>NC_132991.1:96055000-96422500 GCF_048564905.1 Vicugna pacos | reverse complement strand
GTTTCCTACAGGTGATTCGTCAGAGCACTGCGTGAGACAGGAAGCGCTGTCGGAGCACCGGCAGCCACCCCGGCTCTCCAGAGTTCAAAGGCGGCCTGTCTCACACCACCTTCCCTGCCAAGGCTGCCTCTTGCAACACAGGGGTGACGGGGGAAGTTGGACAGACAGGTCCTGCCAGTTCCAAGTACTGCTGCCCTGATGAAGCAGCACTCATTCAACTCCTCCTCAAGTAAGGCCTTAAAGGAAGCACTCAGGGCTCCTTGAGTTCAGACACTAAGAATCGGGCCCTGGGTAGTGCTATCAAACACTCACGCAAGAGGGGACAGTGCACCCTGGGCTCCAAGCAAGGGGGCACCTCCACTCCCCCAGCTCCCAGCAGCCTCTTGCTCCCCACCCTCCCTCCTCTGCGCCCCCTCCCATGCAACGACTCCGCCTTCAGGAACTGCCAGAACCTCAAGGAAGTTTCCTTTGAGGCTCCTCACTGCCCGGCCCACTGCTCAATCATCTTGTTTTCTGTGTAGCATCCTGCCTTCTCCACAGACATCCCCAAGGACAAATGAATCTCCTGCTCAAGTTTAAGTTCATTCTCTTGTCTTTACTTTTGTGACTTTAAGAGCAGGAAAAAGCTTCTAAATGCATTAAACTAATATAAAAATATTAGAAAAATATATTTATGCATTACTTGTGAAAATAAGTAAGTAATTTTTAAAAAGAACATTTGAATGCCATTTAGAAAACCAGAGAAAGTGTTTTCTAATGTTTGCTATATTCAGCTACTTTCGCCAACCTTATCAGAGCAACCTATTATTGGGGAATCTTCAAAATAAAAATTTTATTACTGCTGACCTAGAAAAACAAGTTCTTTGTTAGCACTGTGCAAATCTCCTTTGTGCCAGGCTCTCCGCGAGGGGAGCTCAGTTCTCACCCAGCCATCCCAAGCAGGGGACAGGAGTCACCCCCACATTCAGATGAGGACGTGGACACGAGGGGCTAAGGCACAGCCCTGGCCCAGGAAGGGTGGCTCAGCGAGCAGGTCCTGGGCGGCGACAGCCTGGCTCCAGCCCACGCTCTGCAGCCCGCAGCCGACCTCTCGAAGCAGAAGAATATGAGGACCATTTTACATCAGAATTTGAATGGAAAGACAGGAGAACACACTGAAGGGAGAAATGCAGACACACTGTTCTCAAGGGCTTGGCTGTGTTACTAAAGCCACTCCTGGTCGACCTGGTAAACAGGCACCACCTAACCAGCGAGATGGAATTTTGCACATAACACTTGACTTCCAGAAAAGGTCAGGAGTCATGCCTCCAGGACGCATGCTCTCACCTCGACGTCAAACACTTCCACGGTGTCGTCCAGCAGCTGCACCCGGATGTGCATCCTGGCCGGGGTCCGCACCGACGCCGCCGACGTGGGGGTCTGCCCGGGCTCGAGGGTGCTGACGCCCGCGGGGGTCTGGGCACCCAAGCGCGTCCCTGGGGTCTGCAGGGCCCTGTACGTCCCTTCGGTCTCCCCCATTCTTCACCAGCGGAGTGAGGGTACACTGAAACGAACAAGAAACCCGAACCACCACCACCAGTTACTGAGATGTTAAAAGAAAGTAAGAACATTGCAGAGACATGGGAATTCTCCGTGCTTTTTTGCATTCTGTGGGTCTTAAATTATGTCAAAACACAGATTTAAATGGTATTACCTGCCACGCACACGTGGGTTGGTGAGCCTAGAACACTAACAAGCACCACCCCAGAACAGTGTTTCCTGGGCGCCCTGCAGGCAGCAGGCAGCAGGCAGCACATACACCCACTTAATCCACGAAGCCTGATGAACGAGCCACTTCACCACTGCTCACCAGGGAGGGAGAGGCCGGCAGATGGCCTGGGGTTCCCCGGCCCACCTTCCCTCCGCCAGCCAGACACTCACGTGCTGACCGCATGTCCTAAGTGCCGGGCAGCGGCTCTCAGCAGAGCTCCTCGGGCACACGGCACAAGCTGCACGGTCGGGGCCCTCCTCTGCTGACTCGGGGGGACGTGCCAAGGAAAGCAGACAGACAGCCAGGTTTGTCCCGGCCAGCTGTGCCCTCCTCGGGTGTTCGGGTTGCGTCTCACAGGCCAGAGTGGGTGCCACCAGGGCTCCAGGAGGTGATTTCAGACCTGGCACCGATGGCCACCGACGCCAGCCTGGCAAGTGTCGTGAAGGGCATAGACCTGGTGTCAGGTCTTTGCTGCATGCACCATGCCCCAGTCTCACCCTCACAATAACCTTGTTGCCATCACAGCCACCACCACCGAACAGATGATGACACTGAGGGTCTGAGAGGGTCAAGGAGCCGGCCCGGGGAGACGCTCGTGCTCTTTTCAACCTTTGCTGGGCCAGCGGAAAGGTCTCCTGGTTTCAGCTACTAAGTTGAACAGAGCCAATCGCTTCATCGTTTTTAACAAAGAAAGAGCAGGCTACGTATCACCCAGAATCTACTAACACTGTTCGCTTTTAATTATACTTATTAACACAGTTACCTTCTATTTACGGCATATTTCCTTCTTAAATGTTTATTTACACATGAAAGTCAATTTAAAGAAAAATACTTAGCAGTGGAACAGCGTGGCAGAAACAAATGCCACGTGTTTAACCAGGAAAGCACACAGCGGCCGTGAAGCTCGAAAAGCTTCTCAGTGACCTGCTGCCAAGCAACCCCCACCGCACACGTCCACCCTGCTCAGAAGAGGCCTTCCCCACCGCGCGGGGGAGGACTTCCACGCGTGTCTGACTTATCAAACAAGCCAACGGGAGACAAGGAAGCGGAAGCCCCTGGGAAAGGGGAACCGTGAGCAGCATGAGGATGAGGACGGCATCACGTGGCCAAGTCTGCTCCCTCCCAGCTCCTGCCACCCAACAGCTGGCCCCGCGCCGGCTGGCACTCGGGTCGCCTCGCGCACGCTGGCACACAGGGGGCACACGCTGGGCACACGCTGGCAGTCACTGACCACCCTCAGAACCCTCTCTCTGGGCTGCACGCCCCCGGGAGCAGGGGTCAAATTCTCACTCTAAGTGTCTGCTAAGCATTTACTGCGTCACCGTCCCAGGCATCCAGGAGCCTGGGCTACCCCACTGCACACGGCACCACGCAGACCATGGAGACCAAGGTCATGGACAGACCACGATTCAGGGGCCCTGTCTTCACGCTGCTTGCTGCCAGGAGACACGTGAGGCTCTGAGGACCACAGACACGAGCCTTTTCATTTTAATTTCATAAACGTGACCAGTTCACGTGAAAGTGAGGGGTGTGAACAAAGGCGACCCCCACCCTCAGGGCGACTCAGCGTGAAGACAGGAGGAAGGAGCTCTGGCCAGCTCACAGCACCTCCCCGACCTTCTCAAACAGGTCACGGGTGGCCCCTCTGGGCACTGCCGAGACCCCCCCTTTCAAGCGAAGCTACGCGTCTCAAGACACACACACAACCGAGACCTTCTGAAGCCGCTTCTGCTGTTTACTCCACTGTGTGACTGTCATGTATATTTTTCACAGTAATTTTAGATGGACAAAATTTCTTCAGGTTCTTTCTCTTCTACTTATTGTAAGAAAGTTATGTCTAAGCACACACTTCTTTAAAAAACACGAGTGAGACTAACCTACGGTGTCCAAGGGCACATTCGGGTGCGAAGGCGCAAGAACACATAAGGGGTTCTCCCTGCAAGAGCTGGGGCTGCGGTCCCTGGGGGGGTGCCCAGGGCAGGGGTCTCAGGCGGCTGGCACAGTTCCGCCACAGACTGGACAGTGTCCACCTTATCATTCATTAATCTGTACGTTTGATTCATGCGGTTTTTCTGTATCTGCATTTATTTTATAGTAAAAATAGAAAACAGCACACTTTTAATTGAACGTTGTTTCATCTTCTCTTAAGAACAAGAGACACGTCAGACAAACGGAAAAAACAGTCATCTTGGCTCAAAGGATCCTCAACTGTGGCTCGTGAGGGGTCTGCACACCCTCTGAGCAGCAGCCTCACCTCCACTTGCCTTTCCCTGATCTGAAGGAAGACATCGGCACGTCTGAGGCTGAGACTCAACCACAAGACACCCTCATCCCAGAGGTCCCACCGAGGAAGACAAGTTCACCGAAGAGCAACGAGCCCACGAGATGGCCTCCTGCTGCTGTTCCAAAGACAGCCTGTCTGCTGTTACACGCAGCAGCGGGGCACAACCACCCATCTAGTAGTCACTCAGTTTTAAGTTTAAGAAAGTCTAGAAAGGAAGGAATTTAACCGAAGAGGGACATGCAGCCCCAGTGCTGTGACTTAGTGAATCTTGGTTTCAAAGTCAGTGGATGGTCTACTGATCGATTCTGGAACGAGCAGCACAGTCGAACGCTTCCTGCAGAAACGTGAGGTCGGGCGCTCACCAGCCACGGCCCAGCCTCCTCCTCCCCGAAGAACAAGAGGGAAAATGTGCGCTGACCCTGCCTTACGAAATTACATCCTAACAGAAGTTACTTTGTTTTGCTTCGTGTGCTTATAGATAAACATTAAAAAGGGGAGAACGTCAAACTACACTAGAAACACAGCATGGCCGCTCTCGGCCCGCAAGCCCCGCAGCTCGAGATGTCAGGTGCCAGCCCCTGCTCACTCCTCTGCTGCTCAGACTGTTCCAGAGACCCAGAAGGAATCGGCGGGGTCGAGACCCTGGGACCTGCACAGGACCCTGGTTTGTTCTCCCTTCTTTCTTCCATGTGAATGAAATGTTCTGCAGTCTTCACTCCTGAAGATATTTCTGGCGGCTGGATCCAATCCCCACCACCGACGCTCGGTGCTCCGCACCTCAGGCGCCTCCTGTGCACATACTCTTATTTAATAAAAAATGCAAAACTACTTTGTGACATACTTTCTACCTTGAAGCTGGAAAAATTTGGCTCAAAAGTCTGCCAAGGCTTTGACGACGATGTGCCGATGCAGGTTTGTAGTGGAGGTACCCCCGGGCTGTGCTGGGAACCAGGAGGCTGTGCGTGTCGGGGGTGGAGGGGCAGAGGGGAAATTTCTGAAACACCCACTCAATTTCGCTGTGAACTTAAAACTGTTCTAAAAAATAAAGTCTATTTAAAAAAAAAGAAAGAAACAGTTTGCCACAGAATGTACAGCTCAGAAGTGACAGAGCCAGGACGCAAGCCCAGCCCGGATGTGGCCGCCAGGCCACCTCCCCTGAAAAACCAGCACACGGCTCCGGGGACAAGCATGGTCCGCGTGGTCCACCGTCAAGGAAGCTGGCTAAAATCTCCGTCGTGTGAAAAACGAAAAGCAAACAAAAACAAAACCCAGCCACCTCCCTTGACATATTCTGGGTGCCTCTTTCAGGAGGATCAAAACACACACCTGTGCACTGGCCGCCTGAGGAAGCAGACGGAACACGGCACTCACCGGCCCTTTCTCTGCGGACGGCGGTCAAGCAGAATTCTCACTAGCGGTGCCTTGCCTGGGCCGCGTCACTCGCCGCAGCGCAGCAGGAGACGGGCCCTTTGCGTCCCTTTCTAATAAGCACAACTGATTTTTCAGACCAAGCAACTCAGCCATTCAGTCAACGTAAGGAATTGGAGAAAAAATGTCAAACTTGTGCTGCCAGGCAAGCCCTCAAAGCTCCGAGGAGAAAAGGCGCCGGACTGGGGGCCCCGGGGCCTCTGCACGCACGGGGACTGCCCTGCCCGCCTGAACACACCTCCCCCAGGACGCTGCTCTGCCGTCTGCTGGAGGCCCATGTGGCCAGAGCATCAAGAAAGCAGGTTTGGCACCGGAAGCCTGGGGAGAAGGCCCTGCAGGTCTCACCTGCACACACTGCCTCACCTGTGCGACCCCCCGAGGCCTGTGACACCCCCCATCCTGGGCAATGCTGTCCCTCAAACACCAGGGAGGGGCGGTCGTCCACCTCGAGTCCTGGTGTGGGGAGGGCAGCTCACACAAACGGAAAGGTGTCCACCACGCTGTGATTAGGAAAAAGGCCAAACAAATGAAAAGGCAGGCGCTGTGGGAGAGGAGGAAGGACGCAGCGGAAGCCTGGGGGCAGGGGCGTGTGTGTAAATCCAACCCCACTCTGCCCTTAGCCAATGCTCACCCCACCACTCCCAGCCCCAGCTTTTATTCTGGAAAATGCCCTGCGATGGGTGGAGGTGGTGGTTAATCAGATCCTTTTCAATACTAATGACTCTGTGATAAGACAGCTCCATGTGAAAACAAAATGGTACGTGATGTGTTCTAGATTCCAAATAATTCATAGAACCTAGTAGCAAAAATTAAATAAACTTCATAAAATCACCTAGCCTCATCCCCGCACCTCACCTTCACCACAAGGAGGAAGATCGCCCTCAGACAACAGGCCCCCAGACTATGTGGGCAGAGTCCAGAGAGAGGACGTCAGACATGAGTGACGTCTGCAAGCCTGCAGTCTTTCTTTTACTCCCTAGGCTTTTAGAAGAAGTGCCTGAACACTGAGCAGATTTCACCACTATAGACCTTCTGCCATCAGGTACTCTGACTTTACGATAAGCAAAATTCTATTAACCGAAAAATAAAGTTTTAAGAGCTGAAATGAACTTGAGTAGCTGACTCTCAATGTTTTGGGTGTGAAGCTGCTCAACTTACCACCGAGTCTTCCCAGGCAGAAGCAGGGAGATCTCCACCTGCTTCTTCGGTGTGAAAGGGCGTGAAAGCCAGGAGCAGAGCAGGTGCGCAGCACGCACACTTAGGTTAAAGGGGTGAACAAAGTGGGGAGGGGTGCTCTAGCGGGAGAGCACATGCTCAGCCTGCACGGGGTCCTGGTTCGATCCCCAGCCCCCCTCAAAAATACATAAATAACTAAACTTAATTACCCCCCAAAAGGACGAACATAAACATGCTTGTGCATGTATCTGAACGACAATGGCTGGACAAACCAAATCCAAGCAGCTTCAGCGGTGAGGGGGCGGAGGGGAACCTGCTTCTCGGAGTACCCGTCCATCGACGGGGGAACCTGTCAGTGTTCTCACATGACTAGAAGGCAAAATTAAACCCAACAAAATGAGACAAATGATCCTAGGTGTACACTGACATGGCGCTGAGCCACGAAGGGCAGTATTCCAAGTGACTGGAAGTCCAGGAACGTCAGCAGAGCCCAGCACTAGTGACACACGCGAGGGCTAGGCCACGAGGAGACGGGATCCGGCACGCCCCACAGGAGGAGTGACCTCAGCTCTTCTTCAATGAACGGCAAGAAAAAAAAAGGCAGAGAAGAGTACAAACTGTTAAAACATGCTGTCTGCCAAATGCTATCTGCAGACCTCGTTTGACTCCTGAGTCAAGCATTTACGGAGCAGCCATGGAAATCTGAATCCTAAGTGGCCATCTGAGGACATTAAAAAGTACTGTTAATTTTCTGTGTTTCAGTGGTAAGCGTGCAATGAAGGGAAACAGGCCCCATCTCCTAGAGACGTGCACTAAAAGTATTGATGTATAAAGTGGACAAATGTCTAGGATTCACTTTAAAATAGTCCAGTGAGGTGCGGGTCAGCAGAGGGGACTACAGACCCAAACAAGATGGACCTATGGCCCGTGTGCTGACTCTGGAAGAAGGCATGTGATACACTGTTTTCTCTACTTCTGTAAATGTTTGCAGTTTTCTGTCGGTTAGAAAAGAAAAGACAACAGATCCAGCAACAGCTTCCAGCGCAGGAGGACGCGAGGAGCCCTGGGTGGCACACGGCTGAGAGCGAGCGTGTGCGCAGCCCCTCACTGGGACGCGCCGGCCAGTCCCTCGCGCTCCCCGGGAGCCACGGCCGGAGAGGAAGGCCTGCACCGAGGGCCAGACAGCCCGGCGAGGCCAGACAGCACCCAGGGGACTGGCTCCCAGGCCAACGCGACACAAGGCAGATCTTCAAGAGTGAAGAAACCAAGAAAGCGCCTTTAAAACCTGCACACGGAGCGCTGCACAACCTCGCTCTTCGCTCCGTCCCCTCCGCTTCATTTCAGTCACGGAGTTTCCAGCTCCAGAATCTCCACTTGCTGCTTCTTCGTATCTGTGATTTTCCTGCCAGGACTCTACTTTCTACCTTTACTGTTTGTTTCCAGAGAACCCTTACTTCTCGGGACGTGTCAATAATAGTGCTTTACGGTGCGTTTTTGTTTTTTACTGCAGCCTTAACAACACACCACAAAGTCAGCACCTGAAACTGTCCCTCATCATCTCAGCCTCTGTGGGCTGGAGTCTGGGGGCAGTGTGGACGTGCAGAGTCCTCGGCCCGGGCCGCCCAGGTCCACATTGTGGTGTCAGCGGTCTGGGGTCTTATCTGGATGCTCGGGGGAGAAGCACCCACCGCTCACTCAGATCGGCCTGGACACAGGACCGAGGCCACCGTTCTCACTGCTGGTCATGCCCAGCTTCTAAAGGCACTTGCACTCCTTGGCTGATGGCTTCCAGGCTGGCGTGCTGACTCCCTCCTATGCTTCCAGTCCCCTGCCTTCCTCTTCTGCAGCCCTCAGGTGAGCAGACGAGGCCCACCAGGACAGACCAGCACCCTTCATCACCTCTGAAAATGCTTCAGCATGTAACGTCACCTACGCCCAGAAGTGTCACCAGGGGTGGAGGTCACAGGGCTAAACTTACCTGACCCAGTACCAGCTCTGTCTCAGCTTTGCCGTCTTTCCTCCTGTGAGGGGCACTCTCCTGGCTGTGCACATGCCAGGTAATTCTGGACTGTGTTCTGGACATTTTTAACATGGTGTCATGCCCTCTGGGCCTTGTTTTAATCCACGGAGAACACAGTATTCCCGCTTTAGCGGTGGCACTGGCCTGGCTGGGCTTAGGCCGCAGGCTGTGGTCTCAGTGTCAGGGCCACCTTCAGAGGCTCCGTCTCACCTGCGCACCGTCACCCAGCAGCCAGCCTGGTGCCCGGGCTGTGGCCTACTCCCAAGGTGAGTCCCAAGGTGTCTGGCAAGCTGCTCAGAGTCAGCCCACGTGTGCACGGCTCAGCGCTGTGCCCAGAAGTCCATCAGCAATTCCAGAAGTCACTTTCCCAAGCTCCGCCGCCCACCGCCTCCCTGGTGCACTTCTCAGTCCTCCAGCCAGAAACCCGGGGCTTGTCACCCTGCCCTGCTGTGCACTTTCTGGGATGGCACCCTTGCCTGGGACCAGACTGCAGGAGGAGAGAGAGAAACAAGCCACGCCGATGCCCCACTCCTCAGAGGATTCAGTGTCTGCAGGTTTCCGCAGGGCGGACAGACAACAGGGAGAGAGGAACTGTGGCTCCTCCTACTGTCTCTCCTGGAGCCCAGACTGGGGGCTCTCCACGCTTGCAGCTGGAACCCAGCTCCGGGTTTCGGCTAGCCTGAAACCCGCGGGGGGAGGGAGGATGCTGGAGGAAGAGCAAACTCGTGCTTGTGGACCAGATCCTGGCCTTTGTCTGCCCGTCACCATCTACCGGTCAGAGTCCTCCAAAGCCACAGGCGGCGGAGAGACAGGGCGGAGTGCGCTCGTTCTCTCTTCCTGCAAGCGGAACCTGACGTCCCCGCGGTCAAACCATGTTCACAGTGG
The DNA here is from genome assembly GCF_048564905.1 of Vicugna pacos. Taxonomy (NCBI): domain Eukaryota; kingdom Metazoa; phylum Chordata; class Mammalia; order Artiodactyla; family Camelidae; genus Vicugna; species Vicugna pacos. The sequence continues at coordinate 96,412,957 of NC_132991.1, read as the reverse complement.
TAATCCTCGGCAGAGGCAAGGGGCTGATTCCTTCTTCCCTGTGGTTTGGATTTTTCAGAGTGCCCACAGCGGTGAGTAACGTGACGGCTCTCTGGCAGACTCCCGGCCCAGGAGCCGTGACCGGCAGGGTCACCCGCAGCGCAGCGCAGCACAGCGCACCTCCAAAGACGGAGGAAGAGCTGCTGGGTCTCCTCCGCGAGCTGCGCTTGCCCTGCCTTCCAGGACAGCTCAGGCAAAGTGAAAACCAGCATTTTCAAACACTCTCTGGAATTGATTTCTTGTTCAGATATTAAGACTTGCTCCCCTAGCATTCATCTTACTAACTACCGCAGAGGCAGCTGGGGTTTGAGTGACGTAGGAGAGGAAGAGTTAACAAAGCCTAGTAATTTAAACAATCTGTTAAACTGCCCAGTGTCGCTCCCCCTTCCCAAACGCACGCCGCCAGCCAGCCGCTGGAAGAGGCGCCGCACGCCCTCAGCCACGTGTCTCCACGGCATCATCTGGCACCGGCGGTGGGCCAGGAGCTGCCCTGAGAAGCGGACTGACTGAGGCTACTCTGGGCCCCTCCCTTGCACCCACCCCTCCTAAGGGCCAAAGAAAGGCCCTCAGCAGAGTGTGCCTATGATCCCCGCCCTCTGCAAAATTCATCAAGAACATTCGGACCGCCATCAGCTGACACTGCGCCTCTTTCTACCACAAGTCTCTGCCCCCCTCACGGCAGGTGGCTGGGGAGAGGGTCTAGCTTCCACACGAACTGGAGCCACAGAGTCTGGGTTCAGTGGGATAAGCTTTAAGTTGTCTGCAGTCACTTCTGCAGGCACTGAGGTCACACTGGACATCTCAGTGAGGGTGTGGTTCCAGGGACACAGCTCTCACCCCGCGTCCGTGCGCCAGGGGCTGAGGAGCACAGACGCAGGGTCGGGGGCCCGCAGCAACGCATGCAGGGCCGGTGGCGCCAGACGAGGCGTGGGCAGGAGGCAGGGCGTGACACGCGCGGAGCCGTATCATCAGGGAGTGGAAATGTGAGCAGAGTTCGGAGCTCAGTAGTCAACACCGCACTTCTTGCTCGCCAGGAAGATAACGAATCATGTAGCCGCGTGACTATGAACACACAGCTCTTTTTCTCAAACTTGTAGCCGCGTGACTATAAATTCACTGCTCCTTTTCTCAAACGTTTTTGAATGGAATTGGGCAAAACAGAATTCATCAGAGCTCTTGCTTTTCCAGGACACAACCGGTAGCTGTGCTGAAAACAACAGATGTGAAACCGTATTTTATGTATCCTGGGTGTCAACAATAAAGCTCAATTGATCAACTGAGTTCTTTCTATTCTCGGTCACACGAAGAGGCAATTAAAAAGTGCACAGCCAAGTAAGAGTCTTACAGAGGTGTGTCAGGTGCTTAACAGACACGCTGTTTTTCTGGATTTAGTAATGTCTGTATTGTTGGTCAGCTTTTTCAAATCTAAACTTACTTTTCCTCATTCTAAATAAACATTTACATTCCGAATTAATTTTTATTTGTAACACGGTGTCTCAGGCCCGTAAAACTTGCCTGAGATGAAATCTGATTAGTTCAAACACTCACGGAGCACCTGCTTCTACCAAGCAGTGTAAGTCCTTAAGGGTAGGAGGGCGGCTAAGAGGGAGAGAACCCCTCCCAGAACAGCAGGGGAGACAGGCTGTTAGAAGGGAGTGAAGTGAGGGAGCGGACAGGACCCGGCAGGGGAGAGCCGGAGGGGGAGGTGGCGTGGCCTACAGCAGGTCCTGGCGCAGCCGCTGCCTCTGCGGCCGTGGCCAGGCGCCACGCCCTCACCCACAGCTCGCCCCGTCCCTGCACAGGTCCACAGATCTGCAAGTGGCCTCAGCCCCACCCTGATTTCACGGCATGCTGCCTTCTCTCAGGTCGAAGGGACCCTGCGTGGCAAGTGAGCGAGGATTGAGAAGGAGACACAATTACGATATCGGCCGTCACCAGCCCCACTGCAGGAACAGGGAGAGAAAGGATGGGGCAACACCAAGGAAGGGGTGCCGCCAGCCCAATCCGGGAGGTTCTCTAGGCATAAAGTCAGAGCTAGGCCTTGCAGAGGGCAGAAGCCAGCTGGACAAAGGACCGTGTGCATCCCGCTGCGTGTGGAGGAGAGGCTGGGACCCACAGGGTGCCCACAGGGCTGGCTGCGAGAGATCTCGAAGGCCAGCCTAAGAGGCCTGACGGTCTCCTACCTCGATCCGTTCTGCAACTGGGATGCCACAGTGAGGACAAGCTGGAGAAACGGGGTGAACAGATTCATCACTGCATCCTACAGCAGCACAGCGTCTTTCTGCTTTTGAATTTCAAAATGACTGTAAACTAAAACACCAGCTTAAGCACAGTATACAATAGCCAAGACATGTAAGCAACCTAAATGTCCACTGACAGATGACTGGATAAAGAAGTTGTGGTATACTTATACAATGGAATACTACTCTGCCATAAAAAGAATGAAACAATGCCATTTGCAGCAACATGGATGGACCTGGAGATTGTCATTCTAAGTGGAGTAAGCGAGAAAGAGAAAGAAAAATACTGTATCACTCATATGTGGAATCTAAAAAGAAAAAAAGGACACTATGAACTCATTTACAAAACAAAAATAGACTCTCAGACATAGTAAACAAATCTTATGGTTACCTGGGAAAGGGGGTGAGGGGATAAATCTGGGAGTTTAATATTTACAACTGTTATCCACTATATATAAAAACAGAAGTTTCTTTTGTGTAGCATAGGGAACTATGTTCAATATCTTGTAATAACTTTAAATGGAAAAAAATATGAAAATGAATATATGTATATGCAAGACTGGGACACTGTGCTGTGCACAAGAAAATGACACACTGTAACTGACTGTACTTCAATAAAACAAAAAAAACACCAGCTTAGGGGGAAACCAATCCCATGACCCCAAAATAAAACTGCTTATTTCTCTGCCTTCCCGTTAAGCCTTGTCCACGTACTCGCATATTTTTACATCAGTATAACTGCTGTGTACAAACTACTTCACCTTTCTGGTTAAGACATGCTTTTGAACATATTTCCATGGATAAAAAATGGTTCAAATTCTGCTTGGAGGGAAGGACAGGAATGGGGTTCCCAGAGCACGCTGACTGGCTGTGCAGTACGGAGTTCATGTATCAAAATTTGTTTTCAAAACTGGGATTCCACAAAGTCTTTATCACATACTGGTAGCTGCTCTCCAAAAAAATCGGACCGAGTTACACAATCACCAGAAACTCACCAAACACCAGGCTTTACCATGTTAAGTTTTGCAGAACCCTCACCTTTTTGACACCCTGTTGCTGCGGTAAAACCTGGAATTGAAGAATATGCTACCGTCCACTGATGCGCTACACATTCAGACCTCAGACAGCAGGACTGGAGTGACCTTGGCTCAACACCCAGCTTTGCAGAGCGTTCTTCCTGCACCTAACACCATGCTGCATACAGGAAACTCACCACCCTCCGAGCAAAGGGGTAAGTGGCAAGCTTATGAGACGGTGAAGGACAAACAGAAGAAAACTGAGAGGGCAAGCAACAGCAACGAAAGTCTGCTACTGTCTGAGGACAGGGGAGGTGCTGATGGAACTAGAGGCAGGACTGTTTGGAAAATAGCAGAACTGAATCCTTGGGGCCCCGTGGATTTAAAAGAGCTTGCATGGAATTATCCCTGCATCAGTCATCGCTTTGTCAGCCCAGCTCATATCCCTCCCTGGAGCAGGATAATTCTGCTTAAATACCGCCTCCCTCTCCCTCTGCTGTCTGCTCAGGCTGTTCTTCCACCTACTGACAGTACAGCAGTTAGAAAGCACTGTGTGTGTGCCAGGCATCCAGCAGCTCTTCTACTGGTGCTTACTCCTCACAGCTTCACGGGGTAGGTAAATTTTAACCCCACCTGTAGACAAGGAGCTGGAGGCAGAGAGAAACGAATGCATCATGTAAGTTTCTCTTTGGAAAAGGAACCACTACCAAGGGAACCTGGAAGCCTACTAGGAAAGGATGTTCACGCAGGTAAACGGGTCAGCAAACTTCTGCAGTCAGGAAACTGCCCGTCAGCACCTAGTCCAATGGCTCAGTTCAAGCTGCACATTGAGAATCTGCAGCAAAGCAGCCCAGGGGACACAGGGTCAGGGTGTGGCCCTAACCCAGTCACTCCACTTCCAAATGAGGCCTGGCCTGACTGTGTCTCCTCTGTAGATTTTGAGAGAACCAAACAAAGTAACAGTATGAGGCAACTTACAATCCCTCACTAAGACTTAGGTCTCTTGCTGCACAGAAACTCAAAACCTTCCGAAAAACAGCATGACACAGAAAATTAACATTACATGCGTCCTACAAGTAAAGGCCACTGCATGCCTGCCTACCTCAAATGTCCTCTCCCATCTCTCTGGCAGCGAGAAAGTCCGGGTTGTCTGCTGTGACAGTTTACACACAACCAGCCCCCAGCCCAATGCCCACATGGCCATCAAACATCCCCACAGTGCTCGAAGTTCCCTCACGGAAACAAAACAAAAGCAGAGAGAAAAGCCACCCTTTACAGACTTAGCCCCGAGTTTAACCCTTCCCAGCCTTTCTTTACACTGTGGGTTAACGTTACTTCCTTCAATGCGCCTTGTCTGCATTTGTTTTTCACAGCAATTACTGACCAGCAGACACATGATAGGCCACCAGCGTAAATGGAAAAGGTGCTTGAGAGATGCGCTGGGCATATTCCGGTGCTAATTTCAATGATTTTCCTCTAGAAGGCTTCCCACAGCCTTGGGAGACTTTGTAGACCTTCATGGAGCAAAAAGCATTGATTCCTAACACCGAGTCTCAGCTTTAAGATACAACTTAAGAAAAGGCAAAAAGGGCGTGATCACGAGGCAGCTTGAGCTTCCTCCTGGGGCTCTGCCGGGGCCTCCACGCGGTACCCTCCCCGCCCACCCCGGACCTCCAGCAGGCAGGCTCCCACAACGGCCCTCCTCGCACGGGGCCCGTCGCCCTAGAAGGCCTTGCGAGCCCGGGCGTGGACTCCTCTGGCCGACCGAAGTCGGGAGGCGCCCGGGCCGCCGCGGGCCTCAGAGCCCGCCCCGTTCGGGGCCTCGGCCCGCGGCCTCCACGGCCCGCGGCCTCCACCGCCCGCCCCGCGAGGCGAAGCCAGGCCCCCGCCTGCCCGCAGCCCCGCAGCCCCGCGTCCTCACCCGAGGCCCGTCCCGCGCCGTCGCCTGCAGCCGCCTAGGGACCCCGCGCCGGCCCCGCCCGCTCCCGGCGGCCCGCGGGCCACCCCCGCGCCGCGACCCCTCCCCCCGCCCAGGGCCCCGCCCTCGCCCCGCGGACGCATCGCCGATTGGTCCGCGGACTACTGGGGCGGGGCCTCCGCTGCCCGCGGCCTGGACGGGCGACACAGTTCTGATTGGTGAATGGACGGAGGGGGCAGGGCGAGAGCGGATGCGCAGAGTCCAATGCAAATCAGCAGATTCGGCTCTCCGGGCGGCACGTGGTCCTGGGCCGTGTGCCGGCTCGCGGGGGAGGGCGGGGCGCCGGGTCCTGGGGGCGGGGAGCCGGCCCGGGGGCCGGGGCGCGGCCCTGGGCGGGGCCCCGGCTCGGAGGGCGGGGCGCGGTTCCAGGCGCGGTTCTTGGAGCAGTTCTTTTTCTGGCTCCATCCGTTCTTGTCCGTGGCCACTAGTCTTCCTGCTCCCCGCCCCCGCCACCCATTGCGCTCCTCGTGGGGCTACCGGGGCCGTGGCCTGGGGGCACTGAGGGCCAAGCGAGGATGTGCAGGGCGTGCCGGGTCGTGCTGGGGGGGATACACGGCCCTCCCAGCCTTTGCAGTCCTCCTCTAGCCTCGTGACCCACAACCAGGAATGGAAAAGTGACACCACATCGGAGCCTCCCAGGGCCGCGACTCGCAGGTATACATGCCCCTTCTCCTTCGAGGGGTTCAGCGAACTCCTACGCATCCTGAAAGACCCTGCTCAAATTGCCTTGGTCCTGGCACCCGCCACCGTCCCCGCGCCCCTCGAGGCAGTCTAGGAGCGCCCCCGCGCGGCTGTCTAGGTTGTAAAACCAGGATGGACCGGTACCCGTCCTGGAGGGGACTGTTAGTGTTCTGCCTCCTGAGCAAGGTGCGCAACCCTCGTTTCCCAAAGGTAAGAAAAGTGGCGCTTCCCGGCGGGCAGCCTCGGGGTCCGAGCATCGGCAGGGCCCTCCGGTTCCCCCATCGCTGGGGCTTTTTCCTCTTAACCGGCCCCAGGCGACACGGCCAGCCTTCTCGCTGCCCCCAGGGCGGCGCACACACCTGAGCACAGGGCCCCTGACAGGTGCGCGGGTCAATGGGGACTGCGCAGGGGAGAGCCTGGTCAGAGCGGCAGGTGACCCGTGGAAGCTGCGGGGTGTGCGCTGGAGGAAGGCCTGCGGCAGGGGTAGGACCTGACCGAGGGGTACTTGGAGAGAAGGAACTAGAGGCAGCCGGGGCGTCACTACCCAGGAGTTCAGGCAGAAGGAAGGAAAGAGGCCCTGACGGTCCCAGACGGTCGGTGGAGACCACAGCAAGGCAGCCAGCAATCCGGGTCAGGCTTCCAGGCCAGGTTTTCATTTCCTCTAATATGTTACTTGTTGCTACAGTGAATGAGATCTTTCTTCTCCCGCACTTGTTACTTAGTGAGTTCGAAACACTAAACTCTTACTAGTGCTAATTTTTTTCAGACATTCTTTCACTTTAAACAGATGATCAGATTCATCTGAATAATTCATCTTTATGGCTTGCTCTTTTGGGCTGGGATTGCCAATACAAAGTTGCTGGTGCAAATTCTTCCTGATTTTTATACACAGAAAAAGCAGGGCTTTCTTTGAATCTTTCCCACAAGGCCTTACACCTTTACCTCGTAAAGAACCAATAATGACTACTCACTTAATAGCTAAACAGTGCTTTATTGATAAAAAGGTTAGTTTCAATGGATACAAAATTGCTGTGTAAAATAAGTCTTAGAAATACATTTTTATAAGTAAAGATTCTCTCTTAGTAAAAGAGCAATTATGTATTAGCAAAATTACTTATTTAGATTTGGGCAGCAAAACAAAAGGGAACTTACAAGTGTAACAGTGCAGGTCTGCCCACCACCATGCAACCATCAGGTGCCCACCAGCCCTATGCAGTGGTTTGACTACATACAGGGCTTACACTGACCACTTTCAAACGCCTTGCATTTTAACAGCTTTTACTAGCAGTTAATAAACGCCAAAATAACCCGAATAATTGGTCTTGCATGGAGGTGCCCTATATGGAACACTTTTTCTTGGTAAAAACTGCACAGTGCACCCAAATCTGTTAACTCTGGACCACTCACAGTACACAACAGAGAAGAAGCAAAGTCAGGGGAGCACCTGGTGATTTTCTGCAGTAACTAATACACTGTGACCATCTCATCTTCTATTTTGTCTGGCCAAAACAAAACCCCTCCTCATCCTTGGAATAAGTACTTTCTCCTGTTCCAGCAAAATGAAAACCCGGAACCAGCACCTGCTCCCTCCAGGTCTCCTTTCATCTGTCACTTTCTGGGGACCACCTTCACACCTGAGAGCACTGGCGCCCCTTGAGGCACGACTGGGAGACCTGGGGAGGCCCACTGGGAGGAGAGGGAAGGGCCGAGGCCACAGAGCACAGGAAGCCCCCCAGGTGCGGCCTCCCAGGTGGTGCTGGGCAACCGCCACACTGCAGACCAGAAACGTCCTTCATTCTTACACGGTATGTGGAGAAATGTGTGTAACACTTGAGGGAACTGACAGTGGCTGAAAGGAGCCTAGATGGTTTGCACATAAAAAAATTATCACTGCAATTTGCCTGAAAACCATTCAGAAAAGAGAGTTAAAGAAAAAGCCAATTCAGGAAAACCTGGTCAGCATTTTGGGCTCCACCGGGCTGAAGCCTCGGGGCCACCCATCAAAGGACCCTGGCTTCCACCACTGAGGCAGACCTACACCTGCAGTTACAGAACATACAGTGACGTGCAGCGAAAAATACAAAAAGGCTGGTCAGCACAGGTCAATAGTTAAATTTCTTTAAAAAGTTGTTTTTTTAAATTTCGTTGAGTAAAAACAGTTTGACTCATAGTTTAGGTAAGACTTAGCTGCAACAGGAAAAACTGGAGTGCATGGGCCCTCTGATCTTTTCTGTGGCAGAGTACACCACTATTCCTGGGGAACGCCCCACAAGGTGGCTTGTGGCGAGTTCTCTGTGAAGTGGTTTAAAACATGAATGAGCCTCAGACTTCAGACTCGTTAGAAAATTCGCCGCTAAAAACCTGTTTTTAAGAAAACTGTAAGTACAAACATGTATCTATTGGATTACTCTCTCCTGTCCCGCTTGGTAAGCAGATGCGCGTGAAGGTGAATGAACGCTGAGTCAGAGCAGCGCCAGCGGCTGCAGGCGTGGCGCCCCGGTGAGCAAGCGACCCTGCACCAGGGAGCTCCTCTCGTCCTCTCCTGGGTCAGGTCCACGTCTCCACCACTCAGGAGCACCCTGGGAGACCCAAGTGTTCTAGAAATCAATCAGGGTTAGTCAGGCCAGCCAAATCAACTTCAGCATTAACGACACATGCTGACTGACCCCGGGGAATCAATTCTAACATCAGTGGTTATTTAAGGTGGAAGAAAAACGAAAAGGGAAGTTCACCTCATAAAGTATCAAGTGTGACATGACAATGAAATACAAACGTTAAAGGTACTTCATACAAAATGAACACAGCGCAAGTTTAAAAAAATTAAATTCTCAGGCACAGGTACTGTGTAAAATGTGGACAGGCACCCCTCCACTACTCTTGAAAACACGCAGCTGTTTCTCATCGGAATGTTCATCTTGCAGTGTTTTCTGGAAAAACAAAAAACAGCACATTGTAATGGGAGCGATGGGAAGCCTGCTGCCTGCACTGTTAACAGCATCACTCCTGTGTAACAAGAGGGCACACTGAGCAGACAGGGGGCTCCTGCCACCCCAAGGTTCACCAAACTCAAAATGTCATTTATGAAGTTCTTGGAAATAGGGAGTACTACAAAGCTGAAAGGTATACATAAATGCAATTTTATGCACCGAAAGAATTTTCGTAATTCCATGACTAAAGTTTAAGAAGTCTTCTCTCAGTCATGCATAAATACGCAGTGATGCGGCAGAAGACCTGAGCAGATGCAGGGAGCCACTTTGTGAACGGACTGGATTATTTAATAACATCACCTTACTGTGGAGGAAGATTGTTAAAAAAAAAAAAGTCTCAAGACAGTTTCTTAGCTTTTTAATTGTTTTTTTCTGGTGGTCACTGTAAGAGTGTAGAAGCATTCCTTCTTTGATAATGTTACATTTCTAAGCTTCAGGTGACATGTGAGACCCGTAAGATTTTTCTCAGTTTTGAAGAGCTATTAGCCAGGAACACGGTGTAATAAGATGTAATGTTTTTCCTTTAAAAAATTCTAAGTGTGTGTGTAGAGTTAAGAAGCTGTTGTACATTTATGATTTAATAAGATAATTCTAAAGGAAAAAAATTAAACAATGAAAAAAGCAGCAGCAAGAGCAGAGAAAATGAGCTGCCCTCCATCGCCCCCTCCTGCCTCGAATCAGACCTGACCCCTCGAGTCCACTTCTCTTCCTCTGACCACCATCTCCCCTGTCAGGTGCCAAACCTGCCTCTGCAGACTTACCCTCTGGAGCCAGGAGGCCCGTCAGTTCACAAGTGACATGGCCACAGGAAAGTAACTGTAAACCTTGCACAGCATCAGTGTCTTCACTCGTCAAGTCAGCACACACCCTCAGGACCATTCTCAGGTTTCAACACGACGATGGAAGAAAAGCAAACTGACCCGCGGTGGGGGGGTGCTCCCTTTACAAGTAACTGGTTACACCTACATCCGTACTTGTGAGCCACAGAAGGGCAGGGCTCTGTGCCAGTACCCGATGCCCCCAGCATGCCCCTCCAGATCCTTCACCCTCTCTGTGTGTCAGCCTGACAGGTGTCTGACCTCCAGGCCCGTGCCTTCCGTCTCGTCCATCCTGGAGCATGAGTCACACCTGTCTTCCCATCACCTCCTGTTTCCATCAACACCCTCACGTCACTACAGTCAGACCTCTAACCTGCAGTGGAGACTCTCCACCTACATCCCAGCCCACCCCAGTCTGGGCCAGCTCAAACTCTCCACCCAGCCAGTCAGCTCCTCAGTGGAGCAGGCTTTCCTCCACCCAAGCCCACACGGCTGCTTCCTCCTCTGGTCTTGACTTGCCCTGACCTTTCCCTCCTTCCTCCTGGAGGGGACAGAAGCAGCCACCTGGACAGCTCTGAGTGTCCACCTGTCCACGGCACTCAGGACATTAGCCTTTGCCTGATCCTGGGCCCCTGGGGTCTGCACACTCCCTTCAAGCAGGGAGGCCAGCACACACCAGGCCAGACATCTGTGTGACCCACTGAGTGCCAAGGCCAGAGCAGAGTGTGACAGGGAGGGGGAGGTCAGCAGCTCCACCAAGGTAGCCCCGACCCACCTGGCTTCCCTCTCCCCTTCACCCCATCCCTTCCTGTGGTCTGCAAGAGCTGCTTCAGTAACTTTTCAAAATTCTCTTTGAAGAGAAGGTCTCAGCTTTGATAAATGCCTAGTTGTATGACCTATAAAAGCTATGTTAACGTATAATCTTTCTTGTATTGTTGTGAGATAATAGAACAGATACTGGCCTCTGCCCCAGGTGCTGGCACAGAGCTCTGAAGGCCCGGTAACCTCTCGGGTGATGGGAACGCTGGGGCACCTCCTGTTCTAATGCTTGACCTCTGACCTCTGACCTCTGTTCCTGACACAGGGCTCCTGAAACCTTTGTAACTGTTGAGCAAGAGGAGTATCTGCTGTACCAATGAGGGAACCCTGGGTGGGCTCCTGGATGGGGGGATGGTCACTGGAAAGACCAGGCCATGAGAAGCTTGTAATTTTCAGCCTCCAGAGAGGCGAGGGAGAGGAACAGGCAGTGGAGTTCATGACTGATCGTCCCCACATGAGGAAGTGCCACGAAACTTCAAAGGAGGGGTGCAGAGAGCTGGGGAGGGGAGCACATGCGTACCAGAGGGTGACATACAAAAACTCCTGCACTGAAGACCCCCGACCTCACCCTATGGGTCTCCACCCACTATTCATCTGCATCCTTTATCACATCCTTTCATAACCTGGGAACCCAGCAAGCAAAATGTTCCTCTGAGTTCTGGGAGCCGCTCTGAACCCGAGGAGGGGATGTGGGAACCTCTGGTTGGTCTGAAGGACAGGTGACCACCTTGGCCAGACACTGGCATGTGCAGTGAGAGGCAGTCCTGCGGGACTGCGCCCCTCACCTGTGGGACCTCACCCAATCACCAGGTGGGTGGTGTCAGAGCCGAGACTGCAGACCCAGCTGGTGTTGGGGAGAACTGCTCGGTGGGGGGAAAGCCTCCACAAGTCTGGTAGAGACACATGGGAAAGAAACGCACAGGAACGAACAGCTGCGTTTTCCCTGCAGGGGAAAGAAAAACTGGGTCTTTCCATCACGCCTGTTAACACGTTTACAGAAAACCCTGTACTGGACGGGGGTGGGGAAGCTTCCCTTTTTAAGAGCAGCAGTCTCTCCTGTAAGGCCAGCGACGTGGTTCAAGATGCAGAGCATCACTCAGACCCAAGGAGCCCGTGTCCTGGGCTTTCCCATTACCTCACACGTGGTGCCCGGGAGCCCCGCTGTCGCCGTCCCCGCCCTGCATCTGCAGCTGCATCTGTGCCTGCATCCTCGCGATCATCTCCTGCATGCGGCGGAGCTGCGCACAAGACGGGACACGCTGTTGGTTCTCTGTGTGTGTTCTGGGATTTCTAGCGCTCCAGCCTCCAGGTTTCCGAAAACATGACAATGCGCTAGTATACTGACGACTCTCAAAAATCAGTAAAAGGACCAACCACGCCACAGAAAAACCAAACAAGTGATAAAACATGCAATTCAAATAAACAAACAGCACCAACAGACAGAAATAAGAAAGGCAACGTGGTGTTTTTTAACCTAAAGGGGGGGACGGAGGCAGCCCCCGCCCACTGGGGAGTGCTGGGGAGTGCGAGCGGATGGAAGAGGCCTGGTCTGGCCTCTCGGGAACTGCAGAACAGGGCCCTGCTGTCCAAGCAGTCACGTCTACCCCCGCTCTCTCCATTTTTTGTATCGTGATGGCTTCTTTGTGTTTAGAAAGGCCTCCAGGCAAGGACTGTAAAATATCTACCTAAATTTTCTTCAGGTAACTCTGTGATTGTTTTTAACATTTAAATACTCGATCCATAGTGAATTAATTTGGCCAAAGGAGTAAGTTTCATTTTTGTTTTCAAAGGGCTGGCTGTCCTGTTACCATTTACTCACAGGCCTGGATTCCCCACCAGCCCGGAGCCAGCCTGACCACACAGCACTTCCATACTTGTGACCTATTTCCAGACCTGTATTTAATCAGCCTGCCACGCCTGTACCACACTCTGGATGACCACTTCGACGTTCCTCAGCCAGTACAGCTAGCCTCTTCCTGTGGGTCTGCTGTTTACAGAGCTTCCTGTATTTCCCATGCTTAGTCTTCAAAACAAATGAAATTCTTTTATCAAACTCTCCCCTAAAAAAAAGAACTCAGCGAACACAACTCTGCCGGAGTTGCATTAACTCAGAACTGCAATCCCCGCACTGAGCATCCTACCTAAAAACTGTTTATTCACACTTCTGAAGAAGTTTTCAGTAGAAGTTTCTTCTCTTGTGTAAGTCCTACGTGCCTCTTGTTAAATTTTTGTTAACGATGGTGAATGGAAGTGTCTTCACTGTACTTTCATTGTCTACGTACAGGAAAACAACTGACTGGTAAACATTTTACAAAAGCGTCGTTACTAAATTCCATTTCCAACTTTCCCCACTACATTGCCATTGGAGAGTAAGTGAGACGGCAGAAGGAGAGCCGCACACCCGTGCCGTGGCGCACGACGGGCACCACCAGTGCCGTGCAGCGCGCCCCCTCGCAGGCGAATGGGCAGGGCTGCAGTAAGACCGCCGGCAACGACTTCGGGCGAAACAGCTTCAGGGGCAAAGATTTACAAAGCTCCTTTCCCACTTACCTCGGCTTCCTTTTCCAGCAGGATCTGGTCTTTATTCATGTCCTCATTTTCCACTTTTCTGAGTTGAAAGAAATTACAATTGTAACATTGCGACAGACGTAGTTGGTTATTTCTGACAGATACCCTAAGGAAAATTTCATTTCACACTTCTGAGAATGCATCTATTTAAAATTACATATGTTTATCATTTATCTCATTAAAACATGAATGAATAAGAATGGAAAAAAAAGGAACACCAAACAAAATTCAAGACATTTTCCTTACTCTAAGCGGGGGGGGGCTTCATCTTTACCTACGCCAGAAGACGGTACACTATTAACTGAAGAAGGCTCTTTCCTGGGTGAAGGAACAGAGTCTGAGCAACCAGGCAGAGGACGGTGCCACGGCCCCTCCCACGCTGTCCTGGTGCCGCGGCCTGCTGGCTTCCTTGAGCGGGATCTCCTCACTGCCTCTACATCCTCTTAGTGTCTGGTCCCCAAATTAATAACACAGTAACACAGACCAGAAAGTGTACCTCATGTATGTATAAATCCACCCCATCTACACATTGTGAACATTTCAATGAGCTACAACACACTAATTCTTTTTACAAACGATATATAGCACTTACTAGTTAATTAAAGAAACTAACTCCCTACGCTGAGGTGTCGTTTTTCAGACACAAATCAGGTCACAAGATACAGATCTCAAATAAAAACCTATTAGTTAGGATGATTAAAAAAAAGGTGAGTGAGGGTGGCTGTTCACCCTTGGCTGGGCACTAGCTTCTTAACAACAGGTGAGGAGTCTGTCCTCGCTTGCAGAGTGACGCCTTTGAGAAAGTACCCAGGTCTTTCCATCTAGAGGGGCTCCTGACGTTCAGATGATTTGAGCTACCTTTTAGCAGGCAAAAAAACAAAGAGCAAGTGAGCCCATCTGTTAAATGAGCAGCAAGTATCCTGTGATAACTTCTGAGTGGGAAGCCAAATGGCAGTGCTCAGCGTCATGGATGACTGGACACCAAGAGGAGGGGACAGCACGACTCGGACGACACAACGTGGACCAGGGGGGCAGTGTGACTTGGGGCAACGACCTGCCGCCTCTTTTGAGCCTCTCGGACCGGAAGTTCTCGTAGTGAAGGTCCTGGGTCACCTCCTGGAGATCCTGCATGTGGGTGCTGCAAGAGAAGAGGGTGCCTGGGCTGAGCCATGCCCACACGTCCACCCATTCCGGACCCCAGAGAACCCAGCAACTAACCCCCCTGCCGCCCAGTAAACATGCACAAAGGGACGGGGTAGCGAGGCTGTGCAAACCCTATGGAGGAGCACCCCTCTGTGCTAATGCAACCAGCAACGCACAGACACACCTGACTGGGCCGTCACCACTGACAGGTGCACGTGCCGAGGTTTTAGATTTTTTAGATAAACAGTATCTGAAAGAGAACACCCTTTTCTAAAAGAACATATGGAAAACGTGATTCAAACATTCATGACTTCTCAAGCTTAACATTTATATCAGAAAGAGCTGATTAGCCTACTCTGTGGAGAAAACCATGAAATGAAGTATTAATATTCTGGATGAGGCAGAAACAGAACTCTGAATCTTCTAATCATCTTACAAAAGATGGCCCAGCTTGTTCAAATACTTAAGCACTGGAGAATGAGTAACATGCCTGCCCACTGGGGGTCCGGGCAGCAGACAGCGATGGCAAAGGGGCAGCTCCTTCGGCCGACACTGCAGTGCCACTTCTGGCCTCCACAGCCTCCGGCTCCGGGACGAGACCAGACGGCTTGGCCGTCCTGGAGGACCATGGCAAACTTTCACCTCTTACGTGGTGACTGGATTGCGCTGACACAGCTTGAATGGTTAACTTTAACGGTATTCTTAGTGACTTTAACTCACTAAAAATTCCTGAACCAAGTGAGACCTCTGTGGCATATACAGCAATTTTCAGTTACTCAGAATTTATCCGGACTGGCTATTCATTGAACCCTTCTGATTAAAGAGGTACTAGATTTTAGCAATGCACTTTTTAAGGCTCTTTATGCAAGAGCAACAGCAATGCATGTGCGCATGTTGCTAAAGGTAAAACTTTTTTCTTCAAGGAAAGAAGTCTATCTTTGTGGTCTGGTTCTAGTTGCTAAGAGCCAGTGGAGCCTGTCAAGGCTAACTGGGGCCCTCCACGTGAGACTGAGGCTGACTGGCGTGGGGACGCATTTCAGCTGGGCTGGAGGAGCTTGTGGCCACAGCAGGAATCTGACCATTTCCTGCCCAGGGCAAGGGGCGTCCCATGTTTGGTGCGGTCACCCCACAGTTTAGGTCTCAAGTCTGTTGGCATCAGAAGGGGCTCTGAGATTATAGGAGGGAGAGCCTACTGAGCTCCAGGCGCAGGTGGAAGAGGCTGGTCACGCAGGAAGCGCGCGGAGGGCCCGGTGCACCAGGCAGTGACAGCTGCAGCGGGGGCACACAGGGTCAGAGGTCATGGCCACGCTGGGCAGCCCGGCCGGGACACATGTGCACCTTACATGAGCATGGTCCTCAGCTTCAGAAAGTCGTTGTGCTCTGGGTTCTCCACCTCCACGACGCCCCAGGGGTAGAGACGGCCTCTGACCTTCTTGCCTTTGGCTTCAATCAACTGATTGGATCCAACCACAGAAAATGGGATACTGGCCTAGAAAGAGACGCAGGGAAGCCCCATGTTCTCCACGAACACAGGGACGTGAGCACCAACTGGCACACTGCTGCTGGCGACAAGGCTTTCTCGGAAAGCGAGTGGCACTTCTCTCGTGCATGGCAGGTATTTTCCACATGGGTCAAAATGCATGAGAACAAATTAAACCTCCAGCAAGACTTCTAAGCCTTAGGTGATAGCTACGGTCAAACACATTTAAAGAAGAAACACTACTAAAACCAAACCTACCCCGCCGAAGAGGCTGTCCTTCCAGGACCTGGCTCTCTGCCAACTCCTTCCATTTTAAATGCACCAATGACAGGAAGCAGGAGTTACTACCTGGGCACTTGGAGACAGAGCTCCTACCTTGAGAAGTCTAGTCTGCTCTTTAAAATCTTCATCTTCGTCTGACTCTGCATCAGGTAAGTGATAGATTTTGATGTTATGTTCTTCAATTTCATCGAGAATCTGAAAGAATGACCAAACCAGGAGCAGTCTTAGCAAACTGCATACTGTTTCAGTCAGGTCTAACTCATCATATTAGAAATATGTCAAAATTACCCAAATGTCAATAAAGAATCAAATGGATCATAACCATTATCAAATGATTTTGTTAACTGCCAAAAAGGTACTCATGCCTGCACTCTGAAGGGTCCTCTGCCCAGAACAGTAACGTCGCACCATCACCTTCGACGTACAAAGCAGCAGACTACGGACGGCGCCAGGTCAGAGGCTCAAAGGAAACCACACCACTACCAGCCTCAGGAGGGAGCCTTCCAGGGAGAGGAGGGACATGCGCCCAAGGCGCGGAGGGGAGGGAGCTCGGCTCGCAGACTAACAAGGGGGGACTAACAAGAGGTCCAGGCTGGCTGGAACCTAAGACGTCTATCTAGCTGGATGAGATGGAAGAAGGACTGGCTCCCTAACAACCGTTCCCTGAACGTCAGCAAGGGCTCTAGGGATCTGGACGACAGGCAGGACGTGGCCAGCAGTGCAACGGCACACCCTGAGCTGTCAGCCCTGCAGAGCAGCCCAGAGGGAGAGAAAACCTGGGCTGGAGCGGAAGGCCGCAGTCACTCACCAGTCAGCCCACTAAACCCCAGCCCCCAACTCCCCTGCACTCGGGTGCTCCAGGCAGGCTGGGCCTCTGCTTACCCTCCCCCAGAACCTGGGCCTTCAAGCCAAGCCAGCAGGAAACACCCCTACTTTCAGCGTGCTCCCAGATCTGTTCCTCCTTAAGGGCCCTGTGTGGTCAAAGATCTAGGATGAAGCCACAGTCTGCACTAAGTCAGGGTTCAAGGAAAGGCCTTCCTCCCGCATCCTCCACCTCGCTCACGGTTGCTGGTTCCTAAGCGAGATGCAGGAGAAGCTGAGCAGTGAGCAAGAACCTGCTCTGCCTGCTCTGTTCCCGCCTACGACCACCCCGCAGACCCCAGCAAGAGGGACAAACACAGGTCTGAGGGAGCACAGGAGTAAGCTGTGTAGAGCTGGAAGAGAGGAGGGAGCAAGTAATGACCGAAAGTAATTATATGTTCTCAGTCTGGGTGACTGCAAGAACTGTGGGACCATTTACAGGCAGGCAGGCTGAGAGAAGAGGGCTCCCGTGTACGCACACGAATCCGCGGGAAAGAGAAGTGAGGTTCTCTGAAGAGAAAAGCAGAAGTCACATGAGGCGGTGTGAACAAGGCAACATTAAGTCACACGGACATTCAGGGGTCAGGAGACAGGAAGGTGGTAAACAGGCAGAAGAACCTCCTCAGGAAGCACAGCAAGCCCTGCCGGGGAGGCCCAGGCTGACTGCGCGGCTGCACACGGAAGCCAGGGGAGGGTGGTCACACCAGGAGGTTTACGACGACACCCGAGGACAGGTGGACAGGTCGCCACGGGGGGCTCCCCAGACGAGGCAGGAGAAGCATATTACAGGCCGGCGGGAGAACCAGACCAGGAGGAGGGATAAAAAGGGTTCTGCTCGTTTCAGACTCTGAGCTCAGCCTGAAGAATCTGGGCTACACAACCAGAGATGCCAACCTGACAGCCTCCCCTCCTACCTGTCCCACGTCTAACCTGACTGCCTATGAAAGGTGAAGACCCCTTCAGCGCTAACTGCTGAAATGCTGTCAAGCATAAAAACACCTAAGCTTTCGGGGGCCCCTCCAAGGGCCTGAGTATTTCCTAGAAATCTGGCAGGCACTCGAGATAAGAAAGGAAAAGGCTAACTAAACACGGGTATATACAATCTGAAACTCTGCTACGAACAGAAGACAGCAGGAAAAACATGAACACACGAAGTCAAGCTCTGTGAAGTCACCTGCACCATGACAGCCAATGTCTAAAAACATACGAGTATCTAGGAGTCAAAAGACACAACAAAGTGGAGCACGCTTCTCAGCAGGCTTCACCTCCAGCTGCGTGACAGGCAGCTCGCACCAGCCAGTGGGCAAGGACAAACAGGAACGGTGCCGTCTCCCTTTCTCGAAGGGGGACGCCTTACAGAAACTGGTGGCACATCCAGAACCCTCCCCCAGGGGAGAAGCACACGCTCACACTCTGCTCTGGGGACACCAACTGTCACACAGCTCCGAGGTGGATGCAGCCATCTTTCAAAGGTTGAAGTGTGCATGTTTCCTTTCTGAGGCTCTGACTGACTACGCAGTTGTGAGAAGGCGGTGTACTCAGTGCTGACAGCACAGACCTGAGGGGGCCTCCTCTGTGCCAGGCACTGCCCTAAACTTTCGGAACATGCGAGTGAGCAGGGACCCCTAACGGCCAGGAACACGAGAAAGCAAGCCACACATGAAACCTTCATGAAAGCATGATATTAAAAACTACAGGTAAATGTCAGTGCAAAAGCACCCAGACTCCCCATGCAGGCCCCACGTGCTCCCCAATCCCCTGGTCCTCTGTCCTCTGCTGCAGGCCCCACACACTCCCCCAACCCGTCTCCCCTGCAGGCCCTGCACGCTCCCCAGTCCCCTCTGCAAGCCCAGCACGCTCTCCCATCCCCTGGTCCCCTGTCCCCACCCCACCCCCAGCAGGTCCCGCACGCTCCCCTGTCCCCTCTGCAGGCCCCGCACGCTCCCCCATCCCCTGGTCCTCTGTCCCCTGCTGCAGGCCCAACACACTCCCCCAACCCGTCTCCCCATGCAGGCCCCACGTACTCCCCCATCCCCTGGTCCCGTCCCCACCCCCCCCAGCAGGCCCCTCACGCTCCCCTGTCCCGTTCCTGTCCCCCCGCCCCCACAGGCCCAACGCTCACCCTCTTCTTCAGGCGCTCCCGCTCCTTCAGGGTGAGCGTGTCGGCTTTTGCAATGACTGGCACGATGTTCACCTTGTTGTGTATCGCCTTCATAAACGCCACGTCCAAGGGCTTGAGTCTAGAAGTAATTTGAGGAAAGCGTCGCGCATTCAGGGAGAGAACAGGGAGGACTCTTCTCTCTCACTGAACGGTGCAGCTGGGGAAGCTGGGACTGCACACAGCAGACACGGGGGGCTCCCAGAGAGGGTGTGCTGACCCGTGCCCGAAGGGCGAGACGAAGTAGAAGCAGCAGTGCACCCTGTTGTCCACGATGTGCCGTCTGTTCAAGCCACTCTCGTCGTGCAGATAGCGCTCAAACTGCTCGTCCACGTAGGAGATGATGGTCTTAAAGCTGGTGGAGACACACACTCACAGTCTGGGACCCGGGCGGCAGGAAGCCCCTAGCTTCCAAGGCTAAATGAGTGTTTCCATCCCTTGCCTCCCTACCAAATAGAACTCAGCACTTTATTTGTAAGGCGGGAACAGAAAGCTGACCCTAGGTTTGGCAAGACAAAGGTTTTTGGAAATGGTGTCGAAAACAATCTCCTCTAAGTGGTGTCTGAATGGAACAGGTTACAAAGAGGCTGCGCTGACTGAGGACAGAGCAGAGGGGCTGGGGCTGGGGCGGGAGCAGATCACGTGTGGAGACCAGGGGCACCGGGCTGGGAAGCGGACACCGTTGGCCGCCTCGGGCCCAGGAGAGTCTGTGTTCTCCGCACAGAGCAGGACAGACTGCGCGGGTATCTGGCTCCTTGACTTCATTTGTGTGAATGTTGCCAACAGCAGCCCCTCACAGACACCAAGACCTCAGTGAGTCCTTAGGAGACCTCAGCTCCTCAAACACAGAAAGGGGGGGCTGCACTGCAACGCCCTGTCCACTGGCCAAGGCTCCTAGTGCAGGGTTTTGTTCACACCAGGCCTGCGGCCCGGCCGGCCCCGCGACCCCAGACCTCCGCGGAACACTAGAGAAAAGCGCTCATTCCCTGTGAAAGCCCTCCCCTGAGCAGCTGTAACTAACCTGACGTGGACTGCCTCACACCCGGCTGCCAGCAGCCGCGGCTCACACCCTCTGGCACAGGTGCGAGCAGCCGCAGGCCCCGCGGCCCTGCGCACGTACCAGTCCCTGCAGTTGATAGCATCCCCGTAGCCTGGCGTGTCCACCACCGTCAGGCGCAGCTTCACACCTCGCTCCTCTATCTCAACGGTTGAAGCCTCAATTTGGACAGTCCTTTCAATTTTTTCTAAAAAAGAAGCATACTTTGTAGGAGAGCATATCTTAAAACTGAGTCAGTTCCCAGACAGGAGAAGTCCCCTCTTGCTGACTCATCATTAAACAAACGACTCAGAAGCTCCCGTCCGCCTCTGAGAACGGCTCTCAAAAGGGAGCACGACGACTGTGGAGACAGCCCGGGTCGGCAAGGGAGACCCCACAGCTAAGGTTAGAGGGGCCTGGGAGGGTAAAAGGCCAATGCTGAAGACGACCATTTCTGTTCCTGAGACAAAGAAAACAATTCCCGGATTCATTTAAAACCTGAATTCAAAACTACTGCCAAAGGGCTGCAGTCCTGCACTGGCGGGGCCCGGGTGCCGCGCAGGCTGTGCGCACAGCTCGCTCACTCGACAGCCTCGAGAGGCCCATGCTGGACACTCCACCCCCCACCCCCCAGATAAAGGGTCAGACAACACCCTTTCCCACGGCAGTCTTCCACGTACACAGATATTTCTCCCGAGCGAGAACATTTTCACCCGATACCCCATCAAACAGGTAACACAGGCAGAACCGCCACACATCACAGACAAAGAAGACGAGTCTGGAGAGCTTGGGACACGGCACAGGGCCAGAGCCCACAACCAGGACGGGGGCATCAGGGGCACACCCTTCCTGCCCCTGTGGTGCTTCCTTGGGCCCGAAGCCGACACACACGTGTGCAGCACGAGGCCACGGCGCACCCCCAAGCAGCTTTCAGTGCAGCTGCAGTGGGACAGAGCGGCATACCCCATACCTGCGGCTCCAGGGATGACTCTTTCTGGATAGAGATCAGTCAGGAATAAGCTGTTTATGAGAGTCGATTTTCCGAGGCCGGATTCACCTTGAGATGAGAGGGAAAGGCTGTCAGGGGGCTGTCCGTGGGACCAGGGCCCTCACGTCACTCTGAGCCCTCAACCACCACAGACTCGGCTCAACTCTCCCGTCTGTTCCAGGGCAGAGTGCCGTCGGAGCAGCAGGGTCTGGACGGGAATCCAGGTCTGTGAGACTTCAGAACTGGTTACCGTGAGACCAGAAACACAGCCTGACCCCTTCCCATGTATGCAGAATAGACTTCAGAGGTGGATCTTTATTTTCTGATGAGTAGAACGCAAAGTGGGTTTTCAACTATGGGTTCTGCTCATTTTTAAATGCATTACATTTTCAGAAAACTGAACGTAACTCCTAATCCAACAATGTCAATGGCACTCCAGCTTCCTGAGCTGTGGGGACAGGGAACAGGAAAGGGGTAGGACGACCCCCTGGTGCCCTTCACTCTGCAGTTCCCTCTGTCACACCCCCACACTGGCAACCACCTTGTGTCAGACGGCTCTCCTGCTCACCTGGCTGAGTATAACACGGCCAATTCACACATTCACGCAAGCACTTAATGAATCAAAAATCACCTTTCAACCACCGTTAACTATGCGTTCTGATTACGTGAAGTTCAAAGAAGATACAAAATACTATAATTAGAATTTATATTCAAAGGAAACATGAAGAGATTGCACCACTTTACTGCAGGTCATCATCTAAGGCTTAGCTCTGCTTGGAAAAGTGCTTCTGAACTCCGTCCCAGACCGTCCCCTGCGCATCTTGGTTTGACCCCTCCCCCGAGTCCTGCACAGCATGTGGAAGGAGCACACACCTGTTTTAAAAATCATTACCTCTGGGAAAAGCAGCAACAAAAGACTGAATCTGAAATTTGCAGACATACAAAATTAGGGCTGCATTTTAGTTACACTGCAACATTCACAGATGAGAAGGAATGTTAGAAGGAAAAAGCAGAATCACATGTTGCACATGTCCAAATGTCAGAGTAAAAACGTGACTAAACACATACTGTCCCTTCTAACAAACTGTAAAGCAATGCCCTGTGCACTCTTGAGTGCACCTGCAGGTGACTTCACCAGGATGTGCCAAGTCCCCTGAGCGCCTGGCACAGATAGGTGCAGGGACACGGCAGAGAAGAGGACAGGTAATTCCCTGCTCCTGTGGAACCTTGCAATCCAGTGGGGAAGGTCACAGACAAAGCCACTCTGTCACGAATGAGGAACTGTGGACAACAGAGCTGAAACAGGACCGAGCCCAGAAGACGGCAGAGCAAAGGTGTCTGATGGAGATGGCTGATTCCAGACTCTGAATCTTCATTCAAGGGCAGAAGGGATTATCTCACTTGGAATAGCTTTCAGGTCACATCTACAAATCATCTGCTAACTCAGAACCTGCTGCCACTCTCAGGCTGCATCTCTGAGCGCACATGGCTTTGCTCTGTTCTGCTTTCGCAAACATCTCCATCCCGAAGGTTCTCCACTGGGGGAAACAAGAAGAGGTGTGGACCAGTGCAAATCCATCACCATCAGGAGATTTCAACACAAGACCTCCTGGGGTCCGCTATCTTAATTACCTGTTACCCTTTCAAAGCAGTACCAGTGAAGACGGAACGGGGTGCGAGGCATTTGGAGCTGACAACACGGCTTGTGTTTCCACCACCAGGAAGACGCCCTGCAGCAGGCACCAGAGGTGCAGACGCCCAGCAGCCCGAACCCCACCAAGGAGGCCGTGCAGAAGGCCCGAGGCCAGCACTCTGAGTGGTCGGCCCTTCTGTTCAGACTTCTGTCTTGAGCCGGGAGGCCAGGAGGAAGCAGAGCACTCCAGACAAGGGAATGACAGGCCCCACAGCCTAGAGCCACCACCACTGCAGGCTCCCGTGCCCCAGGAAGGAAAACCTGTAACACACCCCACCAGTGAGCCAAGCACGCCAGTCATTTTGCTTGGAGGTCGGTTTTCACTTTCCTAGCTTAGTTCTAGAGTTCTTGGTGCTTGCTCTGTAACCCTCTTGTGAATTTGGCACAAGTCCTAACCATCCTGTGGACTTTCTACCAGGAAGCACACTTGGCAATGAGCTCTACATTTTTAATCTTGCTTTGCTGACACGTGGAGCTTCCACCTGCTTGGCGAAGCCGTCACCAACTGCCACCATCTGACTAGCCCCTCCGCAGCACCGTCTTCATGTTCTCACAGACAACCTGCCACCTGACTGCCTTCCTTGATCACTAACAACTTACTTGTGATTTAAAAATTCCTTGCAATTTGTTGCCCAAAGGTGTGAAATTTCCTGTTTCTTCAGAAGTCTGCCCCAAGCTAGGTGTGCTGCAGTTTCTCCGAGGCCCATTTTTCCTAAGCAAACGTGCTGCTGAGGAAGGTTCTGGGTGTTGCGCCCCTATGTTCCCCACAAGCCAGTGGTTTCAGCTGCTTGATTCTGCAGAAACACACATACAGTGCATTACAGCACAACTGTGTCAAGCTTCTTTACATATTGCAAGACTGGCCACAACCTCATGAAGATGTCCGTGTCCATCTCACGAGGAACGAGTCTCCTTTTCTTGCCGTTAGCAACAGGGTGATGCCTGGCCAGATCCTCGCACCATGCCGGGCATCTCTGGTGAATGTTCCACAAGCACCTGAAAAGCACAGGCATTTTCCCGCTGCTCAGCAGTGCTGTCAACTGGGCCATGCTGTGTGACCGAATTTAAACATCCTACAACATTACTGGTTCTGTTTCGTGAGTTACTGCAAGGAGTGTTAAAATCCGGTTCCTACAGAGTTCTCTGCCTCCCAGCAGGCTGCGCACCAAGCCATCGCAGAGCAGCTGTGAGGCGCGCGTGGGAGGACATGGCCCTGGACAGACGCCTTCTCGCTCCAGCACGGGTCCTGCACCTGCGGGAGGCTCAGGGGGGTGACCTCAAGTGCACTCAATGCTCACGCAGCCACTTCAGCTTTCCCAGGACGGGGGCCTGCAGGGCAATGTCCCATCCCTTGAGTTTACCTCATCTGTGCCTCTCACTGAAACTTTCTCCTCCTCCAGCCTGATGACACCTGCCGTTCACTTGTGCCTCGTGCTGCCTGCGTACCTAAGACCACTCGCTGCTGTGCGCACGTCTGCCCCCTGCTGCCCACTCCCCACTGCCTCATTCCCCTGCTTCTGGACAAAACACTCTTTCATACTCTACTTTACCAAAGCTACTGGCTTTCAGCCAAATCTTTTATTTCCTCCAGTGGCTGCTAGCTGGGCAGCCGCGCTTCCAGCAGGGCTCTGCCCCTGGGGAGCAGCGTGCAGGGGTCACAGCAGCACCCCCCTCCGCCCTCGTGCTCTCCTTGCTCAGTGTCAGTTATCGTCAATTCCCTTTGAAAGACATTTAAGAGGCAAGAAAAAATCTTGTATTTGCCAACACATCTCCCATTTCCAGTGCTTCCCCTTCTCTGCAAACGTGTAGACTCTCATTTAGTCCTTCTTATGGTGCAGGTCTGATACTGATAAATTTGTTCAGCTTATTTGTCTGAAAATGTCTTTGTTTCATCTTCTCTTTTTAATCCTCATTTTGAAGACTGTTTCTGATGAACACAGAACCTGAGGCTGACGGTTTTGTACTCTCGGTACTTTCAGGCCACAGGGCTCACGTTCTTCCTGATGAGAAGTCAGTGGTCTTTTTCACCTTTGGTCCTCTGTGTGTAATCTGTTTTTCTTTTTTTCCGGCTACCTGTAGGATTTTTCTGTTCGCCAGTGGTTTCCACCTATCCGCTGCCGTCTAGACTTATTCTGCCTGGTGTCTGTTTTAGTTCGGACGCGTTCTGTTGACCCTTTGTCTTCCGCAGTATAACTTGCTGTTGGGCCCACTAGGAAATGTTTCATCTCAGGTGTTGGACATACTTTTTTAATCTCTAGAAGTTTCATTTTCCTCCTTTCTAAAAATCTTCCATTTACTTCATCACCTTCATATTTCCCTTTTAAGCACAGAAGCACATTTAAAACAGCTAAGTCAGGTCTGCCAACCTATCATCTGTCATTTCTGACCTGTTTTTACTGCCTGATTTCTCTCCTGGTTATGTGCCACGTTTTTTTTTTTCCTCTTTGCATATCTAGGAACTTTTTATTGGAAGTTCAATATTGTGACTCTTACACTATAAATGTCTGGATTTTGACGTCTGTCTTCAGTAAGTGATGGGATTTGTCCTGGCCAGTACTTAATTTATTTGTAAGTGAGCTTGATCCTTTCAAGGCTTGTTTGTGAGCTCCTCCACACGGACTTTACTGAATGCCATGGGTGTTCAGCAGGACGTCCCCCTGCTTGGTTGGAATTCCGGCATCTCCTGACTCCACTCCAACTTCCCAGTTCTGTGCAGCCTCCAGTTCGACTCTGTCTCCTGCTGGCTACACTCTGCCCAGATCCACGGAAGCTTACCCTGCCCACAAGGTGAGTGTCAGCCGTGGTGCCAGAGGGACCCCAGGGGAGGTCCGTGGAGCCCTCTGTCTTCCTGGGAGCTCTGCCTCACTACTGCAGGTTCATTACTCAGCTTCCTTGAGCTGTGACCCCATTCTTCCACCGAGACCAGGTGCTCTGCTTGATTTACCCTCCCTGGGGCAAGGGCAGGCAGGCGGCAGAAAGCTGGAATGACTTTACAGTTCATATAATTTGATCCCTTCTCTCAAGGACCAAAGTCCTGCATTGCCTGTTCAATGTCCTAAGAGAACGGCTTCATACATCTTGACCAGCCTTCCAGTCACTCACACCAGGAAGACTAGTCTGGTATAGTTACTTCATGGTTCGGCAAACTACGGAGCCCTGGCAAATCCACCTGCGACCTTGTGAACAAGCCGCCTTGCTAGAACAGCCGTGCCTGTCCACAGATGCGCTGTCCGGGCCATCTCCCCTGACGCCTGTGGGGCTGAACAACTGCACCAGAGGCTGCCTGGCCCCCAAAGCCTGAAGTGTTTACTGCCCGATCCTTACAGAAAGAGTCTGCCAACCCTGAGCTATCCCCTCATGCCAGAAGTAGAAGTGGTTGGTCTTGAATCCTCTAAAGCCAAGCAGCCAGGCGCTAGGTTGCACTGCACATCCCTTTTCCACCTGCGCCACCACCGTCATGTAACTGTGCCCCTAAAACCTGTCTCCACGCACTTCTCTGGACCAAGGGCCCTACAGTCCCTCCCACCTCAGATCTGTCCACTACTCGCCCCAAGAAACAACCACCTGTCCTCGCACACACGACCAGCCCATCAAGCTCCTCTCACAGCTACCTCATCGTTTTTGAGAATTCTGTGGTTATCGAGAATGAAAATGTGATCTGAATTAACAGTTCATCAAATTAAGCTGGTCATGGACATGCTGAAACACGTGCATGCTACAGTCCATGATAAAATATACCTGGTGTAACAGAAAATAATTTCAGGTAATCACTCCATTTCAAAAGACTTGAAGAAATCACGCTTAAAATTTATGCAGCAAGGACTGTTCCTTGCTTGAAATAAACCCACCAAAGAACCCTGAGTTACTTTTTATTAATATTAAATAAACAAGTCATTTTTAAAGTGTAACAAATTATTGTAAAACTCAGAGGCCTAAACCAACAACAAACATTTATTGCGTGACAGATTTTTGGGCCAGGAGTTTGGGAGTGTCTAAGGTGGGTGGCTGTGGTGTGAGGGCCAGTCCTGCGGTAACAGCCCATCAGCCAGGATGGCAGCATCAGCTTCCCTGGGCTCAGATGGCATTTCTGGGATGGGCCACAGCTCCCTGCCTTGTGGGACGCTCTGGGAGGCTGCCTGAGTGTCCCCCAGAGTAACTGATTCAAGACAAGGCAAGGCGCAGCCACTAGGTTCTGTGACCCAGTCACGACGTCACACACCTATTTCTGCAGTGTCCTGCTGGCTAAACAGGAAGCCCTACTCAGTGTGGGAGGGACCAGAAAGTGTCGTGAATTCCAGGAGGTAAGGAACACTTGGGGCCACTTCAGAGGCTGGCTGTCACAATGAGTAAAACTTCCACGACATATGAATAAGAAATGACAGAAGTTATAACTTTGCTCTTCAGCAAAATTTTCTAAAGAATTTCCCCCACTAAATTCCTAAGTTATTTGATTCTGCCAACAAAGGAATTTTCCCTTTGACTTTACAGGTCATGCTATTACAATCTACTGATTGGGAAGGGGAGATAATTACAAATTTAATAAACTTGAGTTAATTTCTTACCGACCACCATCAGTGTGAACTCAAAACCTTTTTTCACTGATTTTCGGTGAACTTGATTGGGAAGATTTGCAAATCCAACATAGCCTGGAGTTTCTGGATTTATAAACTGAGTTGGTTGTTGCTAAAATAGTATTTCACACAAAAAAAGAACACACACCTTATTAGTTGCCTGTAAGATACTGTGCCAAACATAGATCCAGAGTCATTTCTATCAGAAAATTGATGGTATTAACTTAAAAGCATTTATAAAAAGAAGAAAAACCCATTCAGTATCATTTCATGCCTATATGCTGACCTAAAATAACATTCCTGTTAAGCAATGAAGCAACACAGAAGATGAATCTTCAATTCACTTACGTCAAATTCTGACTTGAGAAACTGTTTATAGAGCTAAAGAAAATTCAGTCAACTTTACAAAGCAAAGCCACAGCTGACAGTGGTTCCAGCCAACAAATTTAGCTAAAGAATAGCTTCTAAAAATAGACTTCAGGTATCAGAAGTGGTGCATTTGGGAAAATAGCCGGAAAAAGCCCCGTCTCCAGCTGAATTCCCAGCTCCAAGGAACCGAGCCCCACGAAGGTGAGGCAGGCAACCGAGGGGCGGGATGCTGAGCATCCAGCTTCAAAGACCAGGAGAAGGGAGACGGAGAGTGGGAACAGGGCCACAGCTGGCGGTCAGCGCTCTCTGAGACAGACGCCTGCCGCCTGACAGGAGTCACAGCGGGGGCACCCAGCCGATGCAGGGAAGCCATGGAGCCGGGCAGCGCTGAGCTCAACATGGGAGGGAATTGAAAAAGACACAGCAGATTCATCAGATGTGAAGACAAGGTATAAAACAGCATTTCCTTTAGGATTTCCTTTTGTAAACGTATATTCACAAGCACACACACAGGTGTAAAAAGAATGTTCACAGAGTGTTACTAGCGGTTATTTCTCAATAACAAAATTGTGGCTAATTTTTATTTTCTTTTTTGCTTATCAAAGTTCCACACAAAAACTACGATGACTCTGCATCATAGTAACAAACACTCAAAGATTTTAAAATAAAAGGCAAAGGGAAATAATAATCTTGCAATTTTAACCACAAATTCTGCCTATCTCAGCATGTCTTGTAGAACGAATTCCTTTCAGGGCTCTAGGCTAATTTGCAAGAGCTGACATAGGCCAATGTATCACGTCTGAGAGCTCCATTTGCTTCATCTCGATCAACTGTTAGAATTTTTAAATTATTATTTGATCGGTCTGTTGGGAATGAGCCAAGGAGGCTAAATGGATTATCATTAATGTTTTCAGAAACAAGAAATTAGAAATCTGAAAAAAGAAAGCTCACAGCTTTTAGAACGACAATTAAATTAGAACTCTTTTGTCTTAATGAATCAAACATATCAGTTGTATTAAAAATAATAAATCATGTAACTCTGGACTATAAACAGTCTGAAAACACAAAGCAGTTTCTCCTTATGGTGCAGACACATGACAAAGTGTGATCTCTTACCTTCGACATCTTTAGTGAATGAAGTGTCGTCAATCTGTTTAAAAGAAAACATACGTATGTATCGATATGTGTACACACATGAATCAACAAGTAAAAAGACTCACATGTGAGGCATCATTAGCTTGTTTCACTCAGCTTCTCATTACATCAAATACTGCCCCAGAAATGATGAAATGATGACCTCTTATTATGAAGATAAATTAGACATAAAAATTAAGCTACTGAAATCAACCCCCTCCACACACACATTCATTCCATACCCTCAGCAGTACCTTTTCTAGTACTGATTATATGTCAGGCACTAGATACACAATAGGAGAACAACATAAATTTCCACAACCACCGGAATTTCTCATTTCCTTTTTCTCTGGAAACCCTCAGCTTTGCAGGAAGGGCGTCTGTGAGGCAGCCTGCCACCTGCTGGAGAACCCCAGCACCAGGGACTGGATTTGGATGCTGGGCACACAGAGCCAGACCTGTGAACCACGTCCAGGGGGAAAGGACAAAGTCAAGGCGGGTGCCTCTGTGACTCCTCCTGGTGCTGAGGAACTTCTCAGAAAGCTGCTTTCACCTTCTTGCTTCCCCATTTCCCTGAGGCTGTAACATTCCTGAAGACTGCACACCCCAGGTTTCCTTTTTGAATGGAAATGTCCAACCAAGGTTAAGATGAGATAGCACGGCACAGAAGGTAAGGGTTATGGTCCTGGCTCCCCTTCCAGGGCCCTTTACTCTCATCTGTCCGGCAGAAGAGGGGAAGAGGAAGAGGACCCTGTGAACGGCTTCTTGCTACAACGCTCATTACTTAGGGCGAGCAGAAAGTGCAGAGGAAGGACTACTGCTGACGGAGGAGACAGGTAAGCTCCATCTTGAGCGTCCAAAACGCTTAGGACAAGGAAGCAGAATTAAGGCAAGCTCACAGGAAAGTAGGGATGCCAGGCAAGAGAAGCAAGATGAACTGGGAGAACCAGAAAGGTAGGAAAAGAACAGCATAGATCTCGGAAGACCGTGGGAGCAGAGCTCCGGGGGTGAGGACCTCAGGGTTAAGGTGACGGGGTTCCTTGTGTCTGTGCCCTCATTTTCTTGCCTCCAAGAAGAGCTTAACAGGCAAGGTGCAGAAGGAGAAAGACAATCATTTGAACCAAGAAAGTAACATCACCATGATGAAGATGCAAGTGCATTATTTAAAACAAAGAAAACTATCTGGATCTAAAAACGATGATTTTCAATCTCAGACTTTGGTAGTTGAATTGAATGAAAAGTCAGTTGAGACTTGAAATGTGACTTGGAAAACCAGATATAAGAAATCTCAGTGCACAAGAACAACAGGGAAGGAAACCATGGGTATAAGATGGCCTCGAGAGACATCTGGAGGAAATCTGCCTTGTTAACAGAAAGTGAAGGTAAAAGGGACAGATGGCGAAAAAAGAGAGTAGTAGTAACAGAGGAAAACTTTCCTGAGAAGAGCAAAGACCAGTCTATCTGGGATTGTGCATTAAGGTGCATTTCACAGGAGTGAATTAAGGTCTCGTGAAGAGTAGGGACATCCTAGGATAATATTATTTATAGTCCAGAATTTAAAATACTAAACGTCCTCAGCAAAACCTAAGATTTCTGGGCAAGAGTGAAAGCAGAGAAGTAAAATTTTCAAAAGGGAGAAGGGAGCAGACACTTGGAATACAGATGGTTGTGGCAGAAGCAGCAGCTAACACCTTGTTTTCAAACAATAAAGAGGTAAGTATCTGACTATGGAAGAAAAGGAAATGTAGCCATTAGAAACTTTACTTACAAATTAGGAGAAAAATATGGAACAGCAACTTTATCAAACCAGCAAAAAATATGGAAAAGAAACGAGAAAAATTCAAGAATACCAGTTATCAGTGTAAATGGGAAAGAAACAAATTCTCTCATAAGAAGAGATGGCGGGGTGCAGCAGGGATGAGCCAGAAAACCAGCTATATGTTATGTGGAAGAAATGTGCTTAAAACAAAGTTGCCCCCAAAATGTTGAAAACAAAGGGACAGGCTAAGAGATACCAAGCTAGTGCAAACAGAGACTCAGAGACATTGTTACTACCAACCAAGGTAGGATTTAAGGAAATGTGGTCATGATAAAAGGAACAATTACAAAGATAATACATTTATAAACCTGCATCCATGAATACTTACAGCAGATAAATACACAGA
Organism: Vicugna pacos; assembly: GCF_048564905.1. Classification (NCBI taxonomy): domain Eukaryota; kingdom Metazoa; phylum Chordata; class Mammalia; order Artiodactyla; family Camelidae; genus Vicugna; species Vicugna pacos. Next base: position 96,381,931 of record NC_132991.1, on the reverse strand, counting down.
ACGAAGACTAGGAAAAATACAAGGTGAACTTGAAAAAAGTACAATTTGTGTGGGAGGCTTTAATAGCTTCTCTCAGAACTGGACAGATTCAGCGGACAGTACCAGCGAGGGCAGAGGAGGACTGAGCACCCACCGCCACCACCAGAGAATCTGAATTAACACATATGGAAAATCTTGCGTCAGTAGAATATAGAAAAGCAGTTAAAGATTAAAAATTTTCATTATCATGTAACTGCTGTAAAGAACTACCCAAATTTTAACATACTTTTTAGTCAGTGTTCTCAAATCATGATCTGTTAAAACTAAAGGGGAAAAAAGATAAAAAATAACCTAAGTTATTTACAACATTCCAGGATAACTCTTGGATCAAGGAGCAAAACCACAAGCTGCCCAGAAAGCTCTGGGAAAGGACACAGTACAAGCCACACAGACTCAGATGAAAATGTAGCTTTTACATATTTTCACTATTGAGGCACACTGAACATAAAAGAAACAGAAAGTAACTCAATAAAGGGTACATAAATCCAAAAGCTGAACCTTTGAAACAAATTCCTCACAAGTTCCACTAAGAAAAAAAGAGCAAATACAGAAAAGAAGATATAATCACAGACACAGGCAACCACATTTATCAAGATGGCCACAAACTTGAAAATCTGGGAGACATGGATGATTTCCTGGACACTGTAAATTACCACAGTGAAATCCAGAACTGAAAATCTGCCTACAGCAAACACCACGGAACAGCTGAATAAAGAGTTACGAATGAAAAAGGGAGCAAGACGGGACAGAATTAGAGTCGAAATAGGTACCCAGAATAGGTAACACCAAAGTCACTTAAGCTACTACAGAAAAAGGGAAAGCACTCCAATTTATTTTATGAAGACAGCACAATTCACCTACAAACCCACATGGAGAAGCAAGCAAGTTGGCTGGCTGTAAGTCAACCTCACTTGTGAATTACAAACGCAAAAATTCTCAATGAAATACTTGCTCGCAATTAAATACCAGGAATATACCCAAAGCATCTATCAATACAAGCTGCTAACTCAAGTTAAAGGAGAAAACTATACACGAATAGATGCTGAAGATGTACATGATAAAATTCAGCAACCAACTCTAATAAAAACACTAAATAAGAAAACTGCTTTATAATATAGGCTATTTCCTAAAACCAATGGCAAATGCTATTCTCTAAACAACCGAATGCTAAGTTGTTTGAATTACAATCACTAAATTGGCAGGGATGCCCATTACGACAATGAAAAATTCTAAACGTGTACAAAAGCAGAACAAAACCCCCACGCACCACCTATCATCCAGGTTCAACAATAACCAACTCAGCACCAACACTGCTTCAAAAATACCCTCAGCCACTGCCGCCAGTCCCTGATGATGAATACCAGAAAACATTTCTAAAGATAAGGACTAAAAGTGATAAACCATTATCGTAAGGAACACTGACAACAGTCCTCTAATATATCAAAACATTCAGTGTTCATATTTCTCTCTTTCGTTGTTCTCATTCATTCGAATCAGGCTCCAAATAAGATCCTGACATTGCAGTGAGTCTCAGGACAGAAACAAGGAGCAGCTCCTGTCTTACCAGATACGCATCTGATTTCAACCCACCCAGCAGGGCACAGGACTAGCACCGAGGTCTCTCTGGTGCGACCGCTCCTCACGGAGCCCTGGGCCGACTGTGCTCCATCCAACATCACCTGAGCACCCTGACAGTCCTGTACCTTGCACCCCTACCCTGTTCAGTTGGGACTGGGGGTGTCCATAGGGGAGAAGGGCACATTCACTCCTCCCTGTAACTTTCATCCCACTTGAGATCTAACGTGATGCACACATATGGGAAAATGGAGAATCCTATTATTGTAACAGGATATAAATTCTTAAAAGACACTCACTTCAACTTTGGTTTAACTTTACCAAGTTTCTCTTGCCACATCCTATTTCTTTCATACTTAGGTTTTTTCCCCCAAAATATAATTAGGATCCACTATGGTTTTCCAACAGTTTAAGTTATTAACTGATTAATAAGTTATTAACAAATTAAAGAGTGAAAGTTGAAAAAGGAACGTTGCACTTCAGAAAGGCCTTGTTTTCAGTGAGAAAGCCATGATCCAGCAACACAACATGCCAAGCACTGTGATTAATTTAAATCTTGGATACAGATCGGATTCCCAAACCTCAGAAATTTGGGCAAATGAAAAATACACACTTTCAGGTTGTCTTCATTCTAGGTATTAGAAACTGTTTAAAAGTGTTTTCTCCTTGTCTCATGGCCTCCTCCTTCCACAGAGCAATACTACCCTCAACCCACACAGAAGAAATCAACTTCTCCAAAACAAAAGATGAAGATAGATAAAACTGGATCCTTAGTAATATAAACTTACTTCACTAATGGCATGTAAGTATGGTAGTGGTCCTCATAACCCCCATTCATTTACATGTTATTCTTGTATTTACACACACAAAACAACTCTGCAGTGTAGGACCCAGAGGGGCACTTGGAGGGCCCTTGGAGCACCCGGCACTCAGAGTACCTGGATGTGAGGAACAGGTACAGCACACCACAGACGCCCTCAACGTTACTGGCGGCAGCATCTGAGATCCAGTGAGTTTTCTGCAGTGACAATGTCACCATCAGCACAAAGAGTGATACATAAGGATATATAATTGGCTTCACCCCAATCCTGCTGCCTAATGAGTTTTGGTGACCCCTTCTCTCTGGGGAAAAAACAAAAAGAACTCTTCCTTTTCCCACAGTTTGTCTTTAGAGGTGGGCATATAAAGGGACCTGAATCACATTTAAGAAGATGACAGAGGGAGGTTCCCACCCACCCCGTCGCCATTTCTCTGGGCCGCCCTGCTAGTTCAAGAGCAGTCAGGGCACAAATCTGACCCGACTGAAAAGCCCTTGACTCTACCCTGAGCTGCAGCCCTCAGAGACCAGGATGGAAAACGGAAGAAAACCTTATAGCCAAGGAGTCACTGCCGTGGTTCACTGTGAGTGAGGACACTGGCTGGGAGCTACCAAAAACAAAAACCACGAACATCAACTACAAACCCCAGAAGAGCAGCCTGCATGACCCCTGGGCCATCACACATCTCTCTCTACCGCAGCAAGGCTGCTCTGCAGTATTAAATTGACCCTGAGGTATGACACTGATTTCCGTCCTTTAAGAAATACTTGAACACCTACTGCGTGTTGGTAGCCAGCCAGGCAATAAGAGTAAGCAATTCACAAGTGCCCCACCCCAGGACTAATCAGGTCTAGAGGACACTACCACACAGAACAACAGAGGCTCACATCAGGCTGACACCTAATTCGGGGGGAAGAAATCTAACCTGGGCAGAGTCCTGAACAAAAGAGCCAGTACTCGGCAAGCGAAAGGTGGAGAGAAAACTGGGTTCCACACAGAAGGCAGGCTTTGGACCAAAGCCAAAGGTGAGAGACCACAGCGGTCTTAACTGAAAATTCAGCGTGGTTGGGTCATGTGTCCACGTGCGGAGGAAAGGCAGACAAATGGGGGGGTGGTACTGACAAAAATTGAGGCCGGAAAAGTAAAGGTCTTGGGGGTTCCGGGAGCCTCTTGAGAGCAATGGTAGCCACACGTCGGCCCCATCACGGGCCGCGGTGGGAGTGGGGCCCCTCCCCAGCTCCGTTCTCCGGATTCGGCCCTGCACAGGCCGGGGCCTCCTCTGCTGTCCCGTTTTATCTGCCGTCAGGGAGGGCTGCAGAGGAACCAAGCAGCAAGCACTTCCCGAGGGTAATAACTCTCGGCCGGGAGCTGGCGGGGCGGAATGGCCCACGTCAGGGCGACAAGGGATGGTCGCACCCGAAAACGCGCCATTTATACAGCCTTATATAGACCTACACTTTACTCCTCGACCACGATCACCACCGCGTTCGGCGCCCCAGGCCCATTACTGACACCGCTCCACGCAGCCCCAACGGGCGAGCAAGGAGTCACTCGTGCTCTCCCAGGACACGCCCCGCCGCCTCCGCCCGAGCTCGCGGGGGCGGGGCGGGGGAGGGGAGGCGGGGCGGGGGAGGGGAGGCGGAAGGGAAGCCTGCGGACCCCGGCCCGGAGGGCCGAGGTGGGCGGAGGAGAGCCGGGGAGAGCTCCGGAGGGGGCGGGGGCGGGGCGGGGGGCGGAGGGGCGGGGGAGGGGAGGGCCAGTGATCCCGGACCGACCGCCCCTCCCCCACACCGTGAGAGCGGCCTGGCCCGCGTGCCCCCCGGAGCGGACGGACCGCCGCCTCAAGCGGGCCCTCGCCCCTCTGCGTCGGCCCACAGCTCGCGCCCCGAGGTGGCGGGGACCACGGCGAGACACTCACCGCCGAATAGCCGAAGAACCAGCGCCGACCGACCCACCGACTGACCGCGCCGCGGACCCGCCCAGCGCCCGCCGTCCACTCGCGCCGCGCCCCGCTCCGCTCCGCGCGCAGGCGGATGGCGTCATCACGTCGCCCCGCCCCCTTGCCAACGCTTTCCTTGCCCCAACGTGATCTGGCCTCCCTCCCCCATGCACCGGCTTCCGAGTGCGCAGGCGCAGGCTCGTCCGCGGTTTCCGCCTCTGCGCAGGCGCCATGCCCCGCCCACGGCGGTCGGCCATATAGAGGCTGGGGGGTGGGGGAGGTCAAGCGTAGCCTCGTCTCCTTTACCAAGATGGCGGCTCGTCCCTGTTTCGCCACAGTTCCTACCTTATGAGCTTGGTTCCCTTACGCTGGTTAAGAGTGGAACAGGTAATGAGTCTTTGCCTTGTGGGTAACTAGAATGAGGGGAAGAGCATTTCTTTAGATGGAGCTGTATGAACGGTGAGGAGAAGAGACGCGGATCGGGGGGAGGGCAGGTGACGCTGAGAGTTCGGAGCGACCGTGGGGAGGGGACCCTTCTCTTCTGGTCCGCTCCTCCAGGAAGATGGCGGCAGCACCGAGCCGGGAGCGCCGGAGCAGGGCCGGCGAGGGACCGGCGAGCCGCCCGGTTGGGCCGCTCTAGCCGTGGGTCGCCGTCGTCTCGGTGGTCAGGGCCTCGCCTGGATTGGCTGCGGCGGGTCCCGTGGTCGGCGGGCCAGTGCGCGACCATAGAGTTGGGCGCCTGTCCCCGGGGACGTGGCCTTCGTGCGCCCGGGGCTGGGGCCTGCGCCCGCGGGGGAGGGCGGGTGCCGCGGCCCCTCGCTTCCGCTAGGTGAGACCTGGGGCGCCCCAGCCCCTGCGGCGGCGCGGCTCGGGGCGGGAGCGCGACATGCCCGACCCGGCCGGGGTGTCCTTCCTGCCCGGCGCGGCCTGCAGGCTGGCGGATGTCCGGTACTCGCTGCGAGGCCGGCGCGGGTGCCCTCGTGCAGGAAGCCTTCCTAGGTCACCCCGACTGAAGCAGACACGTTCCCTGGGTCTCTGGTGGGCGACAGCGCAGGGGGGACCGGAGACTGTCCCCGAGCGCAGGGGACACGAGGGCGTTGTAGAAAGTGGCGAAGTCGTCCGGCCTGGCCGCCATGTGCCCCCGACCCCGAAGTGCTGTGTGGGCAGTGCTCCTGGTCAGGTGAAGATCTGCAGGGAGGAAGAGGGACGAGGGGAAGTCTTCAGGAGCAGGAGGGCTTACCCTTCCGTCTTGGGTTTGGGTATCCTCGGCTTCATAGCTGCCTTAAGCCCTCGGGCGCTGAGCTCGCGTGTGCTCGGTGTCCGCCTCAGGGCCGGCAGTCACGTCTTGGCAGGTAACTTTCTTAAGGCCCTGTTCAGATAGGGGACGTCACAATTAGGGTTTCGTCTGATGTACCACAAAATAGGCTTAGTGTTCGTTTATGGAAGCAAACCTGGGACAATGAAGTCCCGGATGAAACCTCGCGCTTAGGTTTATATTTTGATCATCTTAAACACTCTAAACACCCCCAAGCAGAGCTCATTAAGCACGTTTAATATTAGGGTGCTTGGAAGCAGTGTTTTGAAGTAGTTGAGCCGGTGTTTGGTTCGGAATGGCTTCCATCATTTTAGCTTCCCGTTCTCGATCTGAGGCACCAACCATCAACCTGCCGTGAGAGCCTTAGGCTTGGCGAAGGCCGCTCTTGCCCCCTCAAGTCTTGAGAGACAAAACTTGAAAGCGATTGAAATCAGTGGAGGTTAAACATTCTTGTACCTGCCATGGGTCCTGTTAGGTGCCAGGCACCCTGTGGGACCTACGTCCTCTTCTCTGACGTGGTTGATGTCACCTGAGTAAATGTGCATTGACTGTAAGGACCGCAGCCTCAGATGCAGTTGGTCCACATTCCTGGGCCCCTTGAGGCCCAACTGGACCGTCACCGTGCCCTCTCCAGGGGGTCCAGCTGACTTCTCAGCATCCTGGAGGGAGAACTTGAATCATCAAGTGTTTTTTCCTTTGGTTTTGTTGTTTGGGGCCTCTGGTGGTCTGACTTTGGCCTCATGATTTGACTTCTTCAACAGTAAAAAAAAAAAAATTGTTTTGAAAAATTTATTGGAAATTGCTATATGGCAAACACTGTTAAGGGGTCTGGGGTTGCAAAGGTGAAGAGAACGTAGACTTTTTTTCCTCCAACAGTTTATGGCCTAGTGTGGGAGATTCACTTGTACAGGAAGAGATTACAGTGTTCTAAGTGCACTAATGGAAAGATGTACAAGGTGTGAAGATAGGAAAAGGGGAAGTGATTACCTGGTGGAAAGTCTTCAGAGAATGTGGCTCTTGGACTGGGGTTTAGAAAATGAGTAAGAGTTTTTCCAGGTGGAGTAGGTAGGATGGGGTGTTCTAGACAGGAAGACCAGCTTATGCACGGGGGGCGGGGGATACACAGGACAACTAGAGCTGGTGGACTATATGGGTGAGTGGTGGAGAATGTGGTTCACTGCTGACCGTCTCAAACAGTGGAGGGCTTGGCTAAGATCCTGTTGTGAAGGACTGCATCCCCTCAATCAGTCCTGTCTAAGACACTCTGACTTGGACCGGATTTCAAATGATTACACTGTCCACCAAGATAACTGAGATCTTTAGTCACAAGTGGGTCAGGTAGGTTCGCCATTAGTGCTTCCCAGCTGAAACTTGTTTACCTAGAGGGTTTGAACAGAGAACACCTTTTTTTTTTTTTAACATTTTTTATTGATTTATAATCATTTTACAATGTTGTGTCAAATTCCAGTGTTCACAATTTTTCAGTCATTCATGGACATATACACACTCATTGTCACATTTTTTTCTCTGTGATTTATCATAACATTTTGTGTATATTTCCCTGTGCTATACAGTGTAATCTTGTTTATCTATTCTACAATTTTGAAATCCCAGTCTATCCCTTCCCACCCTCTACCCCCCTGGTAACCACAAGTCTGTATTCTCTGTCAATGAGTCTTTAGGTTCCACATATGAGCGATCTCATATGGTATTTTTCTTTCTCTTTCTGGCTTACTTCACTTAGAATGACAGTCTCCAGGAGCATCCATGTTGCTGCAAATGGCATTATGTTGTCAGTTTTTATGGCTGAGTAGTATTCCATTGTATAAATATACCACATCTTCTTTATCCAGTCACCTGTTGATGGACATTTAGGCTGTTTCCATGTTTTGGCTATTGTAAATAGTGCTGCTATGAACGTTGGAGTGCAGGTGTCATCCTGAAGTAGATTTCCTTCTGGGTACAAGCCCAGGAGTGGGATTCCTGGGTCATAGAGAACACCTTTTAAGGTACTGAGTGGAGCTTATGTTTGGTGTGGCCCATTCAGCATACATCCATCTCACAGGCTAGTGGTCATAGAAAGTTATTTCCCTCTTCTATTAAGAAACAACCAAGCTCCTGGAAGAAACATAGCGCACAGCTGGACATTCAGTTGCTGAGTTATGGTGGCAAAAAGTCCAAGATGAATGTTGTAAAACTTTTGACCAAGTATAGAAAGACAGCCAGAGAACCTCAATGTGTCGGGAAAGAAAAGAACAAAACTTTTTTTTAATGTGTATTTTTAAATTGATTACACAAACTATTTTGGGCTAGAGTAAGATTTTCTACCTTCTCTTTTTCTCCTTTTTGTATTTCCAGAATCAGATTTCAGAAGTGATGCCCCTGGTCAGCTGTTGTTGGGCCAGGCGTAGTAAAGTTCCTCGAGGACAGCTAGGACACGCCAGACTTGTCTGGGCATCGTGTTGCATTCGTCATCTTGACGCTGCTCTTAATTTGTTAACAATGCACTGGCTGTGCTCTCCCGTGATATTTTTTATTGGCATTCATGTGAATTTTTAAATTAAAAATTAATTTTACTTCAAATCAAGTTTATATTTTCGTATAGTTTTTAAAAGGTCAAACAAATCTGGAAATGCTTGTAAGGAAGAAAAACTAGTTTCCTTCCTACAGTCACGTTTCCTCTCCTGCAGAACACCCACACTTGCCTCCTGGCTGATGCCTTTGGTCTTTGCTCCCAGTTCTGGCGTCTGAGCCTGACTTGCTCACTTATTGCTCTTCCTTCCCTTTTCACACATTGTCTCTTGACTCCGAGTGGAGATGTGAAGTTTCTCGCTTTCTTTCGCCCCTCTGCCTTCTCTGTGCAGACAGATCCATGGCTGCCCAAAGCAGGTGCACGTTTGATTTGCTCGTTCAGTCTGTAGTGTCTCTTATGACTGTGTGGTGCCATTCCCAGCTAGGCCGAGTGGTGTGATGGGGTTACTTTTCCTTTCCTGGGTAAGTCTGTTTTCCCTCAAGTTCTCATGAGTCTTTGTTTTTCTGTTGTTTTCTGTGTGTTTGTCACTAAATTCAACCCCCAATTCACCAGTTGTCTAAAATTGCTTTCAGGAAATTAAACTATTTGATCTGATCAAGTTCAGTATTTTACTAATTTCATCCTGACCACACCTCTCCCAGGTCTCCGTTCTGCTGGAATCTCGCTGCGAATCTCACTGCCCTCTGTTTCCTGGAACCCTTCTCTTTTTCTTGATTTTTTTGCCCTCTCATTCTGATGGCGCACTTCCTCACGGAGTTGCCTGGGGAAAGATTCATGGGAGGTAAAATTTTGAGGACCTGGATGTCTGAAGAGCTTCCTTTGGCCCTGAGTGGGAGTTCGGACACCATTTTTGCTTCTGTTTTCTGTCTTGTGCTGTTGCCCTGGAAGCATTAAGCTGTTTTGGTTCCTGAGCCTTTGTATGTGACTGTTTCTTCTTTGACGCTTAAAGGGTTTTCTCTGAAATTCAAAATACCCAGCACAGTGACGTCCCCTGGAGTCTGGTTTCATCTAATGCCTTGCCTGTCCTTTGGGCTCTTTGATTTAGGAGCTTCTATTCTTCAAAGCTGGGCATTTTCCTTGATTTATGGCTTGGCTTCTTCCCATTCACTTTCCTTCTCTTTCTAGAATTCAGCTATTGGACCTTCACTTAGAGTCGTACTTCCTTCTGTTTGTTGCACTTTTTGTAGCCCAGCTGTGGATCTTGCTTTGTCTTAAATGTGTGCTGAAGCGCCCTGGTGGAGCAGTGGGCAGAGACTGTGAGCAGGCCAGTCCTCACTTAAGAAACTCAAGTGGCCAGAGAGCAAGGCGGGGTTTGTTTCACTGATGATCAAAGAGCTGCCTGCCCTGCAGATTGGGAAAAATAAACGTGACCGTTCCGGTTATCGAGGGTGAGAGGGGCAGGCATACTCGGATGTTGGGGAGTGTACATAGTTTAGCTCCTTTGGGGGTAATCTGTGCCTTGGCAGAAGGACAGCCATGATGCGTTTTTGAACGGAAGTAAGTGTGACAGGTGTGAACCAGTGCATGTGATGGGATCCTATCTTGTTTAAACCATGTGTTGATACAAACAAGAAGAAAAATTAGATAAGCAGTGGTTTGGGGGATATTTCTTGAGGAAGAGTTAGGAGGGATTGCCAGTTTTTACTTTTTTGTTGTGGTGGCTGTACTTCATAATATTTTATGCTAGAAACCACATTCCTTGGTAGATCATCACTGCAGCAAGCTTGGGTTCGTGCTAACAGTCATACTATCCACCGATAAAACCGGCATTGATGTAGCCTCAGCCCCTGCCGTCCCATCCAGGCGCTGCCTTGGGCGCAGGACCCCCGGGAGGCTTGGTGGTGCCCCAGGCCCCAGGACGGGGACAGCAGGCCTCATCTGGAGCAGGGAGAGGCAGGCAGTGGCTGATGTGGAAGCCAGTGGTTACTCAGCAAGTGCCGCTGAGCAACAGGGGTGGGTTGTTTTCAAATAAGAGTTTTCTGAAAGTGCCCTTGGGTTCGCTTTTGTTTGTGTGAATTGGTGCTCTGAATGTTCCTGGACGTGGACCTTGTTGGACATGCAGCAGTGCTTTGTCTTAGATACAGACTGCTGGGCACTGGCCCTTTCTAGCAGAGGGGGCGAAGGGTTGAGATGTTCGTGCAGGTGGGAAAGGTAGTCCTCCAGTGGACTGGGAGTCAGGAGACCCGTTCTTAATCGGCCTTGTGATTTTGGGCATTTCTTGACCTGTAGGACTTTAGCTCCTTCTTTGAAAGATAAAAAAGGAATCTGAGATGGTTTGCTTTCTTTTCTTCTTTTCTTCTTTCTCTCTTTCTCTTTCCTTCCTCCCTCCTCCCCTCCTTCCTTCCTTCCTTTCTTTCTTTCCCCTTGGTCAACTCAGTTTATCAGAAACTTAGTTTTCCAGTTTGGAAGGATGTGACATGTTTTAAGCCCGCACGAGTGATATGAAAAGCTTTGCTACTAAAGCTTTTTCTCGTTGTTTCCTACACGCCAGGCATCATGACCTTTATTTCCAGCAGTGGTTCCGCCAGGCCATCCATCCTCCTGAGAACATCTGGTGATGCCTAGAGACGATTTTGGTTGCCGTGACTCGGGGGTGCTCCTGGCATGTAGTGAGTAGAGGCCAGAGGTTCTCAGCATCCTGCAGTGACCCCACGATCCCCAAAGTCAGCAGCACTGCGTTGGAGAAGCCCTGCTTTACAGGGTCCCTCCTTGAAAGGGCTCTAGGGTGTAGCGGTCATGGGCCCCATTTCTCAGTTGAGAGTGGAGCCTGGCGGGTGAGGCCACTTGCAGGTGTGGCTGAGTTAAGGCTGTGTTGCCTGCACTGCTGGAGCCCTCATGTCACAGCTACTGAGGAGGAAGGTGGTAACAGAAAATCCTCCCGAGCTTACTCTCCCAGGCCTGGGTTAATACTCTGCACATAAGCTCACATAATCCTCACAGTGACACCAAAAGGTAGACATTAACATCAGCTCCTTTTTACGGGGCGGGAGGCAGAGCCCAGAGAAGTGAGGATCTAATTATTTCTTCCTTCTCTTGGTCCTCATCTTCAGAAGTTGACACATTTAAACATTCGGCCTTGACAAGTTTACCTGATGTTTCCTCTTACAGCATCTCCAGGTCTTCTCTAAAGCTTGGGGTCAAGAAGGCAATATTATACCCACACAATCCTTCTGGTCCAGTAGTGGGGCTGGCCAGACCTTTGCAGCAAGATAGATATTCTACCCCAAAATAAGCACAGTAAAGTTGTCCTGGGTCTCTTAGAATTTTGACACTCTCTCATTGAACATGAGTACATCACTGAACATGAGTACATGTCTGTCAGTAGGTTTCCTGTAAGGAAGTGAATGAATCAAAGTCCGGGTCCTGAAGCCACTGCAGCCACCTTCAGGGGATCAGTTCATTTCTGCTGGACTAGTGTTTCCGTTTTCCTGTTGCAGCAACCCAGCTCTCCCGCCTCTGGCTGCCTCTGTGGCGTAATCTTACTAACACTCAGGTCTCGTGGAGTGAGTTCCCCCTTGGTTTACCTGCCCTCAGCCTTTGTCTGGAGGACAGGATAAGCCCTTGGTGGACGTGTACTTGTCTGGAGCCCCCACAGTGCAGCATGTGTCCTGGTTGTGGCCAGCGCCCTGTGTGTGTGGAGGGCTGAACAGACAGGACCGTGCTGATTGTGAAAGGGGAATATTCTGAACGCTTGTCCTTTACTGGCTCTGGTGAGCTCTGTGCTGAGCAGCCGAGGCTCTGAGGGGCTTGTTGGCTGAAGAAGTAAGTGGCCTCAGCTCGACTTGCTGCTCTTCAGCCACCATAGACTTTGTGGCCTTCACAGATGGTGTCCAGGGGCTGGCTGACGCTCGGAACATCGTATCCTCCTGCCTCTCCCTGTGCTGGGTCACCCGTGTCAGCATTGTTCCTTTGTCTGGCCTTCTAGCATCTCATTCTGAGGTGTGGGTTGAGCTGGGGACCAGATTTCTGAGGTGGAGCAGTAGCTCGGCCTTGCTCTGCGAGGCGTGGGGGCGCCCCGCAGAGCGCTCTGCGAGCAGGAGATGCTGTCTTCCCAGCCATGAGGCCAATGTGGCGCTTAAAGCTTGTAGACACGGTGCAGCTGGACCAGGGCCACTTGAGGTTTCCTTCTTGAGGGAGGACACCACTTGAGCCAGAGGCATTCGGTGTGAATCATTCTCTCTGCAGCGTAAACCATTGTGCCCTTCCAGGCAAGCTCTGCGGTGCGCGGGTGGCAGTGCAGCATGTCGGGCCTGCGCGTCACTGGGCCCGGGTGGCTGGACTTCCGTGGATGGGAACTGGGAGCCGAGAACCTCCCCCCAGGCCGAGGCTGCAGCGCCCCGAGAGCTCTGGGTGCATGGTTCTGGGGGAGGGAAGGCGCCGTGGGAGCGACTGCCTGTGTGGCAACCGCTGTGCCTGTGGGAGGCGTACCTAGGGGGCCCCGGAGGGAGCTGTGCTCTGAAGAGGTTGCCACGGTAGACGGCCCTGCCCGCGGGAGACGGCGGGGCTGGAGAGCCGCCCTCATCTCCGAGGAGGCCGTTCAGGTGGAGAGCTGGAAGAAGCCCTCCTTGAAGCAGAGCGTGTGTTGGCGTTGCTGCTGGTTTTGAAATTGGGGTTGAGGTGAGTGACTTGCTGAGAAGTAGTTCCAGTGGTTCTGCCCCGCGGGCTCCCTTCGTGGTGCAGTGTGTGATTTCTGGGTCCTTGTTACAAAGACTTGAAGGCTTTTTGCCCTCACTGTAACTCTTTTTCTTTAGAAATTAAAAAAAAAGTGAAAGAGGAAAGGACTTCCGTGTTCTCTTCTGCCTTTCTGATGTACCGTTCCGACAGTTAACGAACCATGTTCGGCTGATGGTGTCCTGTAACCTGTAGATAGAGGGCCCTGAGTGCGTCGAGTGGAGCTTCGGATTTGTTTCTCCTTCACTCTGTGCTCTTCACGTTGGAGAGGGTGCCCTGACCCCTGGACGCAGATGTTAGGGGACGGCAGGTGTGGACACCCAGCTCTTGCTGGCGGGGGAGAAGAAAATCTAACGTGCGGCAGGATCCTGATCGATTTTACTTTGTAGCCAGTGTATCTGTTACTCTTCATTTCACTGATAAGCTTTCTAATTTTATTAATACTTAACCCATTCATAGATACCTTTCAAATGGAATTACTGAATTTAACCGTTTTGACTTTTTCTGATAAACAGAAGATTAGTTAAGTGGTCCTAAGGCACTGGCTTAAATCAGTCTGTGTGAGATAATTTGAAGAATAGTTTTTTTCTTTAGAAACAAGGCTTCTATTTTGACGTATTTGCTTATACTTAGAGCTGACTCTCCCGCCCCGGAACCAAAGTTCTGTGTCCCCTTTGTTGCCCGAGCAGTGAGCTCAGCAGGGCTGCAGGGCTGCCCGTGCCCGGGGCCCTTGGCTCCTGAGCTCAGCCTGGCGGTCTCTGGGATGTCCCGACAAGAGCCAGCTGCAGCCAGGGTGACCCGGCAGGCTCAGTGCTCCTTGGGGGCCGCCCTTAGTTTCCGCAGGTGTGGGAGGTGATTGCCGGTTCCCTTGAGATGGGTGAGTGCAGTTCCCTGAAAGACTGGGTAGCAGAGGGGAAGATGGTGTTGCGGGGGAGTGTCAAGGGCCGATCTTTAAAAGCACGAGCTGGCTCCCCTCTGACCTTTGAAAGCTGCTTTGCTTCTGGAGCAGTGTGGTGTGTCTCACATTCCTGTCCGAGGTGGGATGGGGCTTTAGGTGTGCCTGGCTGCCAGGGACGCGCTGACCTGGAGAGAGTGCAAAACTCCAGGCTCGATGTCGTCCAGTGGTTCCCCAGTGGTTCCCCTGGCGCGGGGAGTGTCAGGCTAACCCTCGAGCAGGAGGCGGCGGGGGAGGTTCGGGGTGATTGTGGGTCTTCCCTCGCCAGCAGGTCTCACTGCAGTTGACATGTATAGTGAGTAGGTTTTTGGTATCAGTGGACGTATGGCTTTATTGAAGGCTGTTTTCGTTTTAGCTGGTTTAGAACCTGTGTGTGTCGGGAGGCTTCTTACAGGAATATTTTAACTCCAGAATGTACTTGTCTTGTCTTCTTACCTCCTCTCCCGAGTCCTGGGGTGGGGGGGTGCTGTGAGTGTTCTCCTTTCTTTTAAGCCATTGCTGGTTGGTCAGTCTCCTCGCTGGTCTAAGGACCACTCCCTCCCTGTGGGCAGCGCTCCCCTGACCTGCCTGGCTGGCTTCCTCTGCTGGCGTTTCCAACTTTGTTTCTTGCTCGAGGATAGTCTGGTGGCAGCTCGGATGGAGCGTCCTGAGCTCTTCCTGTGGACGTGGCGTCTGAGGAGCTCTCGGAGCACTGGGGGTGGGGGGCGGGGGCTCCCGCAGGCCTCCTGCTTCCCCCACCCGTGGGGACCCGGACTGTGTCAGCATGTCAAGGCTGTGCCATCACCAGCTTCCTTGACACTCTATGATGGTTTAAAAATCTGGTTTCATGAACTTTGAAAAAATGGTATGTAACGGACTTTAGCATCACAAAATCATTGTAAAATTGAGGTGAAACTTTGTTACGCTGCATAAAATGTGGGTGAAGAGTGCGTTGATCAAAGTAGTTGAATTCACGTTAAATATAATTAAAATTGAGTTTTGGCTGAGTTGAATGGTCAATGTCATTTGCAACCCCTCTCCTGTGTCAGTGTGTTTATTTCCAAGTTAGGACATTTATTTTTTAATTACCGAAGTAGTGCTGCCCCCTCTGATGTGCTGCTATGATCGCTGTGCTCACAGAGCAGGTGCAGGTCTGTGCACTGCACCTTCGGAACCCCCGCAAGTGACTTGGGGACGGGAACCTCATCACCCTTGGATATTTCGGTGTGTTTCCCACAAACAAGACTCCCTCCTCCACATTCAGCCGTCAGAGTGAGGACGTTGACGTTAATGCTTTGCTAACTTGAGATCAGTTTGCATTTCACCAGAAGGATCCAGTTCACAGTCCTGTGTTAACATTTCGTTGTCAGATCTCTTTCAAGCTGGAACGTCCACTCCATCTCACCTTGGCTTCCCCTGCCTTAATGATTACAGGCAGTTACTTTTTGCAGTGTCCCTCACAGTGAGCCTGCCTGTTGTTTTCTTTCGATTATATTGAGGTTTTGCATCTTCGGCGGGAACAGAAGGGATGCCGGGTTCTCCACCTCACATCGTGTCAGCTGGCACCAACTCAGGGTGTCCCTTACCAGTGACAGTCCCCTGATCACTTGGTTAGTGGGCTGGTGTCTGCCAGGCCTCTCCACGGGGAAGTCTTTGTAATTGGCAAGACTTACATCTGTTCCTGGGAAACTTCCAGCTTCCTCGTCTGTATCAGCATGGCTTCCCATTTCACTCAGTAGGTCATCGTCTTTTGTTATCATAGTTAGTTTTGATGCTCATTTGCCCGTATTTGGCCAGTGGGCGCCCCTCACAGCCAGCTCCTGTGTCCTTCTGGCGAGTCCCCACTATTCACAGTACTTCCTGCTCTCCCGCCGCAGACCCGAAACCAGCCTTTTCTTCAAGGAGGCCATTCCATTTTTTGATGGTTGGTGCTGAAAGAAGCAGTCTGGCACCAGGTGCATTGTTGGGATGTTGCTACACCCAGACCTTCTTCATGGTCAGAGATGCAGAGTGTGTGTGAACATACATGCACACGCACACAGACATACAAATGCCCATGTATTTACAACACACTCTTGTCTATTTTTATCTCTGTGAAAAGACATGAGTTCATTCCAGAACCTCCAATTTCTGTCTAATACCGGGGTTCGTTCCAGTCTCTCCCTTTCCTCATTGGTAGCTCCCTTTTCCAGCAGTGCAGTCCTGCTGCCAGTGTCCCTAGCACATTGACCTGTGTGGTTAGTCACGGTCTCCTGTTGCTGCCCCTCTCCTTCACAGATGCCTTCTGCCCGCTTCACCTCACTCAGCCTCTGATACCCTTGCTGTGGGGACACCCTCTTACATGGAACTCATGATCTAGTTTTTAAAAGTGAAGCTCTACACACTATCTTTTTGCCTCTCCGGGCTGTTGCCCAAGCATCACTCCCGTGCTGGCGACTGCGTCATGTCCTGTGTGGCTGGTCACCACTTTCCCATGGGTGCACACTGTCTTTCCAGTTCTTTGCAAGTCACGGTACGGCTGCAGCCCTCCTGCCCCTGTTGCACCTGTGCCTTCTGCGCCCCTGTGCGGCTACTTCTAGAAGAGTAGCTTCTGTGGAGTGTCATCACTGAACTGGACTGTGTGGGAAAACTGCGTTCTAATTTTGCACGCCCTCGGCGGTCAAGTCGCCTGTTTCCTCACCAGTTCACAAACTGCAACCCTGTTGTTCGTCTTTGCTGATGGCGTGGAGCAAGGACTGAGTGAGATGAAGAGGCAGTGTTAGTTAATCCTCTGTGAACTGTGTTGATACATCCTGGCCTGTTCAGATGTTTTCCAAACAGGGGAACTCTGTTTGCACCCTAACTTCTGTGTTAGGTAGGTAGCCTTCACCATTTACAGTTCTAAAGCTCCACTGGGCTCAGAGGAATCCGTATCTTCCTTGATAGCGTCTGCAGCCTGTATATTCGGTGGCTTTTGCACCCTCCAGGCACAGGGTTTTCTCCTCAGTCTTACGGTTCCTCAGGGCTGGGTTATTTAGTGTCCGATCCCTAGTCCAGCTGAAATTTATCTTGGTGTACATGGCATAAGGTAGGGATCAACCTTTGTATTTGTTTCAAAGTGGATTAGGAATGGGCCCAGTTCTCTTTGCTGCTAGCGCATCCTTCCAGCTGACGTGAAATGGACTTGTCCCCACTGGTAACCCTGTGACACACTTGAGTCGGCTTCACTTAGCCTTTTCGTCTTCCTGAGCCACAGCCACCAAGTACTAATTACCACTGCTTTGTGGTGTGCTTTGCTTGTTTGAGGTGAATCCCGCCCCCCGCCCTTGTTTCTTTAATTTTCTTCTTCAGCAAATTACATAGACCAGTTTTATTTTTCGGTGAATTGGGAAATCTTTTTTACTGTCTTTAAAAAAAAAAACAGAAACAAAAAACCCCTGCTGACACATTGTGTTAGTTTCCTAGGGCCATGGTAAATTACCACAAATTTAGTAGTTTAGAGCAACAGAAATTTATTCTCTCACAGCTCTGGAGGCCAGAAATCTGAAATCTGGCCGGCCACACCCGCTCTGGGTTCCAGCGGAGGAACTGTTCCTTGCCTCCCGCAGCTTCTGGGGCTGCTCCCACAGCCCGCGCCCACCTTGGGGTACGGTGTTCCAGGCTCTGCCTCCGTTTCCCCGCTAGCTTTCTCCTTGTTACATCTCTTTGCCTTCCGTTTTGAAGGCACTTAGGACCCACCCACACAATCCAGGGTAATCTTTAATTGCATCTGGAAAGACTTTTCTTCCAAATAATGTTAACGTTTACATTCCAGATGTCAGGACTGAATGTTTAAGGTGGCTGTTACTCAGCCCGCCACAGATGTGACGTGGCATTTCCTTGAGGGTGGAGGTGAACTTGGAGAAAGCAGACATCCTGTGACAGGTCCCCAGGATGAGACTTGGCATCGTATTCATGGCTTGGGCATCTGGTGTGTGTGTGTATTTTGCTGACATTGAACTTTTCTTCAGTTCTCCTAGCTTTTCACTGTCACAGAGGGGTTTCCTAGACAGACGGTTATCTGCAAATAGAGGCGTTTGTGTCTCTGAGTACTTATTTCTCCTTAGGCTGCATGTTTGACCACAGGAGACATCTTTGCTGATTTGTTACTTATTTTAATAAGATAATCTTAGCTTTTCACTAAATATGATGTATTTTACTTCAGGGAAATAGTCTTCAGATAGCCATTCCCTTCTACCCCTGGTGTTAACCTCCTTGGGAAGTAAGAAATAGATGCTGAATTCATCAGTCTCTTGGGCGTTTTTCAGTCTTTTTTTGAGGTGGAGGTAATTAAGTTTATTTATTTTTAATGGAGGTCCTGGGAATTGACCCCAGGACCTCGTGCATGCTAGGCATGCGCTCTACCACTGAGCTGTACCCTCCCCCTGGGCATTTTTTAAATAATCTATCAGTCATGTATCTGTGTTTACTTGTTGACACAAGTGTGAGGTGCATACATTGCCTAGTACTGACTCCTTGCTGCATCCCTAGAACGTAGTGCATTACTCTCTAGATTTAGAGTGGATTTATTAGGTTGGTGTTTTTTTAAAATGTTATGTGTTTGTAAACTGATTTGTAGTTGACAGTCTCTTTTCTCTGCAGCATCCACTCATTGTTTTGAGGAGGCAAAACTGTGCCCTGATTTTCCTCTAGGGAGCCACCCTTTCCACCATGTACAAGCCATGTGTCTTGGATGAAATGGCCCAGCTGCGTGAGTAGACCCTGATTGGCTGTGGCTTATAGACATATCCCATCCCCTTGGCCCCTTGACTATAGTTATTGGTCCCCTAATGGGCTTAGAACCCAATTAATACCAGTGAGCTACAAAAATAATTTATGGGGTCCCCATGGGGCAAAGAAGCTCTTACTTCCTTGGGAGCTACCGGAGATGTAATCACTGCCGTTTGTAGCACTGTTCTTACTCAATACCAGGCAGGGATAGTGCTGTATCAGTGTGAGCATGTGTTCTTCGTGGTCTTTCCGTGGCTTTGCCAGACTAGAGAGTTCATTGCTTTTGGATCGCTTCTTCAGAGAAGCCAGTTCTGGCTTTGACTGACCAAGCTAAGCTGCCTTTGTTTCTTCTGTTTTCTTGTTCACCAGTTCTTCTTTTGTTTATATATTCACACTATTTTCTTTGATTTTTTTTTCTTTCCATCTTGACTTGAATGCTTAGCTCATTTATCCTCATTCCTCTTTATAATTAACTTCGCAAGTTTGATTAATCCTCAAAGTGCAGCTTTGGGAGTGTCCTGCAGACCTTGGTGAGTAGTTCTCTTTGATGTTTTTTTAGCCTTTTTGTTAGAAAACCTTTCAAGCGAATCCCAAGATAGGAGAGAATACTGATATTTCATACACCTGTCACCCAGCTTGAACAATTACCAGAATTTTACCATTCTCATTTTATCTTTCCCTGCTTGTCCCCTACTCGCCATACTTTTCATTTTGAGTTTGAGTGTTTTGAAGCAAATTTCACATTTTGTGTCCCTTGTAAATACTTAGAGCATGGGTCTTTAGTAGATGAGGGTTTTAAAGAAATCATATCTAAAAACCGTGTTAATAGTTAACAATTCAGTATCTATTCTGTGTCAGTTTTCTCCAAATGTCACAAAATAGTTTTTACCTTTGGTTTGTTTGAATCAAAACCTGAAGAAGTTCTCCACACTGCATTAAAATCTAGGCAATTAAAAATCTTTGACAGTTCCTTGTCCTCTTTTTTAAAAAAGTGCCGCTTGTTTGTAAAAGCACCAAGGCCGTTTGGGCTGTGCTTCTCCCACACTCTGGATTTGGTTGGGTGTATCTTGTGGTGGTATGTGATGCATTTCTCTGATCCGCAGAGGTCTTGTTTGTTTGTTTTTGTTCTTTCAAAAGTGGAGTGGGGAGGGGGCCAGGAACACGTCCTTTTTTATCAACCAGTTATCTAATGGGCTTAATAGCCATTTTGCTTATGTCCATTGTTTCATTGGTCGGTTTCCTGTTGCTGATGTCACAAACTACCACACAGTTGGCTGAAGTCTGCCTCCCTGGGCTGAGTCTGGGTGTCAGCAGGGCCCCCTCCTGGCTGCTTTAGGGGACTGTCGATGCCTTGCCTTCTTCAACTTGTTGAAGCTCCTGCATTCCCTGTGGCCCCTCCTCCGTCTTCAAAAGTGCATGATTTTAAGGACGCTTACTTAATTCTTAGCTTAATTCATTTGTAACATGTACAGGTTCCAGGGCTAAGTACTGGATATCTTTGGGGGGGGCCATGATTTAGCCTGCAATTGGCAGTTGCAAAATGAATGTTTTCCTAATTCTGTTTCTATATTTACTTATTGGCATTTTTACATGAAGAAGTTTTCCTTTATCAATTCTGGTTACTTTGAAATATAATTCCTGCTGGAGAGAAAGGAGAAATGGTTTCATTCCTTTATTAACATTTAGAATACGTATGGACTGGCAGCTTCGGAAGCAACAGTGCACTTTTGTTGCTCGCCCCCCAGTGTTATAAACTTGTGGATATGCAGATAATTGTGTTTCAGCCCATTGGTATTCGTGTTGTTTCCCAAATTGGCTTCTGTGTTCCTTGGACGTGACCCCACTAGTCTGACTGTGTCCTTGCTTTCAAGGACGTTCCGTCTTGTCCATCTTCTGCACTAGACCTGGAACCGCCTGTTCTTCCAAGGAACTCTGGCTCTTCTGAGTGGGGAGCCGTGTGGACGCTGCGGTACACGTGCTGGGAGGCCTTGTGCCTCTGCGCTGCTCCTCGGAGCAGACAGACGTCGGAAGCAGTCGTGAATTCAGATGAAGATGTACTTGTGCTGAAAATCGTGATTTTAAGGCTGTTGACTTGACTACCTAGTCCCCTTATCCTGCACCGTGAAGCACTTTCAGAATGATGTTAACTAGAGTTAGTAGGGTGTATCCCACCTGGAGTATACTGTCAGGTTGTTGTGTTTGAAAGTTACGATTTCTCTGATGCTTATGCCGCCAAAGTGACGTTGTTAGGTTGATTTCAATTTTTTTTAGTAAAATTGTTTAAGTATGATAAACATACAGAGAGCTGTGCAAATCCTTAGTGAAAATTCATTGAGCCATAAGCATTAATGACACCCACCTATGTAACCCGAATCACAATAAAGGGGTAGGACATACTTGTTTTCAGTTTGTTCTTCTCTGATTTACATGGTTCTAAAGGCAAAGCTGTGAATCATGGCATATTCATGAGTTTGATTCCATCCCTGTCCCTCCTCCCTTTTTTCCTTCTCCCATTGTTTCTTGAAGATACAGCCAGACAGGTAGACACTTGTGTTTCTGACTCTTTCTGGGAGTAAGGGCACATAGTCTGCACCTGCTGCCTCCTTTGCGTTTCCCACCGACTGCATGACCTAGAGACCGTGCATAACTGCATGTGGAGATCTTGTCCAGCCCCTTGCGCGTCACTGCGTGGACACAGGATCCAGTCTGCCTCCTCCTTAAGGAGTTTGTGGTTGCTTCCAGACTTCTTTAGCTTCCGTGTCTCACCATCTCTGCTCTTGCCCTTCCACAACCGCTTCTTCACACAGTGAGTGGAGTTCACCGCAAGTGGGTCTTCTTGTCTCTTGGAGCTGGCCTCCATGGGTTCCCTGTGGTCGAGCTGCTGTGCTGGTCTGGACCCCGGTGCCCCTGCTCCCTGTCCTTGGCTGCCCATGGAGCCTCGGCCAGTTGTCTTTGTCTTCTGTCCCTCTTTGGTGATTACTGGTTTTCTAGTGGTGGGGTTAACGCTTGCCCTGTCCTGCCTTTTCTCCTGACAGATGGCACCTCTGAGTTCCTGCTCCCCAGATGCTCTCACAGCGTGGCAGCCTACCCTGGGTCCAGGGTTTGACTCAGGACCGAGGTTAGATAGCTCTGCTTTGGTCTGGGTACTTACTGTACTTGGATTACTGCACCTTGATGTTGAATTAGTTCTTTCGTAGGGGCTGGAGGGGACAGCTGTATTACTAAGGGTTTCTAGGAGGTCTTTAAATCCCAAAGTGGGGTTTAACCCCAGGGCAGACGTAGAAAGATGATATCAGAAGAGACAGAGGAGTCCCGTCTCCTCATTTAGCAAACGAGACAACCCGGTTGAAGAGGTGTGGCTTGCCCCTGTCGACAAACAGATGGCACCCTGGAGCGCTGCTGAGGCTGGAATCTGGAGAGGAGAGGCTGGGAGGCTGGATTTTTCTGTGCCTATTGTATGAACATGAGCCCGTGGAACTTTTCTGTGTAGGAGAAAAGTATCTTCAAGTATCAGTTGCCCTAGGTCAACCTTGAAATTACTTTGTTTCTTGTAATGTGATTGTAGGACTGATGGGGAGACTGCCGGAGCCCCTTCCTCTGTGGCCATTCCATCCTCGTCCTTCTCTTCCCAGGAACGCCGTCGCCGATGAGGCAGGGCCAGTGGACGTCCAGCCTGTACAGACCAGTGTATGTGTGGAGGAGCTGCTCTGAAGCACAGCATTCAGAGATGTGTCAGTGATGCCCTTCTGCCCCGAAGCAGCGGTTGTCTCTCTGACACAGTCAGACTTTTAGAGAAGGAGACCCCGAGGAGGCATCTCACCCGGACAGCCACCCCGCAGGGAGCGGGTCACCGGGCAGGAAGGGCTCTGCCCAGTTTCCCAGGGTACGAGTCCAGACTGCCCCCTCTCAAGGACCTTCGTCTTTGTGCTCAGGTGGAAGGTGTCTCTGCTCGTTGTTCTGGTCGTGTGCTGGCAGCTGCACAGAGCCCCGGTCCTTCTGCGCTCCTCTCCGCACACTTGAGACAGTTGAGGTGCCTTCCAGTTCTCAAAGAGTTTTGATGGGCCAAAGTCTTATCCTCTCTGCGATCAGCAGTCCCTCACCAAGAAATTACAGCAGCAAAAGGCTTACTTTAGACTTCTTGCTGATAACATGGTCTATGGAACAGGAAAGAAGATTCTTGTGACTCTGCCCTTACTTGTTTGTCATAGCTCGTGCGGTTAGTAGCACCTCTTATTCCCCTCTCCAACGGGAAGCATCTTTGTCGAGAAAGTAAGCGTCACATAGTACAGAGCATGCCCCGCCCCCCAGTTACCTGTGGTGAGCACTTAACACTTGTCCAACCATAATTTCTGTACCTGTTAAAACATACTTTTTTGGCAAGTGGTATATGGAATGTACGCTGTGTTCACATGTGCTCACCTCCTGACTTCACAGTAAAATTGCTGTCTTTCCGAGGCAGTAAGTGCAGTCCCCTCCTTAACCTGGAACCGATGCTTCTCACGCCCAGCTCTGTGCTCCTGTCCTTTGTTCTCAATGGCTTGAGTGTCCTTCTGGAGATATTTTATGCACAAACAGGGCTCTCTGACAGCTGGTTACACGTCAGTATGACCACAACTGCCCTTTTCTCGCTGCTGACACAGACACTGGGGACGTGGCTGGAACGGGGCACTCACACCATGCAGGGCCGAGACCTTGTGTTGGAGGCCCTGCTGGCTGTTCTGCATAATCTCTTCGTACATAAACCAGCCACATGTCATCTAGGACGTTCAGCAGCAGTTTCTTTGAGGTGGATCAGGAATTTAAGACACTTACAGAGCAGTTAGAATGTAGGGTTCCTTGAGATTTCTAAGATTTTTTTCAGTGTGACAGTTTTTTTAAGGCAAACTGGCTTTACTGAGAATTTCGATGTGGTAAACTTTAAGTGTTCATAGAAACATCTCTCTTGACTCTTACTTCCTTACTTGTATTATTTTTATCTTATGTGATTACATTAACAAGCAGAACTGGCATGCGCGGCTTGGGGATCCAGCATGTACCGTCGCTGGTGGGGCTAGAGCCAGGCGTCCATCTGGGGAGAGGGGTGTCAGCTCATAGTTCTCTGGGAGCACGGAGGCTTGGGTGTTTGTGAAAGTCAGGTGTGAGGCTGTGTGCTACAGTCTCCTCCTGGTGGAAACAGCACAGGTGTCCAGTCCTTGCTTCTACAAAAATGCTACAGTATATTTACGTTTGGACGTATCTATGAACATATATGCGAGAAAGTCTTAGAAGTAGCAATTGGTGAGTCAAAGAAAATTTGCATTTTAAATTACAACGTGTGATTAAATGTCTCTTCAAGGAGGTCACGTCTGTTTTTATTCCTCTGGTGTCCTCCCAGCTTTTCTGTCATCCTACTGTGTTTCTGCCGACTTGAGAGGTGAAATGTAGAGTCTCATCCTGCCTTCGAACTGCATTTTTTTGTACACGTTAAGTAAATGTTGCTTGCATTTCTGTGAAAGATTGACTGTTTTTATAAAGTTTATTAATAAGGACAACTTTTTGTCAGGTTGCATAGCTGCTTTGATTCAGAAAAACAGCTCTTGTGGCCTTGCTGTTCAGTAAGAGCTCCACATGTCAGCTAAAAGTTTCTAGTGTCCAGCTTAAAAAAAAAAAAGGAAACAAGTGAAATTTAAGTCAGTGATACATTGTGGCTGGCCTAATCCACGATACCATTGCAGCATGTAATCAGCATAACATTACCAATGTGTCTTTCAGACGTTACAACCTGTGTCAGTTCAAACTAGCCACGTCTCATGTGTCCGTGGACACACGTCAGCCAGCACGGCTCTCTGCAGAGGACTGTTTCATTTCATTTCTATGGAAATCCATTAACTTACTCTTTTGAACTTAAGCTTTGTCCCAGCTGCATCTTAAAAAGAGTTATAAGGTGTATTTGTCTGACACATATTCTTAATTTAGACTAAATAAATATCATTCTTTACTCATCTGTATAAAGTTATGCCGTTTCAGTATTTATAAAATTAACATAATACAGTATTATGTTAAATGTATTCTTTTAGCAGAATGTGGTATGTTTATTTAGTGGAATTAAATGCTAATATTCCCAAATAGTTGGATACTACTATAGAGCAGATTATCTTCCTTGATCTTTTTAACAATTTACAGAGGCCCCAGGGTTTATACAGATGGGAAACAGAGCTTAAACAACCAGCCAGGGTGACCCAAATACTGTCTCACCAGATTCCAAAGGTGGGTCCTGACAGCAGGTTTGTGTTCTTCATACAGTCTTCTCACTGGAGAGGCCTGTCATGGCTCAGCTAAAACTCAGTTAAGTTACCGTCTTCGCACCACGTGGAAGTGCATGTCGTTGAGGAGAATTCTTTGTCACCCTTTCTGTCACTTCCTAGAACGAAGTGGCGCTGACAAGAGTTAGCGGAGGAGGAGCAGAACCACGTGAGAGGAAAGTCATTGCCGCCTGCTCTGTGCTCCGCTCTCACCTGAACTTGGACTGCTATTACTTGGGGGAAACAGTGCTGAGTTGAATGTACATATGGTAGTTAAAGGAACCTGGTTTTGGTGTTTTCGATATTAGAATATGCTACAGGTCAACTTGGGTTGATGCTACAGTTTGTATTTATAGCCGTGTATAAGTAAGCTTAATCCTGAAAGGAGTTTTTTAGTATGTTTAGCTGTCCAGAGTGATGAAAACATTCTTTGCCCTGACCTGAACACCACCCTCGGTGTGGGAAGGCGGACTGTGTTGAACACCCCCTGCCCTTAGCACCGGCTCCCTGCAGGGCTGCAGGGCTCCTGAGCAAGCATCAGTCCTGGACGCTCCCAAGCCCCAGGCTTGTCCCCTGGCGCCATCAACGGGACCCTCCTTGAACCATTTCCTGTCAGGATACACCTCAGTTTGTCTGCTGATGTGTCTCTATGTGTAGATGTTGAGCACCGCTGGCTCTGGCTGACGGTGCTGTGATGTGGTTCTCGCACACGGTTCCCTCACCCACGTGGGAGAGCTTGTTCCTGTCGCGGGTACTAGAAGTCAGGTGGTTCTCTCAGTATTTGCATCTTAAGCCTTAATAGGCCTTGTGAGTGGTATGAAGCAAGGGCCTAGGTTTCTTCTCATCTGGAGGACCGGTTTTCCCAGGGGCATTGATGGTGTGGTCCATCCACAAGGCCACCTCTCATGATTAAAGTGGCGTCTGTCTGTTTTGGTGTCTGTGCCGGGTTCTCTGTGCCTGTCTGTGCACAGGCACAGGCCACCTGAGTTACTGTAGCTGTAAAGTCTGGGACTGGGGAGGGCAGGTCCTCCCCACCTGGGTTTCCTCGGAGTTGTAACGGCTGTTTGTGGCCATTGAGCTTTTGTATAAAGGTGTTGTGTACGTATAGCTTGTATGTGTAAATATTCTAAAAATTGTGCGTTTATGCACGTTGTTTTCTGATACAGAATTATAAAATATTTCCATATAAGTGTGTATAGAAATTGTTCTATAAATGAAAATTGTATAAAATCTGACTAAAATTACACGCACTCACATGCATATACTTGCCCCTCTTGGGATGTACGTTGCACTTGCACTGAATTTCCAGTCTGATTAGGAGAGAACTGCATTGTGTGATTTCGTCTTCCTGTGTAGGGGAACATGGCATTTCCGTGTTTATCTAGGTCTTTTCTGTATTTTGACAAAGGTTTTTTACAGTGTTCTCTGTAAATCCTACTTCCTTACTAGATTTATTTCTAATAGTTTGTTGCTGGTGTTTTGGACCATAATTGATTTTATGTCCTGATCGTGTTTCCAGAAAACTGACTGACTCTTCCATTCTGATAGTGCATTTGCAGGTTCCCCAGGGTCTTGGGTCTTGTCCTTAGACAGTTGTGTTGTCCTAACCCTAACCTTTCTTTTTCTTGCCTTACTGCCCTGGCTAGAATCTCTAGTGTAGGTTCAAATACATAAAATGCTCAGTGCAACCTGTCTTCCTCATGCCCCCAGTGTGAACGCTTCTGATGAGGGCTCTCTATTAGGTGACCGTCGTCAAGTCAGGGAGGTGTCCTTGTACTCCTGGTTTTTATCAAGAATGGGTGAATGAGTCTCCATTTGATCGTTCTGAGATAATCAGATCATTCTTGCTCTGGTGCTAATAATGTGATGAATTACTTTGTTTCTGGTACTGCACCACCTTGCACTGTTGCAAGTTTATGTGTATACATGTTTGTTTTTACATTTCTGGATCAGTTTGCTAGATTATTTTAGGCTTTTGCTTTTTAAGTGCCTAGATGAAATTCACACATTCTTTTCTTCCTGCTGTCCTTGTCTGAGAGGTGTTAAAGGGCCCGGCTCTGTGAGTGAGTTGGGAAGACAGTCTCTCCTCTGGGCTTCCTTACAAAAGCACCTGGGCCTGCCCTTTGGTTGTGACTTTTTATGTTTGTTTCTTCAGAGATTGGAGAGTGTTAGTTATTTACACTTTCCATTTCTGACAGACTTGGTTTGGGTAACTTATTTTTCTAGAGATGGCCTATTTCACCTGTTTCCAAGTTTTTGATGCTTTTCTCAGTAGAATTCTTGTATGGTTTTTCAAAGTCTCTATTGTAGTTATTCTTTTTACCCCCTTTGCAGTCTTAGTATTGTCCATTGTCACCTGTTCTCTTGTTTTACTGATGGTTTATGGCATGGAGCGAATGAGTCGTTTAGGCTCAGCTGCAGGTGGTTCATTCTCTGTAGTATGTCTTTTACTTCGTTAATCTCTCTATTTCTACTTTCTTTGGGTTTATCCTGTTGTTTTTTTCTAATTTCAAAAAAGAGTGATTACCTAGTTAATTTCTGCATTTTCCTCTTCACTAATATGATGGCTAAGGCTATAAATTTGTCTCCGGGTTACACTCTGGCTTCATTCCACAAGTCTGGATATGTAACTGCTTTATTGCTCAGTTCTAAATATTTTCAGATTTCTTCTTTGACTCATGAGTTACTTAGGAGCAAGTTTTTAAGTTTCCAGGCTTTTTAAGCTTCTAACTTGACTTCTGATTGATTGTGTTGTGGTCACAGTATGTCGTTATGGTATCAATTTTCTGCCATTTGTTGAAAAAATTTTCGGCCTTAGCTCCTGGCCAGTTTTTATAGAAGTTCAGTATATACGGAAAAAGAATGTGTCGTTTCTGATCGTTTGGCAAAGGACGATACAAGACCAGGAACGCAGCTTCATGAACTGCATTGCTTTGGCTTCTGTACGTCTTAGTCTCCGCAGTCCGTGTTGCCCAGACTTGGGTCTTCCTTCCTCTAATCTTGGCTAGTTCGGCGTCTAGAGACCTTCGGTTTTCCCTTTAGGAGCTGTGTTGTTAGATACATGTGTGATCAGAGTTGATTGAATCTGTTACTCTTGACCTTCCTCGTTCTTAGTAATGCTTCTTACGCTACAGTCTGTTTTATCTGGGAATGGCACCGTGAGCCCAGCCTCGGTGTCCCCGGGTACTTTTCCATCCCTTTGTTTCAGCCTCTGTGTCCTCGTGGTCAGGATTCTTGAATAGCTGATAGCTGGATTCTGTCACTGGCTAGTTTAGTGTATTAACATTAGATATTGCCACATTGGATGTATTTCTTCCGTCATATTTTGTGCTTTATTTGCTGTGATTTTATTTTTTTAATCTTTACTTTTATTTTTACTGAAGTATAATCAGTTTGCAATGTTGTGTCTGCCTTGCCTTCAAATTGCTTCTCTTCTGCTTTTCTTGCTTCTTATCCTGTTTTCTTTTTTCTCTTTTATTAAATAATTAGTGATACAGAAAGCACATAACCAGTAAGTAAGAATGTGTTTTATAATGAGTACTTCTGAGCCTCCGACCTGATCCAAGATCTTGAATGTTGCTGATAACTTCCATTTGAATAAGAGTTTGGATTTTAGCTTGAAGTTTTAAAACTGTTTCTGTTTCTACTAGGTTATTTCTAAACTTTTATCACTCAACAAGGGCGGAATTAGTATCTCTAATCTCCCCTAATATAATGATCTGAAAGTGTTGTGGCTTCAGTCCCCTCCCAGCTATGCTTATTGCTGCCTTGGCTCTTGAGTCTGTCTTGCACTGTGACTCTGTGCAGATGGTGGTGGTGGTACGAGTAAGCGGTCAGTGCTTGTTTCACTCCGTCTCGGTTACTGGTTTCTTCAGCAGTATTGCTTTTCGCGAGTCCCTGGCTTCCATTTTTCCTCTTTAATAGTTACTTCAGTAGTTATCCATTGATAGTAATTTTTTTAATTTTTATCTGAAAGTGAGTATTTCATTCTTAAGACAAAGACTGCTGAGTTGGCTGTCACTGCGGTCAGCACAGCATGTAGGTGTGTCTCGCTGTCCCTGGCGGCCCCACGCCGGTGAGCACGGTGCTCCCTCCCGGGGACCTGTCCTCTCTCTCTAGCTGCTTTTGAGGTCTACTCTACTCTTCAGCGTTTGGGGGGTTTCACTATTACTATGTGAGGTTTCAGTGTAGATTAGTTTAAATTGCCCTGCTGGCCACCTGTTCTCTTTTGAGGAGGGGAAGGGCACGCTACAGCTTTGCATTCTAGAATTTTCGACAGTATTTTCCCAGGGTTCTCTGTTCTTTGTAGTTTCTTCTTTTGGGCCTCCTATTTGACATGTGCTGGACTTCTGATCCTCTTACCTGAGGGTCTTAACTTCTTTAATTTGTTCCATCTCTTGATTTTTTAATGCCATTTTATCCCTTATATCTCTGGTCACTTGGAGATTTTTTTGTAGTCTCAATCTGATAGTTCTGTCACCTGAAGTTCTTGAGTCTGATCCTATTTCAGTCTTCTTAGTTTTTGAATTTTGAATTTTGGAGCCTCTCTCCAGTGTGGGTGGATCTGCAGCCTGGCGTGAGATTTATTCGCTCCCCAGTGAGATTCCTTTCTGTTTTGTTAATTTCTAGGTTTGGGTTAGGGGTTCTTGGACAAATGGGGCTGTAGGAATTTGAACCCTAAACCTTTATTGAAGACTAGCCCACGGCTGCTAATGCTCAAGTGGTGTCCCCACCTCCCAGCACGGGCCAGTCAGGGCATCCTGCCTCTCTGTGCTAGTGGGCTTCTTTTTGTTTTTACCTACCTTCTGTTGTGGGTTAGTCCCTTTGGGGATCATGGCTTTAAGTGTGTATGTGGAAGGGGGGCTGTCTCTAACCTTTTACCTTGAGGCCCAGAGCTTCTCCCCTGTCCCCTTGAAAGCTGAAATCCCAAATGTTGCATACTGATACTCACCTTTCGAGGCAGCCTTTTGAGGGGTTTGCACATTATCTGGTTTGAGTATTGCTGGATTCAGATGTCTCAAAATTTGCCTCTATAAACTGTTAGTTTCAGCTTAGTAAAGCTTGTTGGGGAGAAAAACTCGTGGTAATTATCAGCACAGAAGCATCCTGGGATGGTTTGTAGCACAAATTTAATATTTGATTTTACATATCTTTTGTTAATGATATGTTCTTAACCGACTCTTTTAAAGCCGCCTATGCTCCAGGTACTCCGCTTCTCTGATGACTTACTAGCTTCCGTGGAAGTTCCTTGACTTTGAGTCCCACCCCTCCCCTCCCCTCCCCCCCATCCCCCTCTGTAGTGCTGAGCCCTCAAAAACAAAAAAATAACAGCAAAACACACTTGCTGGTTGGTTCATGCCCATGGAAGGACTACCTACAAACCACAGTGGTGATCCAGGAAGAGGTGCTTAGAGACGTCTTCCAAGTCTAAGGAGGTGGCGCCTCTCCAGGTACCATCCTGCTGACTTGCGGCACTGCGCTGATGAGTGTCCTCAACTCCGTGGTTTCTTCCCCTGCGGTGTCCCTGTCGGCTGTGCCGGCCTCTTCCCTGGCCTTCAGCTTGTACGTACAGTTGGCCATCTCTCGTGTCATGTCCTGAGTGTTTGCACCACGTGCCCCCTTACCAGTGGAGGCTTCCATTGGCCTCCCCATCCCAGTGCGGGCAGCCAGCAGCCCCCTGCCATTCTTGACTCCTGTTGTTCCCCATGTTCAACTAATGAGGTGCTTCCCGGCGCTCCCTTTCGTGTCCGTCCACTTAGTGTGTCTTCCACCGCCAACCTTAATGGAGAGCCATTGTCTTCAGACTGCTGTGGCGTTGCCGAGCCTCAGCCCTCCTTCCCGTCTACACACTTTGACAGTGTTCCAATAAAAAAATCCGTCTGGTGCTGCCTTCTGCCCTCAGAGCCCCCCGCCAGCTTCCCATCACCCCTAGCAGCCCTGTATCATGCATTCCAGCTGTGCTGACCTAGCCTTGGAGTCCTCTCCCGCCCGACCTCGCGGCCCGGGCCTGCGAGGGCCCTGCCTCACCCGCTTCAAGGAGTGGTCCTGGTCCTGGTCCTGCCCCATGTGGTGCACACCCACACTTCGGTAGGATTCTACTTATGCTCAGCCTTCAGAGGTGCAAACGGCATCTGTGCCTAATCCCCCACTAGGCCTGAACCCTTGAGAGAGAAGCAGCAGTGGTGGTGGTCTCTTACTACACCGTGAATGCAGACCTGACTTGTCCCTCCACCCGCCAGGGTGGGAGTCCCCAGGGGCGGGATTCTGTTCTGCTTGCTCTGGGGCCAGCTGCATCCTAGGAACACCCTAGAGATAACACTTCTGAAGAGATTAAGCCGGTAGCCAAGGAACAGAGTAGGGATATTTCATAGAAGTGAGGGGCGCAAGGAACAACCACAGGCCAGTGAGAGAATGAAAATCTGTGCTACAAACTTTGGGAGCACGGGACGTGTTCCCATGGGAGTTTTTTTAGGCCAGGTTGTCCTCCAGCAACTGGAAGTTGTAAATGGTTGGGGCCGGCAGTTAATTTCTTTTGTGTTGTTCCTCGAGGTTTCTTGTTTCTTTTTGGGATGGGGTGGTGATGCTGGTGGCCTCCGCTGTTACAGCTGCAGACCTTTCTGCCCCCTCCCCTCCCTCGCGTGCTCCCCCGCTTTCTGAAGGTGGCGATTGGTCCCCCACCCCAGGAAAGGCTGCGGAGCCCTGTGGAGTTGGGCACGACTCCTGGGGTGCCCTCTCCGGAGCTCGGGCGGGGGCGCGGCGTTGGCCGGCCTGCGGGCGGGGCGGCCTCGGTCTGACGTGTCCGGGCGGGATTGGAGCCGCCGCCCTATATAGCCGCGGGGGCCCGGGCGCCGGCCTGGAGGGAGCGAGCGAGCGGAGGTCCCGGCTTCTCCCGCAGCGAGCGGACAGACGGACGGACAGGCCGGGAGGCGGGTGCACCGCGCGGTGAGCGGGCGGGCGGGGGGCGCTGGCCGGGGTGCCGGGCGCGGGGCTGCGCGGAGAAGTTGGGGCACCGAGCTGCCGACGTGGAGCGCCGGGCGGGCGGGGGAGGGGGCCTCGGCCGCCTTCTGCCCGTCCCCACCCACCCACCGTAACCCCTACCCGGGCCGGCATAGCGCCCCCGTCGCGGGTGCCCCTCCTGCGCGGCGCGGGGGGGGGGCGGCTACGTGTCACCACTGCGCATGGGCCGCGGCGCTGGCACCGGGAGAGTGAGAAACTTTCCCCGAGTCCCGCGGCCGCGGCGCCGCACCGCCCCCCGCTCGGCGGGGCAGCCCCCCGCCCCAGTCTGGTCCCGCTCTCCCCGCGCCCCGCGCGCCCCCGACCCGGGCCGTGGCGGGGGGAGGGGCGGCCGACCTGGGCCCAGGTTGGTGACGTTGGCGGCCGGGCCGCTGCCCCCTCCCCCTCCCGCTCCCCAGCAGGGGCGCCCCTCCCCCAGCTCGGCCGACCGGCGGGGGCGGGGGCGGGTGTTGGTCCCGCGGGGCAGCCCGGCGGCGGGACCGGACGGGACGGCGGGACTGGGCCTGAGCAGGCCCGGCTGCACCTCCACCTGCTGCCGTCTGCGTGGTCGGCCGGGCCCTGCTGCTCGCCGGAGTGCAACTTGGATGTGCCCCAGGGTCCGCGGACGAAAAATACATTACGGAAAAGTACCGAATTTGGATGAAAGGCGGAGAGGCAGAGCGGGTTACTGCCCCTTTAAGCCTGTCCCCGCCCGCGGGCTCGCGTGGCCTGTGGGAGGGCCGTGCTGAGGTGGCATCTGCGAAAGTTCCTCCTGCAGGATGGGTGCCGACTTCCAGAACTCGGTGAAACGCAGATGCCCGCCTCCCGCCAGTCATGTCGACCTTGTGCCCGTGGCCTTTCTGAGATTTAAGCTTTGTGATCTTTCAGCCCATCGGGGTTTTATATTTCTATTCTAAAGACTGGTTTGTGGGCCTTGAGAAGTACTTTGAAATTTTTTTTCCTTGCAAGCTTACTGTAGGGGTAAAAGAAAATAATTTTAATTTTGGAAGAAGAGGAGAGAAGTCCTGGGTTTCAGCTGGAGGTTTTTTTGATAAACCTCCATGCCCAGTTCTGTCTGTGTAAATAGGTGCTGAAGTCCTCAGTTGGCTGAGATAAAATTCTTTCTGGACTGTTAACTCTTGAGTTCTTTGGAAAGACGACGGGGTTCCTTTTGAATGTGTAATTGGCAAAACATTACAAGGAAATCAACTTACCTTTGTTTACAAGCAAGAAAAGTAAAAATCTTCATTTGAAGGCTTTGATTGTGCATGTGTTAGGACCCAGGTTCAGATACAAGCCACCTGTGCCACGCCACGACTTCACACTTCTCCGCATGGGGAGTCCAGTGCGTGCCAGCCCTCCACACTCCCTCATCTCCGCAGGATGGAGGCACCCGGAGAGTCTTTGCTTCCATCTGTTCTCTTCCCTTTGATTCTGGTTCTGTTTGTTACATAGTTATGTTTTGAAATGTGGCCTTTTCTCTGTGTCTATGAAAGTCCGGGTTGAGAAGAGTGAGATTTGCACTGGGTGGACCTGCATGCTACTTGCACAGAAGATAGCTGAGAGCAGCTGAAATGATGAAGGGACGGACCATCTCAGGGATCACTGAAGGAGGTGGGAGAAGGGGCATCACATGTCTCAAGGAGTCTTGTAGGAAAAGGTAGACTTGCCCTCTGGGGCTAGACGGGGAAAGAAGTTGCCGATTTGGGCACACCTTCAGGCCGCCTGTTCTGACAGCCTCACCGAGGTGGAGCAGTGGTGGGGCCTGGGCTCTCTGGGAAGGCTGCCGTCCCGGAGCCTGGTGTCCCTCAGAGACCAGCAGGGACAGCTGTGCTCCTTTCACACCCGGTTTGAGCAGCGATACTCGGTCAGGTGAGGAGCTGTGATAGCAGACGTCTGGCCTCTGTTACTCGATGAAGGGGCCTGTCTGAGGTCCCCTGGGCACTTGAGACTGGGGAGCTGGGGTGGAGAGCACGAGTGCCCTGATGCTTGTGAGACTGGGAAGATCTCCGTGAGCGGGAGCAGACCTGTCAGGTGCTGTCTGTGAAGGTGGAGCCAGGGCCTGGGGTAGCAGGTGGGGGTGGGCATAGCACTGTGGACAGTTTCATAGGTGCTGCTTTGTTGAACTAGAGACAGGCCACCAATCAGGCTGGGGACGTGGAAGGGGCGCTGAGGCTGGCCTTTTGTAAGATCTACCCCAGCCCCTCAGGTAGGGCTGAGGCCTGCATTTACACGTGGGTCTCTATGTGTTTAAAACGTGTTTAAAATGGATTCTCTAAAGACAGGGTTTTGAGAAGTTTATTTAAAAAAAAAAAAACCAGAAACCTAGTTTGATGCTATCAGAACCCCAGATGTTAATCTGTTGCTTGCTGTGATCCATTCATTTCCAGCTGTGACAAACTGCCATTTGAAATCTGGAGGCTAGAGACCCAGTGTATCCTGTCAAACCAGCTTGGAGTATTTTGTAGGTCCACTCTCTGTCCTTGGCTGCCTCAGGGCCTGTGCACGTGGGAGGGTTAGAGTCTCTGGCAGGTTCTCCCTCCAGACATTAGTAGGTTCAGCCTCTTTCTTGAGCCACTTGGACTAAGGGTTCAATAGGAAGGCTGGCAGCAATTGACTGCTGAAGTGTGAGCTTCTCAGAAGACACTGAGGAGTTCGTCCCGTCTTGTGTGTGACAGCTGCAGACTGGGGGTGACCCGTCACAGACCTGTGGCTGGAGTAGGTGTGGACAGTGACTGTACTTCACAGGCTTATGTGGCTGCCACTGGGCACTGAAGACTTGCCCTGTCAGGAAGCAGGACTGGTCAGTAGGAGCACAGAGAAGGGGACATGGGCCTAACTGAGGGCATGTAGGTGAGCCCAGCTTGTTAGAAAGTGGGCGTCAGTGGGTTTGGAGAAGTGATGCTGGTATCTGGGCCGACCGGGAGAGGGAGGCCCTTCAGGTGGAAGGTCAGCAGGCAGGAGGCCGTCCGTGCTGGGTGCTCTCAGTGAGGAGAGCGGGGTGGACAGTGGGTCCCGGCTTCACCACTGGTGCCTTGGCCTAGGACACATCCATGCCGTTCCAGCCTTGCTCAGGGGACTGGCCTGACCCCTGGGGGTCCCAGGGGGCGCTCCGTTTTCACACCCTGTCAGGACCAATGTGTGAATGTGATACTCTGATACTTTGATTTAATGGAAAGGATTTTCTTTTTTGCCTTAATCATTAAAATTTGCTGATTAGAATTTGTTGGAGACAAATTCTTAAATAAAATAATCTTGGTCAGTTTGTCTGCTCCTGGGCCCCCTTGGTCTCAGGTGCACTTGTTTGCTTTGTGGGACCCATAGAGGGTCTGGCCTCTGGCTGGTGGTATGTCCCCCATGTGACTCGAGTCCCGCCTCCAGAGGTTTTTTGTTTGTTTGTTATTTTAATCCTTGAATGCTGCTTGTCTGTGTCCTCGGTGCACCCCCACTGCTGTAAACTCTTCTAGCTCCTGAAGCAGGCGCACGTTGAGGACAAGTCTTTGGGGACGTTGTCCTCCAGTTCGGGAGGGTGTTCTGGTTACACTTGTCAGTTCTCCTGTTCTAGACGCGTGCCTGACCCCTGTCATGGTGTCGGCCTCATCAAGTGCGCGGGTGTTTTGCATAAAGTGGCAGGTAACCTGCCTGGCAGCCCTGTCCTGACGTCCCCCAAGGCAAGGTGACCCATGAGCTCTTTCTTGACAGAGTGGCTCTTGGCCCTCCGGGAAGGCCTTTGAAGGCTCTTTGCACCCTGCTGTTTTGTGGCCTGGTCTCTGCGTTCCGGTGGGTTAGAAGGGGCCCGAGGGCGGCTGTAGGGGAGCAGCGAGAAGAGCAAAGGGCCGAGTGCAGGCTCGCCCTGGAGGGCCCTGGGCCCCACGGCCCGCCCACGTTCTGTTCTGCTCTCAGTCGTAGCGGCACTGCAGGACCTTTTTCCTTCTGGCCCAGCGGAGTGACGAGAGGAGTGTGGGGAGGATGGCCCAGCCATGCAGCAGAACGAGCTGGCAGCGCTGTGAGGGTTTTACTCCAGAATGTTTCGTTCAAAAGTTTTGGCAGCTGATGGGTCATTCCCTCTGGTCCCTGGAAAGGCTGCTGTCGAGAAGTTTTAGAAAGTTTGGGTTTCACTGTCGTAGGTCTTGTTTGAGGCCAATGGCCTGAGGGAAGGGGTTCTTCCATTTTTTCACCTAGGAAATTTGCCTGAGTATTGATACCATTAGCCAAAGCGTAAACAGTATTTTGACCTTTGCTGGTTAAGAGGTAGAAGGATCTGGGCTGTAGGGTGCAGGTAAGTGACGTTTCTCCGGTTTTTCTCCTTGCCCACACTAGCGAAAGCTGGCAGGCTGACAGGCGGCCTCAGGACGGACCTTCTGGCTACTGACCATTTTGCTGGTAAGTCTTCGCTGGGTGTCCCTGGGCTGTCCCACCTTCCTTCACTGCGCTTTGAGTTTCTGGCGGTTCCCCAGAGAGGATCGCTGTCACTGCACCTCCAGCAGGCCCTTCGACGTGTCCTCTGGTTTCCGTCTGTTTCTCCCCGTGTTTCCGTGAGTGTGAACTAGCGCTTGCTCGCGATACCTGAATCTGGGTCTGCATCTCTTCAGGAGTGCAGGCCTTGTTCTTCTTGGATTCAGGGAGAGGTCTTACTGAGTTGCAAAAATGATGTCAAAACGCACTCTTACTCAATTCCTTGACCCCCTTATTTTTGCCCTGATGTACAAGAAGACACTTGCTGCATAATTGCGTGAAGAGCGTGCCGTGGAGCTCACCTAGAGTGGGAGAGAAGCTGGCGCCCTGCCTCAGGGCCAAATGAGCCCCTTTTCCAAATAAGGGAGCTGTGTCTTTGAGAGCTAGTCGCACGGAGTCCTGGGGTCCTCCGGAGTGGGGTCTGGAGCCAGCCCAGGGTTCCCGCCCTGCCCTGAGGAGCTGAGTGCCCTTGGGCGGGTCACACCTGCTGCGGGTCCACTTAAACTGTTGTCCCTGCTACCGCCTCTTGCTCTTACTGCTGCCGAAGAGCACGTGGGGCTGCTGTCCAGGGCTTTCTGTAGCTGCTGTGACAGGGGCACGTTGGACAGCGTCAGGGGGCCTGGGGTTGAACAGATTAGCCCAGTAACTGAGACAGCTGTTAGAGCCATCCAGATGTTCTGTCTGACACGTGCTGGGTTCCTGTGGGCTCCTGTGGGTGAGGAGAGGGGTGCAGACGGTGTCTCTGTGGCCCCTGTGAGTGGGGAGGTGGGTGTAGCTTGTACCTTGCGGCCCCTGGGCGTTCCGATACTGAACCTGGAGCCTCCGTCTCCTCAATCACAGGCAGCTTTTTGAGGGGTCAGTTGTCCAAGGACCTCCTTTACGTGAATTTCTCCTTTTCCTCTCTGGGTGAGAGTTTGGGTATCACCTCGCCTCAGGGGTTGTAAGTGAGGAAAGTAAGGTGTCATTTGCTGGAAAAGCAGAGTTAAAAGCCTTGGCTGAAGCTCTGAGCTGAAGAGCTCCCCGTAGCCGGGAGCTGGCCGTGCCTGGACTCTGCTCCTTCTGACTCGCCCCTCTGCTTCAGTGGCTCACCCGGACCGTGTGGAGGCGTGAGATCAACCATGAGCTCCGTTGCAGTTTTGACCCAGGAGAGCTTTGCCGAACACCGCAGTGGACTGGTTCCGCAACCGATCAAAGGTGACGGCCCGTGCTCACTCTTCCTGTTGACTGTAAGATGCTCCCCCAGATCCTGGCCAGGCCTGAGGCCTCGCGGACATGCCTCTCAGCGCCGTGCTTTTGGGGTAGGCAGGCCCAGCAGTGCTGTGCACTCTGCTTTGCACTGCCCTTGTGTGCAGGCCAGTAGCAAATGTCAGATTTAAAATGTGGGCAACTTTCTGGAAAGCCAGTGGACTTGGCCATTGTGGTTAATGGGATTCTTTTTCAAAACTGCTGTTCCCAGATGCTCGAGCCAGTCTGGGCTGTGCGGCATCCCAGAGCGCTGTCCGGAGACCGCTCTGAGGATGCAGGCTGGGCTCTGGCTTCTGCGTTCCCCAGCACAGCCGGCCAGGATCAAGGGCAGTGCTGTCCAGCAGACACGGAGCAGGAGCCAGTACATCTGAAACACTGTCGTTTCGACAGCTCTTTAATGTACAAGTAAAAACTGATATCTTACACTCTTTTCTTTTCCTTCAAAATTTGGTGTATGTTTGTAACTGCAGGACAGCTGAATTTTCACTCAAAACCCTTCATGTTCAGACTTCATGGAATTTTCAGTTGAAAGAGCAGATTGTTTTACTCTCTGTTGTTCAAACAGTCTTTAAAGTTTTCAATAACTGAATGGAGTATCAGCTCTTAAGTTGACACTAATTGGAATTAAAAACTTACTTCGTCAGCTGCACGAAGTAAGTTTCACGTGCTGGTTTCTAGGCGGTGGAGACCCTGACACTGCTGCCCGCTTTGGATCTGGGTGCCTGCAGGCCTGGGTCTAATACACAGTCGAGCAACCCTACGGGGTCTGCGTTTCCCTTTCTAGATGGAGCAAGGCACTGTCAGCACGGAGCCTTTGCTGGTGTGTGGGGATAGCATGGCCACGCGGCCAGAAGTGGTGAACCCAGAGTCAGATGTGGGCCTGTCTGAGTCCAAAGGGCGTCCCTCTGTGCACGTCTGCCCGCAGTCGTTTTGATTGGGCTCCACCGTTGCCAGACACCGTGCTCAGCCCCAGAAGTCTGGCGTGGTCCAGACAGCCACTCTGCTTTCGTGCAGCTGTGGGTGACAGGACAGAGGGGGAGTGTTAGGGTGCTCTGGGGGGAGCCCTTCATTATTAGGGACCTGGTCTCCACAAGGCTGGTGCTCCCTGCAGGGCTGGGGGAGGTGAGGGGTCCCGCAGGCTTTCGGCATCATGCTTTACAGTGCATAGTCGGCTGGAGCTGGCCTGGAGGGGGTTCCCCCAGCCTGGGGCGGCTCTGTGGCTTTGTTCTGCACATGTAAGAGCTGGCAGTGTGCCAGGTATTGTGGCTGTGCTTTTTTAAGATAAGGATTAGGTGACTCTCTGAAGGGCTTAAAAATCTCTGTGGCAAGGCCTGCCTTCAAGAAGCTCACCCCTCCGGTGGGTGGGGGCACCGGTGTCTGAGCTGACCATTCACGGGGCAAGGGGGTGCTGTCAGGGTCAGAGTCTGGCCCTTGCAGTTCGTAGGCCGCCCTGGAGGGCGCTGGGCCTGGTGACCTGCCGGGGCCCTGCCCGGCTGCTGTGAGAAGGGAGGGGAGCTGTCGCTCCCGGTGGTACGGTTTTCGCTACTGTTTCATTGCGGCGGTTGTTCCCGTTAAAACCTCCTTGGTGTTTTCCTCTAATACTGAAAGCAGTGTGCTTCCTTAATCTCTGTTGGCCGGTCCAGTTGCCACTTTAAACTCAGAAGAGGAGAGCGACCCTCCAACCTACAAGGATGCCTTCCCCCCACTCCCTGAGAAAGCAGCTTGCTTGGAAAACGCCCAGGAACCAGCCGGCGCCTGGAGTAACAAGATCCGGCCCATCAAGGCCTCGGTCATCACTCAGGTAGGAGGTCCACTATGCCTTCCCCTGACCCTCCACGTAGGAGGTAGTAGCATCCGATGGAAGACACAGAAATGAGAGTGCTCTGGGCGTGCGGGGAGGCTTTCAGGTTGAAGCAGCCTCTTCGTTCCACCCGCACTCCCTCCCCTGAGCTCCGGGGAGGGGATGGTCCCCTTTGTCTTCCGTCCACCGCAGTCCGGTCTGCTCCCGGCTGCTGAAAGTGCCCTTGCCTTTCCTGCCGTCCACTCCAGCGGCCCCCCGCTGTCCTGACGCAGCCTTCCCCTGTGGGCTGTTGGGGACCCCCCGGCCACTCTCTGCTCCCTGGAACTGGGCGTTGGCAGGCGCAGTGCTTTCTGTGTGAGTCCACGTCGGGTCATGGGTGCTGGCTGCCAGCTGTGCACTGAGAGAAGTCCCCTTCCCTGAGCCCAGGACTCACAGCCAGCTGTGTTCTGGTTCTTGCTGTCTTTCGAGTGGCTGTCTAAGATGTGCCTGGTTTCTTCCCGGCCTTCCTGATCTTGTGAATGCATTGCATTCCGCCCAGCAGCTCAGGCCGCGAAGCACAGTCCTTTTGGCTCCTCCTGCTTCCACCCCTGTCTCTGCTCAGTCGTCGGTCAGAACGTGTCCCGCTCAGGACCCTCACTGTCTTCTCATCTCCCTGCAGGGTGGGCTGAGGGGCCCAGCCCCACCCTTCTGTCTCTGGGCCCACACCCTGCTGTGCTCAGATGCTCCCTGTCTGCTGTCCCGCCTTCACTCTTTGTCACCTCCCAGGAGAGCCCGCTAGTCTTTGCCTCTTAAGAGCAAAGGAAGAAGGTCTTTCTGACCTTTTTAGCATCTCCGTTCACCCTCCTCCACCCAGCCTCTCTCCCCTCTGTTTGCTTCTGTCACTGACTTTGCTTCTCGTTGCCTGACCCTTCCCCCCACCCTCCCCTTGCCACCCGTTTGCACAGGGTGGCTTCTCTTCTTCACTGGGATGTCAGCCTCCTGCCCTTAGGCACTTTCTGCCACTTTCTTTGCTCAGTGTGTTCAGTCCTAGGCTTCAGTGCCCTCTCCTCTTCTTGATCTCGTGACCGTCTCTTCCTGACCCTTTATGAGCAGGTGTTCCATGTGCCCTTGGAGGAGAGAAAGTATAAGGACATGAACCAGTTTGGAGAAGGTGAACAAGCAAAAATCTGCCTCGAGATCATGCAGAGGACAGGCGCTCACCTGGAGCTGTCCCTCGCCAAGGACCAGGGCCTCTCCATCATGGTTTCAGGGAAGCTGGACGCCGTGATGAAAGCTCGGAAGGACATTGTTGCTAGGCTGCAGACCCAGGTGAGTATCCCCAGGCCAGTCCCCCCTGGGGCTGCACTCACGCTGCCGGCCGCTGGGGACGTGGCTCGGACTTCACGAGACTCTGTCCACCAGTGGGCAGGCCCATAGCCCCCTGGTGTTTCTATTGGAAAAGCGCTAAATCAGGAGTAGAACTGGGACGCCTGCCTTTTGTGCTATTTGGATGAATGAACTGAAAGTTGAAGGCTTATCCCAGAGTTTCAGACACTTGAATTAGCTTGCCTGGACGGTGGAGTAAGGGCCCCGGTGTACAGACCGGTAGCTCCCAGCTTCCGCGTGACAGTCAGGGGGTACCTTCGTTGTTACACACATTTCCAGGCCCCAGGCTTGGGCGGCTACAGATTCAGAGTTTGTCTGTTCTTTAGTCCTTGGCCAGCTGACACCAGTGTCAGAATTTATTTGGGAACCACTGTGATAAATGTCAGTTAGTGATGCAGTCTTCCTGGGGCAGCATCACTATAGACCAAGATAAACACAGAGAATCTCATTGAAAGGTCGTGTGACGCTAGAGCCTTAGAGGGCCTGGTTAGAGACGAGCAGCTCTTCCCACCTGCCGCTGCGCTCTTGGGGAAGCTGGCCTTAGGGGTGGTGGTTGGAAGGTGGGGATCTGATGCCAGAGGGGCCAGGGTGGGTGCGGAGGCAGGGTCTTGGGGAGGGAGCACTGCCCTGTGAGATCCCAGCTCGCATACTCACTCAGCCCCCTGGGGCCCGCCCTAACCCCCTAGCTCCGGGGAATTAAGTCACCAAGTGTAGGAAGTGAAAAATGTGTGTAATTGTTTCACATCGTGGCTGGTGTGTGGATTATCATCTACTTGGGGACTGTTTTGCGGCTGAGCAGCGGGCAGGGAGGGAGCACTCCCAGTGCGTCTGCAGCCCTGGCCACCACCCTCCCCCCACCCCCGGGGCCTTAAAGCAAATCCCACAGTATTCACCTATCAATAATTCCCTTTTAATCCCCCTTTTTTAATACAGCTACTGTGTCAGCTCCCTCGTTAAAATTATTAGTATTTTCTTGACACACCTACGTTGAACCCAGTCTGTACACAGTCTCCCCCAGGTTTCTGAGGTGCTCCTGCGGCTGGGTTTTTTTTTCCTTTCAGTACATTCAGCATCTGGGTGAGGCCAGCGCACTGCCGTGCTTGTCAGACCTCGAGTCCCCTTCACTCCGCAGCTGTGCCCTCTCCTTTTTTCTTAATGCTGCTAGTCTGTTGACTTGGGGGGACAAGCAGGTGTTTAGTCTGTGCCACTGTCCCTCGTATGACGGTCCCTGTGAACTGGCAGTGCGACTGGGGGCTGGCTCACGCTTGTGTTGGCTGGTTTGGCAGGAGACGTGTGGGTGGTGCTTGTACTTTGAGTTGATTCCACGAGGGGTCAGCAGACGGTGGTTCCTGCCCCCCCCCCCGATTCACTGGTTCTCCTCTGAAGAACTCTCCTTTCGGGTGGGAAGTACAGGGTAGATAACTGACCCCTTTCCTCTTAACTTCCAGACCATATTGGCTTCCCGGCATCTTTGGTGGTGATCCATGAATCTTTAGTGTCGTTGCAAACTTCTGATGTGTCTGTTAGGTGTTCTTCAAGCAGAAGTTGCCTCATCTTTGGCAGGTGGGGCCTCCTTCAGGCTGGCATCCTGCAGCATTCTGACAGAATGATTCCAACAGGACCGTTGTCTTGGATCACTTCCGCATTTCTAACGCAGAGAGATGTGTGGACTGACCTGAGCCGTTTCCTCCCACAGACCTGAAGTCATCTGTTAGTCCGAGAGCTCTAGACGTTTACAGCAGGAAGTTGCTTGAGTTCAAACTGCACTTCTAATAAAGATGAAGGATCTTAAGATGGGTTTTGAAGTCACTGAAGTCATTTTCTCTGTTGAGGTCACACCGTCACTTTGTATACAGTCGGGTTCAGTTGTTTTAATTTATTTTCAGGTTTTTTAAACGTTTTTTATTGAGTTACAGTTTACAGTGTTACGTCAAATTCCAGTGTAGAGCACAATTTTCAGTTTTACATGAACATACGTATATTCGTTGTCACATTTTTTTTTTGCTGTGAGCTACCACAAGATCTTGTGTGTATTTCTCTGTGCTGTACAGTATAATCCTGTTTATATTTTCGATTTTTTAAAAGTACGTACAGATTCCAGGGTTGCAGAGTCAGTCATGTGTGGTTCATTCGGAGACGGCCTCTTCACCCCGGCCTCCCTGCCAGGGACCATTCTGAGTCTTTGGTGTATTTTTCCATTGTTTGATTTGAGAACAGAAGCAGGATGACTCGCTGTCAGTCTTCTACACCTTGTTCCTGGAGGTGTCTGCGTGGAGGCAGAGGGTGGCTTCCTTGTGTCTGCTCACCTGCCTGCGCTCAGCTGCACAGTGATTTACTCAGGCATTCCTGCTGGTGGGCGCTGGGGAGG
This sequence comes from Vicugna pacos, assembly GCF_048564905.1. Lineage (NCBI taxonomy): Eukaryota > Metazoa > Chordata > Mammalia > Artiodactyla > Camelidae > Vicugna > Vicugna pacos. Next base: position 96,338,850 of record NC_132991.1, on the reverse strand, counting down.
CTTCCAGACTTCTGCTCTTGTAAATTGTGTCACGGTTAAAAACCTGGGGCATCTGCTGTCCTTTGTTTCACCCAGTGTGTCTTGGGGTGGATCTCCCAGAGGGAGGTGGCCAGGTCAGAGGGAAACTGTGTGTAATTTGCAGCTCCCCCGCCAACACGTGTGTCCACACACCCACCCACTCCCCCACCCCCTTGCGGCCGCACCAGGGTCCTCGGGTTCTGGGCTGTGTGTTGGTTTTTGTCTTCTCTCTGCAAGGCAGCTGGGTGTGCTTGTGATTTGTGTTTTCTGCTGGGACAACTGAGTCTCTCTTTGTTTCTCTTCGTTGTGCAAGGACCACGTGTGTGTTCTCTGCACTGTTGTCTGGCCCTTTGCTACTGAGTTGAAGTTGTCTGTCTTGTTCAATCAGTTAGGGCGCTTAAAACCCTCCAGCAGGAATAGATGCTACAAACAGTGTTCCCGGTTTGCCACTTGTGTTTTGATCTTGAGGTGTTCTGCAATGTGAGTTTCGTTCTTGTGGGGTCAAATTCATTAATCTTTTGCTTCTTGAGTCACTGTTGGGAAATGGTTTTATTTTTGCTTCTGGGTTGTGAGAAAGTTGACTCGTATTTTTTCTGTTCCTGTCAGAGTGTTCTTACATTTCAGTTCCTGATTCGTTTGGGATTTACTGTGAATGGTACGACGTGCAGATCCAGTTTCATCGTTTTCCACGTGGCTGTCAAGTCATCAGCGCCATTTTTAAAGTTTCCCCCAGTGATTTGAATGGCAGTTTTTATCAAGCCCTGAGTTTTCATATTAACTTGGATCTGGTCCTAGATTTTCTGTTCCGATCTGTTGGCCTGTCTCTCCCTGTCTCGCGTCCTCTGTCTGGTGGTGATGGCTTTATGCTCCAGCATGCAGCATGGTTACCACCTCTGCGCCTGCACGGTCCTTGTCTGGGAGTTCCTGTCTGTCCTCTTTCGTTCTGCGTGCAGACTTTATCTTCAGCTTTTCGCTCAGAGTGGCGCTAGGTCACTTACCAGGCGTGTTCTGATCTGACGCACGCAGCCCAGCTCCTCTGTTGGTGTCCAGCGACTCTCTGTACAGTCTTTTCTTTTTCTTTTTCTTTTTCTTTTTGGAGATGGGTGGTCTTTCCATCCTCTAACCAGTGCTGTTAGTGTAAGTCAGAGCTGCTGGTCTCTGGGTTCTCAGCTTCTCTTCCTGTGGGGCAGTGAGAGTTTGGTAAAGAAGTGGTCCCCTGGTCCCGGGCGTGCTGTCTGCTCCCCCGTCAAGGACAGCCCTTGTGCTGAGGTGTGCGAGCGTGGTGGTCACGTTAAACATATATGTGTACACTGAATTCTGTTTTCTTGCAGATTTTTGTCATGAGAGGGTGTAAATTTCTTAGAGATGATCATTTCCCGTCTCCCCTTCAATCTAGCAATGTAACGAATTATATAAACAGGTTTCCTAATACTGAACCTTTTGTGGAATAGCCCTCACGTGGTCGTGATGTGTCAGCCACAGGTCTGACTTCCCACGAGGGCTCTTCATGGCTGCTGGGCGCGGTGCAGCGTCTCTGTTGTGAGCGAGGAGTGGTTGCTAGGAAACCGCGTCCCGTGGGGAAGAAGAGCAACTCCTTGGTCTGTGGTTCCTGTTCCACTCATGATGGAGCCTTAGCACTTGCCGCCTTTCTTTCACTTTTCTTGGTTGATGGCTTTCCTGTATAAATTTAGGAAGACGGGAAACCCGTCTTCCTCTCAGGTCTCCCTGTGGCCTCAGAAGGCTGCACAGTGTCTGGCAGTTTGACTCAGCGGATGAAGGGTTTGGACGATTCTCATTTTCTCTCCTCAGATGAGTTGTCTATTTGAACTGGTTGCAAAAGAGACAGGGGAAAGTGCTTCCTACTGCATATGAGGCTTACGTCTGAAAAAAACGTAGCTTACTGTTCCCAAAACAGCAGCTCGGCTGGTCAGCAGCTCGCGTCTGCTCTCCCGCTGGGGCCTAGCGCAGTGTGGGGAGCCACTGGGTGGGAGCAGGATGGTCATCATTCTTGAATGTTGCCATCCTCGTGGCGGCTGACAGCTAGGCTGAGAAGACACAGGACGGACTGTCACCCGTGCGTAATTACGACAGCTGCAGGGCGGACGTGGCCCTGGGAGCAGGTCGCACTTGAACTTACTGTAGCCTAGGGTTCAGGGCCTGCTTCCCCAGGAGCGTGACCTTTGACCTGAGACTGTTCCGAAGGAGGGCTGGGGTGACCAGGCAAGGACAGGTGAGAATGGCGTCCCAGCCGGAGAGTGCAGTGGGGAAACATGCCTTCCCGGAACCTTCTGTTTCCTTCGGTTCTTTTCCTGCTGTAGGCCTCAGCAACCGTTGCCATCCCCAAAGAACACCATCGCTTCGTCATTGGCAAAAATGGAGAGAAACTGCAAGACCTGGAGCTGAAAACTGCAACCAAAATCCAGATCCCACGCCCGGATGACACCAGCAACCAGATCAGGATCACCGGCACCAAAGAGGGCATCGAGAAGGCTCGCCACGAGGTCTTGCTCATCTCCGCCGAGCAGGTGAGGCCCCACCCGGGCCGCTGGCAGTTCCGGTCCTCCTGGGCCCCGCCCGGGGCCGTGCCCTCACGGTTCTGTCCTTGCCCCCAGGACAAACGTGCTGTGGAGAGGCTGGAAGTGGAGAAGGCATTCCACCCCTTCATCGCGGGGCCTTACAACCGCCTCGTCGGTGAGATCATGCAGGAGACAGGGACCCGAATCAACATACCCCCGCCCAGCGTCAACCGGACGGAGATCGTCTTCACCGGAGAGAAGGAGCAGCTGGCTCAGGCAGTGGCTCGCATCAGGAAGATTTACGAGGAGAAGGTAGCGGCGGCGAGGAGGGAAGCCCCCCGGCGGGAGCAGAGGACGGGCCTTGCCAGCCCAGCCCCGCCCTGTGCCCTGGGTGTCCTTCTGTGCCTGGACAGCCTCGGTCTCTGGCCGGAAGGTGGTGCCCGTGCTCCCCGTGGCTGTCGGGCAGAGGGCAGAGCGCTGTGCAGGGCGGCTGCCCCCACGCCAGCCCCCTGCCCTTGATGCCCAGGGCACCCCCTCGGGGCTGATCGGGCTCTGAAACTTGGTCCCTAGTTGAGGGAGAGCACTTGGTGTTCTCACTTCCTCCTGGTTGCAGTCATCAGTCTCAAGTGGGTCTTCTGAGGAGAAAACCTAGTTCTTGAGGACTGGAATTTCTGGAGGGGGCTGCTCATTGTCTTCCCTTAGCTTGCTCTGGAGCCCCCCTTCCTGCCCTCTGACACCCGCATGGTGCTCTCACTTAGAAAAAGAAGACCACGACCATCGCGGTGGAGGTGAAGAAGTCCCAGCACAAGTACGTCATCGGGCCCAAGGGCAACTCCCTGCAGGAGATCCTGGAGAGAACAGGCGTTTCTGTGGAGATCCCGCCTTCGGACAGCGCCTCTGAGACCGTGATCCTCCGGGGCGAGCCCGAAAAGCTGGGGCAGGCGCTGACTGAAGTCTACGCCAAGGTAACTGCTCCTTGCGGGGACAGACTCCGGATTAGCGATTCCCAGGGCCAGTGCAGGGGCGCGGGGGGCGGGGGCGTTGGCGTGACCAGACTCCGCAGACCCACTCGTTACCTGCTCTCCCAGGCCAACAGCTTTACAGTCTCCTCTGTCTCTGCGCCTTCCTGGCTTCACCGCTTCATCATCGGCAAGAAAGGGCAGAACCTGGCCAAAATCACTCAGCAGATGCCAAAGGTGAGGGAGCCTTCACCTGCTGCTTTGAGGTGGCCTCTGTCGGCCCTCCCCGCACGTCTGGTCCTGTGGGTGCCTGTGAAGACTGGGGTGCTGCGTGTTTTAAGCATCAGTTGTTGTGTGGCACTCAGCTGTTCCGCGGTTAGCTGAGCAAGAGCAGAGTAAGTTTTTTGAAGTACCTGTGCCATGTTTTGGTCTCTGTAACAAGAGGAAGCGTGTGTATTGCTGGGTTTCATGACTGTCTCAGGGAACATCTCATTCGGTGTCATGGAGTGCTTGCTTCTGAGCGGTTACGTCTGCGGGCTGTGTGGAGCTGGGGCCGCCCGTCCCTGCGTCTGCCCTGCAGCCCTTTAAGTTCTGCGAGGAGGCAGGAGGGCCGCTGGGCTGGAAGGGCCGGAAGGGCTGGAAGCAGCAGGGACCACACGTGCTGTCTTGCCCCACCGCCGGCCGTCGTGCGTGTTAGGGGCCGTGCCCCGGCTCACGCTGGCTGGGGTGCCTCTTGGGCTTCACTCCTGACCTGGCGTCTTGGAGCTGAGCAGCAGGGCCTGTCTGGACCGCGGTCGGGCAGCTGCGCTGGGTTGAAACTCTCCCTGTGGCCACTCGTCCAGCCCCCTGGTCCCCGGGCGGCGTGTGCACCTCACACCCAGGGTATTGGTGACGCACGGTGGGAGGGCCTCCTTCTCCAGGTTCCACACTGTATTTCCTACCAAAATCACGCTCGCCCCCAGACCCCCGTCCACCTCGCTGGTGCCGGTGGATGCACGTTTGTAAAAGCGTTTGGGATCTGCTGCTGCCCTGGAGAACGCTCACGGGTTCTCGGAGGTCACCGGTGCCTGCTGTCTCAGTGGACGACTTGTTCTGGTGTGGCAGGTTCACGTCGAGTTCACAGAGGGTGAGGACAGGATCACCCTGGAAGGCCCCACGGAGGACGTCAGCGTGGCCCAGGAGCAGATCGAAGCCATGGTCAAGGACTTGGTAGGCATCCCTGCAGCCCTCTGGGTGCTGGCCGAGTGGGGCGGGGCCTGATCTTGCCAGTCAGACCTGCGGTGGGTGGGTTGGAGGCGCCGAAGGGTGGCCCCTGGTGAGCAGAGGAAACCCTGTTTTGAAGGACGCCTGCAGGAACACCTTGCCGCAGCTCCTGCCAGCTCAGTGGGGAGGGAAAGGGGCAGCTGTCGGCTTCTGGGCCTCGCTTCTGGCTGTTTGCATGTCTGGGCACGCTCCTTGGGCTCAGATGCCTGTGTCCACGGGCCCGCTCTGTGCCCCTCCCGCAGGTTAACCGGATGGACTATGTGGAGATCAACATCGACCACAAGTTCCACCGACACCTCATCGGGAAGAGCGGAGCCAACAGTGAGTGAGGCGGACAGGGCGCGGGAGAGATGAGTCGTGGCCTGGCCCAGCCGGGTCTCCCCCGGGGCCGTGGTGGGCCTGGAGCTGTCTAGCCCAGAGGTTCCCTGCGTGCCCAAGGGTCGTGTGCTCACATTTCAGCCAGAGCTGTGGGGTGGAGGCCGCTGGTTCTGCAGTCCTCGGTGTTCACCACCGAGCCCGCCCCAGCCTGCAGCTCTCCCAGGGGTCAGAGCTTTGCACTCTCGGGCCCACGTCACGCGGCGCAGGGAGGGTTCTTTTGGGCGAGCAGGGATCTGTCAGCCCAGGCTCAGCCTTGGACTGAACTGTGTCGGTCGTACAAGTGTGGGGCGTCGGGAGTGTGCCAGGTGAGCGCTCTGCTTTAATCCGCAGGTGTGTTTGAAAGTCCACTCCTTTGCTTAGTTTGACTGTAAGGCCATCCCGCACATCACAGGCTCACCAGTCCCGAAAACAGCCCTATCCCCGGGGAGCGACCTTTGGTGGAAGGTGGGAGCGCTGGGTCCTGCCTGAGGTCACGGGCCCGCGGCCTGGGGAGGATACCGCTGTGAGCGAGCCCTGTGCAGCCATCCTTGCTCAGAGCAGACGGAAGGCGGTCCCTGCTGCTCTGTTCTGGGGCAGGAGCTCACACAGCCGCTCCTCTCAGTGCCCACCTGTGCGCCCGCTTGAGCCCTGCTTTTGTGTTGTTAACTTGCTTTTGCTTTGGTGAGCTGTGATGCTTCCTTAGCAACACAAGGAGGTGCAGTTCTGGCATTAGCTTCCGGGTTCTGCTCTCGGGGACGCGCAGGACCACTTGGCTTGGTTCAGGGAGTTGCGTCTGTTCCATTTTCTTCTGGTTCTGCGCCTAGTCCTTGCTTCCCTTCACCTGAGCCCTGCTGCCCGGCGTGTGTGTCCCGGGCTCTCATCCCACGCGGCTGCCCAGGACCAGCACGTCCTCACGTTCGCCCCGCGCTCCTCCGCTCACGGCTGTCTCTGTGTGCTCAGAACCTTCCTTAGTGACCCTGCACGGAGCTCGGCTCCCCTTGACGACACAGTGGGCGGAGTGCCGACCTCACTTCCTGGCGATGAGGTTTCTCCGGGCTGGGGGCCTGGCTCTGTCCAGACGGGGTAGCCGTGAGGCGCTCGGGCCCTACGCAGCGTGGCCTCCGCAGGGCTCTCAGGTGGTTGGGGGGGGGCCTCTTTCTTCTTTAGCTAACCTGAGGGCTTGATTTTTAACAGTTTTTTATGGTTATTTTTTTGAGTGGGTTTTGACCTGAACAGGAGTTCCCATACTTGTCCGTTTCCGCTTAGCAACGCCCGGGACCTTTAAAACATTCTAAAGCCCCGGCCGTGCCCAGAGCAGCTGTACCGCGGAGCTGGAGCGGCTGTGGCTGCTGGGCGTCTGAATTCCGGGGAGACGCCTGGACGTGGCCTGCTGGGGTGGCGGCCGCGCCGGCCCGCCGTAGGCGGTGGCAGGGCTTGCCTTGAAGTGTGAAGGCCTGCCCGTCCTTCTGCCCATGGGTGGCTGACGGGGGCGGGGGCTGTCTAGGGCTTTAGCCCTGCCCTGCTGCACGGGTCGGGGGGTACGTTCTGGTCCGAAGCGTGTTTCCTTTTGTGTCCTGAAGTAAACAGGATCAAGGACCAGTACAAGGTGTCCGTGCGCATCCCTCCTGACAGTGAGAAGAGCAGCCTGATCCGCATCGAGGGCGACCCGCAGGGCGTGCGGCAGGCCAAGCGCGAGCTGCTGGAGCTCGCCTCCCGCATGGTAAGCCCACAGCCGGGTCCACCTGGGCAGCGCACCTGTGCGTGTGCCGTCCTGGAGGGCGGGAGGCGCCAGGTCTCCTCTGCATCGGGTTGGTGTGACTTGCAGGGGCTGCATTTCCTTCGTCCTCCCCAGGACCCCAAGGTCACGTGCTATGTAAGGGGGTGCTGTGACCCTGCAGCAGGGTTCTTAGCCTTGGCCAAACCCCAGAGTCCATGATGCCTCAGTCCCAACTGTGGGGACTTCTCTGGACTCTCAGAGCCGCCCAAGTGGTTCTCACGTGCAGTGTAGGTTGAGGGACTGCTGTGTGGTTATCTGCAGGCCTGGGGTGGGGCGCGCCCTGCCCCCTCCAGGCCAGAGTCTTGCACACTCTCCTCGGTTCTCAGGGTCAGGTACAGTAGCTCCTTGCCCTGGAGTGTCTTGTGTCTGCCGGATCACTGAAGGCTCGTCTCTGTCATCCTGATGCCAGTCTGGTCCAGAGTCTTGCAGAATGTTTTTAATGTTTGGTTGGCTATTAACTGTTCTTCTCTAGGTTTTGGCTCTGCTTGTTCTTTTGTGTTTCTCTTGACATCTTGATAGGACCTCTGGAGGAGGTTGAGAACCATGTGGATTCCGTGCCCTATGCTGACATGAACCACTCTTTCTTCACCCTGCGCATGGGGCGGCGGTCCCTGCCACCCTGTGTTCAGGAGGGATTGCTCCCTGCTTTGCAAAGCGCTAAGCCTCACAGGCTCTCTTGTTAGCAGAAGTGCTGAATGGGCTGCTTTGGTGTGACCGTGGCTGCTGTGGTAGCACTTCTGGGCAAAGGCCCTATGCCCCATTTTCTAGTTCTTTGTTCAGGAGAACGTCCACCCACGTGACAGGAGTGTGGCCGCTGGAGGGAGTGGCGCCCTGTGACGGGTGCCCTGCTGGCTGCGGCGGCGGGGCTGTGCCACTGTCCCAGGGCTCCTGTGCCTCCTGGCGTCAGGAGAGATCGCTCACCTCACTGGCAATTGTGTTTTTAGGAAAATGAACGCACCAAGGATTTAATCATTGAGCAGAGATTTCATCGCACAATCATTGGGCAGAAGGGTGAGCGGATCCGTGAAATTCGGGACAAATTCCCAGAGGTAAAGGTTTCCCAAAGGCATCCTTTGGTCCCTGTGAGTGGTCTGATTGGCACTTGGGGGTGTTCGGTATTTTGGAATCCAGTACTGACCAGTGATTGAACTTGGTCTCCTGATGGCTTGTTCTAGGTTATCATCAATTTTCCAGACCCAGCACAGAAAAGTGATATTGTCCAACTGAGGGGGCCCAAGAATGAGGTGGAAAAATGCACAAAGTACATGCAGAAGATGGTGGCAGATCTGGTGAGGGGGCTTCTCCACCCTTCGTTGGGTGGTGTGGGGGCTGGGGTTCCCTGGAGCGCTGGGCCCATCCGCCCTCTCAGGACGCTCCCCACACTGTGAGGCCTTGTCCGCACGAGGTGCCGTCAGAGCCCTGGTGGAGAGACTCGTGTCTGGGAGGCGAGGTCTGCGCCCGCTGCTTGAGGGTCTTGGGCACGGGGACGAAAGGGGTCTGGGAGCTGCTGGGCTTCTCACGGGGCTCGGACTTGGCCCCTGCCCGCCTCGGGGTGCTGGCGGGGTGGGCCTCCCCGAGTGCTAGGGGCCGCGGCCAGCTCGGGCCCTGGGTGTGGCACCGACTCCCTCCTGCCGCGGGGGGGGAGGGTGGGGGGGCACCTGGCCTGACTCGCCCGCTCCTGCGTAGAGCCTGCGTCCGAGGGAGCGCGGGGCTGTTGCACGCCGCCTGTCAGGAGGGGCTTGGCGTCAGTGGCCTGTGGCAGGTTAGTTAGTCGTCGGATAGGTTACCTCCCCATCCTTGCTTGTGGGAGAAGCAGGATTGTGCCTGTGCTGCCCGAGCGTGGAGCCCTGTCCCTGCACCCCGCCTTCAGGGACAGGGACGCTTCCCTGTCTGGCGTGACAGCTCATGGTGCTGTCTCTCTTGTTTTTAAGGTGGAAAATAGCTATTCAATTTCGGTTCCGATCTTCAAACAGTTTCACAAGAACATCATTGGGAAAGGAGGTGCAAACATTAAAAAGGTGAGCCCCCGGCTGCATCCTGGGTCTTGGCTCTTCCCACGCGGCCCCGGAGCCCCGTGCTGCTCTCACTTCTCATGGTGCCCTCTCTCCTTGTAGATTCGGGAAGAGAGCAACACCAAGATTGACCTTCCAGCAGAAAACAGCAACTCAGAGACCATCATCATCACGGGCAAGCGAGCCAACTGCGAGGCCGCCCGCAGCCGCATCCTGTCCATCCAGAAAGACCTGGTAACGGGACGCAGCGGGATACGGCGGGACGGCGCTCACGGGCCGCCTGGCGTCCCGGGGGTGGGCCAGCAGCCTCACAGGGTCGCTTCCCACGGCTCCTCCCGGCAGAGCTGGCCCGCTGCAGGCTCCTGCCGCGGTCCCTGCCAATACTTTCCAGTGCACCCCAGCTCTGGTTTGACTCGAGTGCTTGGAAATCATCACGTTCAATTTCTGTTTCCAGTTTTAAAAGAAATTAACAGGCAGGAAACGGCACGTGTGTAAATGTGCAGTTTAAGTTTCGGCATGTGTGTACGTCACTGAGTCACCACTGCAGGCAACAGTGCACGTGTCCATCTTGTTCCCTTCCAGCACCTCCCTCCGCCTCACCGGCCCTGCCAGCCCCTCTCCCCGCGCAGCGCGGTGTGGGTCCGCTCCTCGCCCGCCCTCCGGTTGCTCCTCCGTGCTGTCGCGGCGTCACTGCTGCTCTGGCCTCATCAGAGGAGACCCTGTTCCTTCGGGGGTTTCTCTTGCCTCTTGTTGAGCTTATTACTGTAGTTCCCAGAGCACTCCTGTTGCCTTTTCACTGAGGGGATGTCGTGTTTCTCACTCGTGGCACGTGTAACTTGCGTCTCTGCAAAGCGACCCCCTGTTAAAAGACCTACTTTTTCTCATGTGAAAGTGAGTTTCTTCCAGGCAGCTTGCTGTTGTATTCAGTCTGAGACTGTGCCTGTTAAACAGAGACGTTTACATCCAGCTGCCTTAGTGGTGATACGTCTGTATGCTGTTACGTACCTTGTTTTGTTACATACACTCAATAATTACACTTGATGTGATTATAATTTTTTCATTTTCAAAAGTTGCAGTAAAAGTTACTAAGTCTTTGACACAACATTGTAAAATGATTATAAATAAAAAATTTTAAAAAAAAAAGTTACCAAGCCAGGTCGAGGCCCTAACCGTCGGTGGGCAGGCGGGCGGCGCTCGCCTGGTGCAGCCTCACCACGTCTTCCCAGACCCTCCCATCCACCCCCTCCCAGCCCCTGTGCCGCCGCAGTGCAGCAGTGCAGCAGTGTTGCAGTGCAGCAGTGCACTGCTGCCCGTTCAGCTCCACTGTGGTGGGTTCAGAGCTCACAGCTAGCTGTTGGTTTTCAGTCGCCCCGCCTGCTTTGTTTTCTTCTGCCTTTTGAGCAGTTGCACGTTCCTTTTGTCCCCTATGCTGTGTTGGGTATGACTCAGCGTGTTCATCGCCAGCCAGTGCAGCGCAGCCCACCTCTGGGTCTCCCGCTACTTGAAGTGGAGTGTGGGAAGCTGGGGGGGCTTCCCCCGCCAGCCCCGCCCCCGTGCTTGGTCGCATTACCTTTACTCTCAGAGCTCATGAATCCCACGTGCATCGTTAGCCGTTTTGTTTAAATACCCAGTTTTTAAAGGAGGTTTAAATAACTGGGAAAAGCGACTGTACGCTGCCTGCATGAATACTGTGTGTGCCCGTCTGCTCACCCCCACCCCCAGCCCACAACCACTAGCATCTTTCCACTGGCCCCATAGTTTGCCTTTTCCAGAGTGTCAAATAGTTGGAATGGGACCACGACACGTGACGTGCGTAGCCTGTTCAGGTTGGCTTCTTTCACTTAGTAGTAAGATGGATCTTCCAGTAAACGTACTGTTTGGTTTTGTAAGAAACTGCCAGACTGTCTTGTCTCCAAAGTAGCTGCACCATGTCACATCCCGCCAGCCGCAGGCTGATGGGTTTCTCGTTCCTAATGGAGATTTGGCTTCGGTGTCGTGTCTGACGTTTCTGATGAGACCCCTGGTGCCATCCTTGTTCCCCTGCGCAGGCTAGTTAGTCCTCCTTCCTCTGGCTCGTTTACACCTGTGCCACCCGTTCCTGGCAGGTCACGGCACGTCTTAGGGTAGCTTCACTCGTGTTTCTTTGTTTGGAGTTCATTGCGCTTCTTGAATGTATGAGTTCAGAGTTGTCATCAGATCTGGAAATACTTGGGTCGTTGTTCCGTGGCATGTTGGCTGTCCTGTTTCAGAAGCTCGGGCTCCCTGGTGCCGGGCAGCGGGGCGTCCCCTTCCTCGGTTTCTCTAAACTCGCTGATTGTCTGTGGTGTCTAATCTGTCTGCGGTCACACCTCGTGTGCTTCTCTCTCCAGGTGTTCTCACCTCCAGAGGGTCAGTCTGAACCCGTGGTGTTCAGCCTATCCTCTGGCCATTTGGCGTGTGTAGCACAGTGAAAACCCCCGTCTCAGTGGCCTTGTCCTGCTGTCGCTGCAGGGTTGTGTTCCATTGTTCATTCCTCATTACGGGTTGTTTTTCCTATTTCGTTGCATGTCTGGTTTTTTGCTTTGCTTGTTTTTATTGGATGCCAGGTGTTAATGAAGTTTACTTTGGTGGGTGATGGATATTTTTGTATTCCTACACCTATCAGCCTTATTAAGTCACTTTGAAACAGTTTGCTCCTTTTTGGACTTGCTTTTAAGATCTGTTAGGTGGGACACAGAGGTGCTTAATCCAGGGCCAGTTATTTCCTGCCACTGGGGTCAGACTCCCGGACACGGCATCCCACATCCCATAAACTCAGGCAGTGGGCTGGGAGCTGCAGTGCCTGCTCCCTCCCAGCCTTGCCGTGTGCACTCCCCGCCCAGCAGCTTCCTGCGCATCAGTGTGGCCGCCAGTGCTCGGGGCTGCTCTCCCGGACAGCCAGGTCATGTCCCCGATCTGGGGACTTGGCCAGGCAGCTTCTGGGCTGGGAGGCCAGTCCAGTCCCTGTGGCTCCACCTTGACTGGAGCCAGGTCCTTACTCATGGGGCTCTCGTGGGAGGCTTGGTCCTGAGCATCTCAGACCCGTCTCTGCGGCCGGCACTGGAGAGAGTCCTCTGTGGGACAGCTGGCTCTCCTGCACCACGTGTGCCCTTTCCTGCACACACACACCGCGCCCCCTCGTGTTGTGTGATTCCAGGCCAACATAGCCGAGGTGGAGGTCTCCATCCCTGCCAAGCTGCACAACTCCCTCATCGGCACAAAGGGCCGCCTGATCCGCTCCATCATGGAGGAGTGCGGCGGGGTCCACATTCATTTCCCCGTGGAAGGCTCGGGAAGCGACACAGTGGTCATCAGGGGCCCTTCCTCGGATGTGGAGAAGGCCAGGAAACAGCTCCTGCACCTGGCGGAGGAGAAGGTGAGCCCGCCCCGGGAGGGCTCCCACCTGCCCTCTTTGCGGGGCACCTCAGGTTGGGGGGGGGGGGGCTGCGCAGCTTTTCTTCTCTGGTCTTGCCAGCACCGGAGGGCCTTTCCAGGTCAGGTGCCCCCATATGCAGAGCAGGAGGTTTGCTCTTGGGTCTTTTATTTGGGGTTGTTGGCCTGTTAAGTATGATTCATGTATTTATGAATCATGAATCTGAGTTTGGACAGGCGTGCATTCACATGACCACCACTACAGTAAAAATGTTTCGACTATTCCCTCCCCTCACCAAGGTTCTGCGTCGAATCAGTCACCATTGCCCCCTTGTTTAAACCATCTGCCGGTCCGTCTCTGGGCTCCGCTCTGTCGCAGTGGCGCCGCGGGGGGCCCCTCGGCTTTATGCTTCCTGAGGTCCCTCTGGCTGCTCCTGGCCTTCCTGTGTGCGTTTTGGAACCAGCGTGTGGACTTTGGCTGAGGTCGTGTGGACTCTGAAGCTCACACTGGGGAGGCTGCCGCCCCAGCAGTGCTGCCCTCCGTGCACGTCTTCCCAGGCTCAGCGTCTTGGACTTTGCTCTGGTGTTTGTAGCTCGTAGCCTGGAGAGCGTGCTGGCGTTGTGTTCACCACATGCCGGGTCTGTTTGTGGTGCTCTTGGCAGCACCTCATGCGTTTCGTTTCCAGCTGCTGCAGAACGCAGGAGCACATCCGGTTCTTGTGCGTCGGCCTCATTTACGCATCCGGTCTGAAGGTCACGTCTTGGTTCCCGTAGCTTTTTTGGTGGATTCTTGGGAGTTTTATACGTGGAACAGCGTCTGTGAATGGACGGCGGCGTCTCTTTCTCTCTGGTCTGCACCCCTGTGTGGCGTCTGGCATTGCGGGGGCCCAGCCTTGCCTTGCTGGTGGCCTCCAGGGGAGTCCTCAGTCTCCACCACGTGGCGCGAGCTGTGGGTCTCTCACAGGCACTCCTTGTCAAGGTGAGGGAGCCCCTCTGTCCCGAGTGTGCCGAGTCTTCGTCAGGAATGGGTCTTGGATCTTTTGAGATGATCACCTGGTTTCTTCCTTTGGTGTAAATATTAGGCTGACTTGGTGTCTAACCAGCCTGGCATCTCTGGGGTGAGCTCTGCGCGACTCTGATGTGGTAGCCTTCATCGCGCTGCTGCGTTGGGCTTGCCTGACTTGTTAGCTTTTTAGTAACTCTGCTGTTTGTGATGTCTGTCTGCAGGGTTGAAGGCTCTCAGTGGTGTTTTGTGAAACCAGCATTTAAAGATGACAAAATTCAGTCGTTTACTATTGGGCATGCTGGCAGATTTTCCTTCCCTGTGTGTTTTTTCGCACTTTGGGGAGTTGGGTTTCAGGACAAGAGGAGGACAAGGCCCTGTGTGGGGTCGTGTCAGCCTGGAGGGGCATGTCCCACACTCTCAGGCCCGTCTGCCAGAGGAGCAGGCGTCGGCAGGGAGGTCACTGTGCAGAGTCTCTGCTGGGCCCTGGTCTCCGCACATCAGGCGAGGGCCTTTGTTGGCTTGGGTGTCTCTGGGCTCACTGGTGGTGAGGGGTCACCCGAAGCTCTAGGGGAGAGCCTGAGCCGGGGCGAGGGGCCAGTGTGGCGTGGGCTTCCTGCTGTCCGGTGCCCCCTAGGCCGCACTCAGGCGTCCACTCTACAGGTGGACAGTGGCTTGCAGCGGTCTGGTCACCGCTGGGGAGCGGCAGGCCTGGGGCTCTAGGTCCGCAGGCTGTTATCTGCCCGGTGCCTCTGGTTGTGGGGAGGGCACTGTCTGGGTGTCTGTCGTGTGCCTTGGTCAGGTTTGAGTAGCCCTGTCTGGGGGACGTTGGTGACAGTGTAAGGAGACCTCACCCTACACCGTAGTCCCAGAGGCCAGGCAGGTGGCGTCTGGCCAATAAGTGTGTGGGGTTGGTTCCCGCAGCAAACTAAGAGTTTCACCGTTGACATCCGCGCCAAGCCAGAGTACCACAAATTCCTCATCGGCAAAGGGGGTGGCAAGATCCGCAGGGTGCGAGACAGCACCGGTGCCCGCGTCATCTTCCCAGCGGCCGAGGACAAGGACCAGGACCTCATCACCATCGTAGGGAAGGAGGATGCTGTAAGGGAGGCCCAGAGGGAGCTGGAGGCCCTGATCCAGAACCTGGTGAGGCCTGGTGGCAGGGAGCGGGTCCCCGGGTGGCCTGGGAGTCCCGGCCGGCGGGGCTCATTCACGCCCCTTCTGAACACTGCAGGACAATGTGGTTGAAGACTATATGCTGGTGGACCCCAAGCACCACCGCCACTTTGTCATCCGGAGAGGCCAGGTCCTGCGGGAGATCGCGGAGGAGTATGGTGGGGTGATGGTGAGCTTCCCACGCTCCGGCACGCAGAGCGACAGAGTCACCCTCAAAGGTGCCAAGGACTGCGTGGAGGCGGCCAAGAAACGCATTCAGGAGATCATCGAGGACCTGGTAGGAGCCTGGGAAGCTTGGGCGGGCTCTCGGCCCTGACGGCCACGCGGGCAGTGTGGGTGTGTGCCTGCTTCCTCCACACCCCGTGGGCTGGCTGCCAGGCCCATGTGGCCCCGAGATAGACTCAGGTCAGGTTCTGGAGGCTTTGGTTCTGTCTTCCTCCTCAGCCTGTGCGGCCGCCTTCCACATGGGGTGGGAGTCCCTGCCAGGAGCCCACTTCCCTCCCGCCCGTCCCAGCTCATGCGGCCCCTTCAAGGGCGGCGCGTGACGGGCCACCTGCTGTGTGGCAGGGAGGGCCTCCTTTGTGTGCAGAGAAACTGCTGTTGCTGTGGGCAGGTTCTGGGTGGTAGCGAGCATCCACGGGTTCTGTGCTTTCTCAGTCTTGCTGGGAGGCGTTTCAGAAGGAGGCCTCCCCTTGGGCCTGCCATCTGTACCCCAGCTCTGGATTCACACAGAAGGGGCAGGGGCTGTGACACACTGGGCCGTGGCTGTAGAAGGCTGAGATGAAGATGGTGAGCATGTGACTTGACTCTCAGCGGATAACCTTTGCCTTTTTTTTCCCTTATCGCCGTGTCTGCCCCAGGAAGCCCAGGTGACCATAGAATGCGCCATTCCCCAGAAATTCCACCGGTCTATCATGGGCCCCAAAGGTTCCAAAATCCAGCAGATTACTCGGGACTATAACGTTCAGATTAAATTCCCAGACAGAGAGGAGAACCCAGGTGGGTCCCTGCGGTGAGCTCTGCCGAGTGGGAAGGGGAGGCGTGGATGGCCCCAACCTGGGGAGAAGTGTGGCGGGTGGCGGTCAGGGTCCTGGTGACGCCCCAGTGCGGGTGTGCTGCTTGGACACGGCCCACTGTCCTGGGGTGTCCAGAGGTCTCTCAGAGGCAGGCGGTGGCAGTTGCTCCAGGGTGATGAGGTGCCTTTCAGGTGTTCTAGAAGTTTTCAGAGGCTGGTCACAGGCTGGGCAGAGCACGGCGCCAGCAGCCACCTTCTTGGGTACTTGCAGTCCCACTGCTTCTCCCAGCCCCCGAGTGCCCGCCGTGTGATGGGCCGTGTCGGCTCCGTCCACAGCAGCACCCTCTTTTCCCGGCCGTGTCCTCTGTGAGGGCACCGCCTGAGTGGCTGGTTGCCCTTCCAGGAGGGCCCTTCAGCTCCAGGGGTCCTGCTTGTCACTGGGTTGTGCTTGTGCCCCCAGGGACCGGGCGGGGAGGTGACCCTGCGATCGTTCCTCTGTCTTTTGTGTGGCTTGTCATGGCCACTAATGCTCGTTTTCCTGAGGACGCAGGCTGTTTTGAGGGGACAAGTAGTTAAATCACACCTGTTATGTTTGTTTCACATCTGAGTATTTTTTTAATTTTGATATAATTTCATGTTAAGAAAAATGCAGAATAGCGTGAAGGTACCCCAGTTCACCAGTTCTGCTTCCTCGCCCACCCGCCCCTTTACACGCACGCCTGCCCGCACCATGTCTTGAGTCGCTCCAGCGTAACTTCCAGACCTAGGCCTGTAGCGGCTTCTGCCTGAGAATCAGGACACTCCCTTTTGTCACTTGGGATGACGGCGCGTTCATCGGGACAGAAGGCCCAGTGTTACGCAGCACTGCCATCGAGCGCACTGCCAACATTCAGATCTTGCTGGTCTTAGCAGCGTCCTCCCGAGCCCCCCGCTCCCCAGTCGGTCCTGGACCGTGACTTCTGTAGGCAGCTGTGTGTCTGTACGTTCGCTCGTTTGTTGATACCATGTGGACGCCTGGATTGTGTCTTGCTCCACAAATAGCGTTATGTTTATTTGGGGCACTCGTCCCCCGTGTGGGCCACCAGCCGGTTTCCACGTCCCGTGTCATGTCCTGGGGCTCTGGGAGCCGGCCTCTTCCTGGCAGAGCCCCCCGCTGCTGCCAGCTCTCCCTCATCCTCCCAGGTCATTCTCAGGCCCGCGTCTCCCTCTGTCTGGACGCGCGGGCCCTGCTCTCTCTGTTCTTCCCGCCGGCCGGAGGCAGTTGACTCCGTTCTGAAGGCACGGAGGTGGGTCTGGTCAGCTCGCTGGGCCTAGACCACAACCTCCTGACTGCCCTACCCCCACCGCCCAGCGTTTCGTGGGCGCTTGACGGCAGGTGAAGCTGGGTGGGGTGTCAGTGTCTTCAGATCGAGCAGCCCTCTCTCCCTAGTGCACAGCGCGGAGCCAGCGGTCCACGAGAACGGCGAGGATGCCGGGGACGGGAGGGACACCAAGGAGGAGCCCGGCTCTCCCAGGAGGTGCGACATCATCGTCATCTCCGGCCGGAAGGAAAAGTGCGAGGCCGCCAAGGAAGCCCTTGAGGTGTGCTCAGACCCTCCCCAGCCTCCTGGGGGCCGATATGGGCTGTGTCCCTTTAGCCCTGGGCCCTGGGCTTGCACTGCAGGCGGTGCCGGGCCGGCGGTCTCAGCTCCTCTGTGACGCGGGGACAGCTGGGCCTGTCTGCAGCTCTGTCCCAAATGCCGCTCCAGCGTAGTGGATGGAGAGGCGAGTGGGAGACCGTCAGGGTCACGTCTGGAGGGAGCTGTGGGGAGAGCAGGTGGCAGGGGTGATGGGCGTGGCTGAGGCTGGAGGTGGGCCGGGCCGGGCCTGCGTCCCTGGTTCCCGCTCTCCTCCTCCGAGGGCCCAGATGCCATTTCCCGTGAGCTGGGCTGCTTTGCTTCTGTGCGGGGCCTGCTGCACCCGGGGCCACAGGCTCGGGGTCTGAACGTCTGCTTTGCCAGCACCGACCTGGAAGCTGGGTCCACGTCCTTTTCCCGTGTTCCCTGTCGAGTCGGAGGTCTGGGGGGAGCCGCGCGGAAGGCTCTGGAGATCACGCTGACGTTCTTCCAGGGCTCTCCCCAAAGCTCCGTGGAGGCCCGCCGCCAAGCCCACTCCCAGACCTAAGCCCAGCCTCTCCCTGCAGGCGCTGGTGCCAGTCACCATTGAGGTGGAGGTGCCCTTTGACCTGCACCGGTACATCATCGGGCAGAAGGGCAGCGGGATCCGCAAGATGATGGATGAGTTCGAGGTACGGGTCCCACAGGCCCCTCCCGGGACCAGGGCGGGCTGCACGGCCCACCCACCTTGTCCTGAGCCTGCGCTTGTCCGTGCCACGTGACACCGTGTGCATCAGGCGCCTGTCTCCATGCAGGTGAACATACACGTCCCGGCCCCAGAGCTGCAGTCCGACATCATCGCCATCACAGGCCTTGCTGCACACTTGGACCGGGCTAAGGCGGGGCTGCTGGAGCGCGTGAAGGAGCTGCAGGCGGAGCAGGAGGACCGGGTGGGTGCCGGGCGTGGCTCTCAGCTGTCGTCACCCTCCAGAGCCGCCGGGGCTGCTGAGACGTCAGGGGCTGGAGGAAGAGCCGGGGGCGTGCGGAGCAGCCCGCGTCCCGGGCACTGGGGGCCTCTCTCAGAAGCAGTGTTGGGGTGTGGCGCTCTCCTCTCTGCATGACAGGCGCACGGTTGGGCTTCCACGTGGATTAGTCGTCGCTTAGTAAACATGACATTTTGGCACCTGCTTCCTCACGGGAAAGGAGAATGGGGAGGCTTGGGGGCTGTTAAAGCTGAGAAAGACCCCCAACGTGGGAGTGCGGCTGGGCAGGCTCCCCGTCATCCTCTGCGGTCTCCCCGCAGTTGCCTCCGCGTGGAAAGGTGCCTTGCCCCTCTGCAGAGCTGGCGTGGGGGGGCTCACGTGGGTGATGCTTGCCTGGCCAGGTGTCCTGGAAACTTGAAGCACCGTTACCAGTCACATGGGGGTGACGGCCTCCTCGCTGAGGGGAACCTTCCTGGGGTTGGCGATGGGGCGGCGTGGCCCTCGTGAGTCCAGTCCCCGTTGGCTCAGCCTTGGCACAGGCTTCGGGTCTGCTCTCCGCTCAGGTCGCCGCCTGAGCCTCTGGCCGTGGGCATCCCTCTGCACTTGTCCCCTTTGGGGTTTGGGGGTTTGGCCTGTTCTCGTGCCTCTGCTGTGGGAGACCCAGGACTCCTGTGCTTACCCGTCAGGTCCCTGTTTCACGACTTAGTGGGGAAAGCAGAGCCTGGGGCCCACCCTACAGTGTGCTGCCCCGCCCGGGGGATGCCAGCGTGTAGCTTGCCTCTTCAGGTCCTTTCCTGAGGGGTGTTTGTGCTGGTGGTCACGGAGTGGGCTCGGGTTCCCGTCACTGGTGGGCGGTGGAGGGCCCGGAGGCCAGCAGGCACGCCGTGTCTCGCTCTTGTTGCTGAGGCGACGGCGGACGCCTTCCAGGATTGGGATGGAGCCGGGGGCGTGTGGATGCGCCTGATGGTGGAGGTCAAGGCCGCAGTGCCCTCCCCTTGGCCTCACTCCCACTTGTTTCATCTGTAGGCTTTAAGGAGTTTTAAGCTGAGCGTCATTGTAGACCCCAAATACCACCCCAAAATCATCGGGAGAAAGGGGGCAGTGATCACGCAGATCCGCTTGGAGCACGACGTGAACATCCAGTTTCCTGACAAGGAAGACGGGAGCCAGGTAAGGGTGGCCACCGGGTTGGCCCCGTGGCTGAAGCATGTCAGGGGCAGGGGGCCTCTCGTTGACCTCTGTCGTGACCTGGGCACGGTGACCAGAGTGGCAGTGAAAGTGCAGAGTTCAGAGCAGCCGATCTGAGGGTCTGATCGTGGCTGGGGGTTTGGGCCCATCTTGGTCCATGCCAGCTGCCTGGGCTTTCCCTGACAGAGTCGTGTCACCGTGTGGACGTGGGGCGTTTCGCCTGCGCCCTCCTGGTCACTCTTGGGGTTCGGCGGGGTCCTTCTTGTGCAGTTGCGTCCACCAGAGCAGCCCTGCAGAGGTGCGCCCTCCGCCCTCTGCACTCAGAAGGCAGCCTGCTCCCTGGGCACCGCCTGCTGGCCCGTCCCACGCCGCTGCACGTCCTCTCTGGCCCTTTCCGCCCCCTGGCTCTGCCTGGGTCTCCTGCAGTCCTCGGTCCGCAGCACCGCGCCAGCAGCAGCTCCCCAGAGCCCTCTGGCCAGCAGGCCCCTCCTGCCTGCCACGCCTCCTGCCCTCCCCGGCCTCTTACTTCTGGGGTCTGACGCTCTGCCCCTCATGCCGAGCCTCCCCAGGCGGTTTCCGTGCAGTGCCTTTTACTGGCTCTGTGTCTCTAAGGGCGTTTATGCTGCTAGGTTTTTAAACTCTTTTGAGTATCTTGATCTTGAGAACTCAGTTCTCTCACACGCCTCGTTTTCTCTGCCTTTTACTTCCCTCAGTTCTTCCACACAGTCGTCAGTTTCTTAAGTCGTTATTTGGCGTCTGGATGTTTCCGTTGCTCGCGGGGTCGCGGGGTCATGTGTTCTGCACGCACAGCTTTCTCCTGTGAGTCTGTTCCGTGGCTGCTGTGTATTTGGTGGGCGATGGGCTCATCAGCTGTGGAGGCTTCTGGGCTCTGCGGGGCTGGGCTCCCACTGTCTGCATTTGCTCCATCGGGACAGGAGGCACCTGGTGCTGCCCTGGTGTGTCCTAGAGTCTCTCTCGTCTCCCCTGGGGCAAGCCCTTGCGTCCCTGCTTTGTCTCCAGGCGTGCGCATTTGCCCTCTGGTCTTTCTGCACCATGTTCTCGTCTTCCTGCATGGGTGTAGTGTGTCTTCCTGTCCTGAGGAGTGTGGCTTCAGGCTGTGCTTTGTTTCCAGGTTTTCTTCTCTGTGTCTCGGACTACCTGTCTGCTCCACTCTCACCTGTTCATTTGAGGGGGGCGGTGCTGAGCTGGGAGCCCCGGTGGGTGTGGAGCGCCGGCCGCAGAGTCTGGCCCCTTCTCTCCGGGTCTGTTTCCAGCGGAGGGCCCTTCCCTGCGCCATCGCCTGCCTGTCTCGTCTCACCTGTGGCCGGGCTCCTCCCCTTCCTGCGGCTCTCTGTGGTGGAGCTGGGAGGGGCAGCAGCTGAGGGACGTCGTTTACCTGTCGTCATGAATCGGTCACCTGGTGTGCTCGCACACCTCCCTTCTCTCCTGAGCAGGCTGGGCTTTCCCCCGTCGGTGGGGCCTGCCTCACTCAGTCCTTGGCCAGCCAGCCCCTCCAGTCGGTGCTCGAGGTCAGGGGTCCCTGGGGCACTGCCTCTTCTGACCCGCTTTTCCTTTCTCAGCCCCAGGACCAAATTACCATCACAGGATACGAAAAGAACACCGAAGCCGCTCGGGACGCGATACTGAAGATCGTGGGCGAACTCGAACAGATGGTTTCTGAGGACGTCCCACTAGACCACCGTGTCCACGCCCGCATCATTGGTGCCCGGGGCAAAGCCATCCGCAAGATCATGGATGAATTCAAGGTGCGTTCCAGCCTGGCCAGAGGGATGTGGCGGGGGGCAGGGCCGGGCTTCCCACACCATTGAGGCATCTCCTTCCATGAGGGCCAGTGGAGGGAGCCCCAGGACCACCACAGGTCTCGAGCCTTCCTGCCTGGGCTCCCGACCACCCTCGGGGGTCGGACTGGGGAGGTATCTTGAGGCTCAGGGGCCCGTTCCTAAGGCAGTGGGGTCATGTGAGTCACAGCTGTTTGTACCAGGGTGACCCTTTGGTCCAGAGCCCCTGGGCGGGCTCTCGGAGCCACCTCAGCCACTGCATGCCCCTTCCAGGTGGACATTCGCTTCCCACAGAGTGGGGCCCCTGACCCCAACTGTGTCACCGTGACGGGGCTCCCAGAAAACGTGGAGGAGGCGATCGACCACATCCTCAACCTGGAAGAGGAATACGTGAGTCATGGGTGGGCGGAGGCCCATGCTGGGGGCTCGCATCCCTGCTGCCACACACTGACCCTCCCCTGTACCCCCAGCTGGCCGACGTGGTGGACAGCGAGGCACTGCAGCTGTACATGAAGCCCCCAGCCCATGAGGAATCCAAGGCACCGTCCAGGGGCTTTGTGGTGCGGGATGCTCCCTGGACAGCCAGCAGCGGCGAGAAGGTGAGCCGGCTCTGCCCCCGCCCCACGTGTGCGTGCCGGGCCGCCAGCACCAGGATGAGCATGGGCGGCCCTCACTGAAGCTGTGCCTTCTCCCCACAGGCTCCCGACATGAGCAGCTCGGAGGAGTTTCCCAGCTTTGGGGCTCAGGTGGCCCCCAAGACCCTCCCTTGGGGCCCCAAACGATAATGATCAGAAAGCAGCCGCTCCCCAGCCTGCTGACCCCAGCCCACCACACAGTGGTTTGTCTCGATCAGACCCAGCGGCTGGACCCTCCGTAAATTGCCGACGCCCCCCTTCCCCGAGGTCTCACAGCGAAGCCGGCGCCCGCGCTGCGTGTGGCGGGTTCCCAGGCTGGCCAGCACCCAGCGTGGCCCAGGACCTGCCCACAACCTTTGCTCCGGGGCGGCTCTATGCAGTCGTGAACACTAAACGAGGTCACGGGACGTCTCACAGTAAGCCCCTGGCCCACCCAGCATGTCGGAGGCCCCGGCCTCCATGAGGAGCGCGCCACACTGTGCTGAGTCTGCTTCCTGTGTCATGACCTCAGGAAATAAATTTCCTTGACTTTATAAAAGCCAAAACGTTTGCCCTCTTCCTTTCCCACCCCCTTCTTCCCCCGCCTGCCATCCAGGTCCTCCTTCCAGCTGCCAGGGCCCAAGCACCCAGCCCCCGAGGGGGGTGCAGTGGAGAGCCGCATGGAGCCAGGGCAGAAGGGTGGCAGGTCTCGGGCGGCCCTGGCTCTGCCCATGTTGGGGCTCCGCCCGGCCATGCACCACTTGAGGTACGCTGTGGCTGCCGTGGCGTTGGGGCCCCACCCGAGAAGCGCGGGGCAGGGAGGAGTGGCCAGTGGGGCTCTCGTCTGCACACACTGCCTTCAGCGCCCTGGCACCTGCTCCCCCGGACGCCATGCGTTGAGCTGCCTTCTTCCTACCTCAGAGCCAGCGTGGGCTCGTCTCGTGCTTGGGGGGTACGCCCCCAGCACTCGGCCTCTTGGCCCGGGCTTCTCCAGTGGTCCGTGCCTGCTGTGTCCCTGGGGCTGCAAGCCGTGTGTGCCTGGGCTCCTGGGCTCGAGGCTGCACCCGCCCTCCCCTGCAGGGCCCAGCCCCAGGCTGTCCTTGGACGCAGCCTTGGAGGCCGTGCACAGGCCTGTGGCAGTTGGCCGGAGAGTCAGGCGTCCTGGTCTGGGGTGGAGAGAGGCTGTCGCTGTGGGGAGGCTCTTCTTTCTCAGGTGGGTGTCGGTCCCCAGGCTTGGCGAGTCAGGGTGCCCCAGCCGGCTTGGCTGGGCCCCTCTGGAGACAGAAAGGTGGGGCCCAGGCAGCACAGAGGCCCCTGTGTGTCGTTTTGAGTGAGAACTGAGGACTAGCCCTTGTCCTGGGCTGCTGGTTCCTGCCCTCAGGGAGGTGACTTGGGTCACTCTCGAGTTGTCCCTGTTAACCTGCCAGAGTCCCTAAAGAAGCCAGCTCGAGCCCTGGGGAGTCACTTCTGCTTTGACCACCTTCCCCCTCTCCCTACCCCCTCAGGTTTTCACTCAATTTAATAACTCAAGCTTGGTGACCTTTTGACTCAAATTCCTGCGCAGACCAGGCACCGCTCACTCAGCCCAGCCTAGCTCAGCCGCCTCTGCAGGCCCCATTAGCTCGAGCAGTCTTGAATGTGCCCGGGTGTGAGTGTGAAAACTGGGGTAGGACAGAAGGAACGTTTGCTTGAGTGCAGTGGGCCGGGTGACCCTAAATTAGGCCGAGCTGATGGGAACGGCGAGGGAGAAGGAAAGGCCTTTCTCAGGGACCCGTCCGTCAGGCACCTCGCAGGGAAGGGGCCGCTCCTCTTTCCCGCCTGCTTGAGTTGAGGAGCCGCTCCTGTCGGCCGGCTTGCTTCCTCCCCCTCCCTGGCTCCCTCCGGTTTCCACCCAGACCTACCCTTTGTCTTGTCTACAAAATCCTGCAACATCTAGCCTTGCCCTTCCCTGAAGGTCAGTTTTTAATTCTCACAACAGATTTTTGCACATGTGCATTTGTTACAGAAAGTCATAGATGCAAACTCCCCTTCCCTGAATTGTTTGGGGTCTCGCTTGCTCTGTCTTTGGTTGTTGTTAAAGGTTACATGATGACTGTGCCCGGGCCTGTGCCCTGCGCCTCTGATGCTGCAGAGAGAGCCCTGGCGGGAGTGGGGCGTGTGTGTCCATCCCCTCCTTGTCCAGCGTCTTCCACATCGTGTGTGTCCACAGCTACAATCCGTCCCTTGGCCTTAACTTGGAATTTGGAGATTATATGCAAACATGTGTAAACGCTCATGACTATGGATGACACTGGAATTTTATAAATTCTAAAATAAAACCTGAAACCAGATATACTGTGCTGGATTCCTTTTAAGACGCCGCGCGCGTGTCCTCGGTCTTGTGACACCAGGGTGTCTTCACCGCGCTCTCGAGTGGCAGCTGGATGTCCACAGGTGGTTCTAGTCTTTGGTGCAGCTCTCCCAGCTGGCACGTGCGTCTCAGCCCGGTGTCTGCTGCCCCCGAAGGAGCCACGACGCTGGGAGGCCGGTGGTGGGCACGGTGAGGCTGCCTGCCTGTCCGTGGGCTCCTGTCACCATCAGGGGCGGGGGCAGTCTCCTTGGTGCCCTGGCCTCACTTGTCCCCACTGTGTTACAGCCAGATAGTTGGCCCAGTGACCCAGTAATTCCACCCCTAGACATGCACCCTGGGGGGGGCACCCGGCAGTGTGGATGAGAGTCTGATGGTAGCGTTATCCCTAAGAGCCGGGCAGAATGGGTCACTTGTCGTCCTCACTCGGGGAGCCCGGCGCGGCAGCCAGGACAGTCCGTCTGTGCAGGATGCTGTAGGGGGGCCCGTGGTCATGGGGTCCCAGGGAAGAGATCAGGCCTGTGGGTTCCAGTGTCCCAACCTTCCAAGGCCAAGGTGGTGCCTACTGGAGGCGGAGAGGAGCGCTGTGGGTAGGGACCCGCCAGGCATCGCGTCCTGGGCCATGTCTTCATTTGAACGCCAGTTAAATCAGTGTTCAGTTCACAAAAGCCTGAGCATAAAGAGCGTTTTCTTGTGTTTCAGTAAATTTACTTTGAAATTATAAAGTGGAAGACAGCAGCAAGAATGAAGCAGCTGGGAGAGGAGCCCGAGGGCCTGGCGTGGGCACAGCGCCTGCCGCCCACCATCCACAGACCACAGGCCGGCTCCTCTCCAAGCAGGTCCAGAAAACGCCGGGGCCCCAAACGCAGCCTCAGCCTCCCTGCCTGTCAGGAAGCTGCGTGGAGGGCGCTGGGTGCCGCCGGGACGAGAGCGGCGGGTCTTTAAAGAACGGTACCGTGTCAGCGAGGACGCTGCTCCAAGGTGTTGCCTGGCGATTCTGGGGAGAAACTGGGCCATATGTGTCAAAGCCTTTTTGACCCCGCTGTCCACACTGAGGAGGTCCCGCAAGGGAGTCGGGGGCCAGCAGAGTGGATTTCTGGGCGTGTGTGCCAGCGGGGCTCCCAGCAGTCGAGGAAGGGAACAGGCCGCTGAGTCGGGAAGCACGGTGTGAACCGACCCAACAGAAGGTCAGGGCGGAAGGAGGCCGTGAAGCCGGTCAGCGGACGAGGACAGGCTGCAGGCACGGTTACGCCCCCAGTTTTGAAAACAACCACGTGGAAACCCCGAGCATTATAGGAATGTCTTTTCCTCCAAGTGTTCACCGTCAGCATAAAGCTGTCTCCTGCCAGACCAGCCCCACACGGGTGCTCGTGCTGTGAGGCCTGGTGGGGGGAGCCCGGTGATGGCACAGGAAGAGGCAGAGGCACGCCCAGAGGCTGGGGACAGTGGCCCGAAGGGAAGGGAAAGATGGCTGGGGTCAAGAAGAGAGAATCGAAGGGCCTGGGCGGGAGATGGGGCTGGGACAGGCACGCAGAGGGCGTGGCAGGGCAGGAGGGCGGGGCTGCCTCAGAGGGGACACTGCCACTTGAGGGAGAGCAGGTGCAGGGAGCGCCGGGGGGAGGGCAGGGCCCACGTCCACTGACCTGACTGGAAACAAGCCTCGTCGAGGGGCCGTGTAAACCGGGAGGCAGTCGGGGTCCAGTCAGGGATGAGGGGCAGGGAGCCGGCAGAGGGCGGTGGGTGACGGAGGCAGCGTCTCAGGTGTGGAGCCATTCCACCCTGCGTTGAGTCAGGAGACTGGAGTGGGGACGGCACAGGGCAGCTACCCGACAAGCCGCGGGTGCGGGATACCCCTGGCCCCCCTGGGCACGGTGTGCCCCAGCCCTCAGGTGGTGCTGCTGTAGTCAGCTGGCCTGGGGGACTCCCACAGGACCTGGGACAGGGCACAGGAGCAGAGGCCTGAGGCGGCCAAGGGCCTGGCAACTCTGGGCCAGAGGGCCAGGGACTGGGCTGTGGCCTCTCCGCGGGTGAGCCTCGGACCGCTCCCCATCCCTCTGCCCCCAGCTGGGCTTGGCTGCAGGCCCCTCAGCTGCGGGTCTCCGATGAACCCTGTGACCTTGGAGGGAGGGTGCTGGGGAGGCCCTGCTGGCTGGCTCCTGGCAGCCTAGGCTTGTGGGCCCAGACTCACCTCTGAGCCTGAGGGCTGGTCCACTTCGCCTCCGTCTGGTCCAAAAAGAGCCTGTTTCCAGGAAAGGGCAGAGGAGGAGGAGAGTGGTTGGACGGACTCCTCACTCCCTCGGGACGGCAGCAGGGCGCCAGGCTGGGGTCGGCACTCACCTCATTCCCGGCCAGCGCCTGCTCGGCCAAGCAGCACTCCCATTTCACCTCGATCTCCACAGACTCAGGGATGTCGGGGACCACAAGGTCGAGGACCCGGCTGGCGGGAGCAGGGCTGGTGTGAGTGGTGGGAGAGGGCACCCCCACCCCTGGGCAAAACAAGTGCCTGAGTGGCCTTCATGGGGCCAGGGGTGGGCACCTGCTCCCCAGGTGTGGGCTGAGCTGGACAGCAAGCATCAGTGCAGAAAAGGAAACTCCTGGGAGAGGCAGAGGCCATGGCCAGAGACTGGCCAGAGACCACCCCAGCTCCAGTGGGACGCTCTGCAGTGCCCAGAGCATTCTGATGTCCACACAGTGGGCGACAGAGGCCAGCAGGGAAATGAACATGCAAAGAACTGTGAGCTGACCCAGGTGGCAGAACGGTCAGCACTGGGCCCCGCGCCCTTGGTCATGCCGACCCCCACACACCACACGGCGAGGTCAGGCAAAGCACTGTGGGCGTGGGGACCACCGCGCTGAGGCCAAGAGCGCCAGTGGGGGACATCGGCGGAAGAGCTGAGAGGTGCCTCGGTACCTCACACACGATGACGAAGGCCAGGCAGACGGCTGGGGAGCGGTGTCCCGCATCCTCCCTGGAAGCCTGGCACCTGCAGGGGACGTGGGGCTCCGGGCGCCAGATGCGCCTCTCAGCTTCCTCGCCGCCTCCCTCACCCGTCCTGAGATTCTGGGCCTGGCTCACCACTGAGGGTGTGTGAAGTGGACAATGTTCCCAAACAGGCTGCTCTGACAGCACCTTCAGCTTTACCTTGTTGGGGTTTCAAACAGGTAGATGGGCTGGACTGTAACTGAGCCCCACAGTGGCAAACGCCTCATTATCTGGTAGGTGTGACAGTCCCATAAGTCCGTGCTCCAACAGGTAATGTCAACCCACTTAAACCATGAAAGTGTGCCTTCACGGGACCAGCGGCCACTCTGCCAGACACTGCCCACCCGCCCGCCCAGGGAGCTGCCCAACTGTCACAGCGTGACATTGGGCTTTGCTGCTGTCCGTGTTGCAGGAAGGTGTGACGTTCCATTTTGTGCCATATACTTACACGTTGCACTCCTTGGAGAGCATTACCGGGACCAAGTTTGCAAGAAAAGAAAAAAACAAAAAATCTTGAAAATAAAAAATACCATCATTGAGAAAAACTCCTCAGCAAGCAGGGTAAACTTTAAGTGGCTAACTAGACACAGCAGAGCACCATGGGAGCCGGGGACAGTCATGAAGTCGCCCTGCATGCACAGAGGGTCACAGAGATCAAAAGGCAAAAGCACTCCAGACAGGTGGAGACATGAGGAGGCCCCAGCAGACAGGGACTTCTGGAAGGGAGGCTGGAAGGGAGTGTGGAGAAGCATGTTTGAAGGAATAAAATGAGTTGTTTCTAGAACAAAAGAAGAAATCACTCCAGAGCAACAGCACATTGAGTCTCAGCGAGAAACTTCTGAAAAGAACCGAATCTGTTGGTGATGCGGATCAAAGGAAATGAGAAAAAACTTAAATGCTACAAATGCCTCTGGCAAGAAAAGCCAGGTCACAAAAGAGTAATATTTAGAAGGAGCCTAGGGAAAATATCCCTTAACCCAGAATTTCATACCTGCTACTTGGAGAACAAAGATGGAAATATTTTCAGACATGTAAAAACGAACATACATGTGAGTTCACCAGCCACAACATTCCTGTAAGAGCTACTAAAGGATCAACTTCAGAAAGAAGAAAAACGAACCCAGAGGGACAGCAATGCCTAAGAAGCTAGTGTAGCCACAGACGTTAATAAAATATACCAAAGAGTTGGGATTCACAAATGGCTGAAAATGTTTTGGTGTGTTTTTCTAATAGTAAAGTTAAAATTAAGAAGGCTGACGTAGTGGATATGTGTAGAACCTTGCTCCAAAATCAATAAAGATCCTAAGCTCACCTGAAACATGCAAAAGTCTATTGTGACCAGATCATAAAGGAAGACTCATCGAATGAGAGACTTACATCACATCAACTCCCCCCTCTCCCCCCAAGTAATTCAGACCAAAGTCAATGATTTTTTTTGGTAGCATATCAGTGTTTTCCAAGTTGAAAATCTTTTAATGATTCATTCTTCAGTGACTCATGTAACACCAGGAATTAAACACTAACATTTTCATGACTATCATAGATTAATTATTCTGATGGTAAATAACTGTTCTCTAGGGTAAAAAAAAATACAATGTAAATCACAAATATTTTAAAACTAGAGGACACGGATGAGTCAAAACAAGGATACAATTTACCAAGAATGATCTAGAAGTGGAAATTTGATATAAAAATGATCTCAGAGCCAATCAGAAAGGTAAGGATTTATAGCTGAAATGTCATTAAGGTCAGATATAAAGATTCCTACATTAATGGTGTTTTAAGTAGCAAAAAGGAGAAACTCCACCTGTTTGAGAACTTAGTCTTCTAAATAATTAATGGATAAATAGGCAAATCACAATTGGAGTGATGAAATATTTCAGAAGTAAAGGAAAGAAGTATTAAGTGGAACGGAGGTTTTAAGCAGTACATTCAAATAAATGTATAGACAAAAATTTGTTTATTAAAGCCCAAGAAAGTCTGAAAACAAATGAGTCAACTCCAGAAAATTGCTTTTTAAGAGGAAAGAAAGGATAGAAACTATCTGGAAAGAAAGTAGGGCCACAGCTACAAGAACAGGAGAGCCTAAGAAAATCGTGAGAGCATGACGCGCACGTTTGTGTCACTGCGCCCTAAAGCTCATTTGAAACAGTCTTCTGCGAGAAGTAAGTACCAGAACTGACTCGGAAAGAAACAGGAAAAGGAAAGAAGCCTGGACCCATGAAAAGAACGGGGCTGGTACTCACGGCCCCTACCCGCACCACCGCGGTCCCCGGGGTCCCCGCACGGCGGGGTCCCCGAGGCGGGAAAGGGGCGCGGGCCCCGCAGGCTGTGCCCCCGCCCCGCCCTCCCCCCCGGGCCCCGCCCTCCCCCCCGGGCCCCGCCCTGCCCCGCCCTGCCCCGCCCTCCCCCCCGGGCCCCGCCCCGCCCTCCCGCGGCTCCTCGCGTCCCCGGGCCGCGCCCCGCCCGCCTCCCCTGCACGCGGCGTGTGCGCGGCCGCGAGGGCGGCCGGGCGCGCGCCAGCGTGAACCCGACGCAGCGGCGCAGGGCGCGGGCGCTGGTCCGGCCGGAGGGGGCGCGCGGCGGGAAGTCGCACAACAAGGCCGGCAGGGAGGCCTGGGCG
Source organism: Vicugna pacos (assembly GCF_048564905.1). Taxonomy (NCBI): domain Eukaryota; kingdom Metazoa; phylum Chordata; class Mammalia; order Artiodactyla; family Camelidae; genus Vicugna; species Vicugna pacos. Next base: position 96,309,232 of record NC_132991.1, on the reverse strand, counting down.
GTCGGCGGGCCAGCGCCCCTCCCCGCCCGACCCCGCGCAGTCGCCGGGCCCCGCCCCGTCGCCGGACCCCGCCCCAGCGCGCTCACGTTGCCGGTGACCGCCAGGTGCGTGACGCCCGCCAGGACGTGAACCCAGACGCCGGCGCTCGCAGACGAACCTGAGCGCGTCCACCCAGTTGTTGAGCGGAGCGAAGAGCGGCGCGAGCGGGCGGGCGGCCACGAAGATGGTGATGAAGCCGAGCTGCAGCGCTGCGGCGGACGCGAACAGTGTCACCCACCGCCAGGACCCTCCGCCGGCCGCGGCCCGCGAACCATGACTCCTGCCCGCCCGGTTTCAGCTGGTGGTAAGGGCCACCCGCGCCTGCAACCGATGGCCAACAGTGCCCGCCGTAAACCCTGACATCGCTTTTCCGGGAGCCCTTGGGAGCACCCCTGCCCATCAGCAGGGTCCCAGCCTCTGGTCACTCCTGCAGACTCAGCTGCAGGGCCCCTTCCCTCAGGAAGCCTCCCCTGACTGCTCTCACAGAGCTGGATGCGTTTCTGGCTGGACATTCAGCCTCCTTATGTAACTGTCCTCTCCGGTGCTTGGCCCACCCTGTGGGCTCCTGGCAGGAGCGACAACAGAACCTGCTTCCGACATTAGGGCTGATTTTAGGAAATGGCTCCTTGAAAGGACGTAAAATTCCTAAGGAAAACATCAGGTCCCATTGCCTGTTGTCCAATGGAGTGGAGACACAAGGTCCACCCTATGCACGTTATCATGGAAAAGCGTGTGTCTCCCTTGTGAACTCTTCTGCCCCCTGTCATCCATAGAACAATGCAGCTACTGTCACCCTTTTTGCTTTGGCTGCCAGGGAGCTCAGAGCAATGCATTGGCTTAGGTGCAGCCCTTCAGATTAAGAGTGTGCCAGCATTCTTTCTCCTCTGTTATCGAAGAGTAAGACCCTGGCTGCAGGGACTGGTGTCTACACTGGGCACAGACCCTGCCCTCAAAAAGTGCAATTGCCCCATGTGGGGAACAGCCCCTACCTGGCAAGAACACGTGCTGAGGGTCAGCCAAGAGTGTGGGCATCGAGAAACTGTCTAGAGAATATCAGCTCCCCAGGCCTATCGCCTCCCAGGTGTAGCCTTGCCTCTCGGGGTTCCTTAGCCCCCAGGGCCTGAGCACCCCACTTCTCACTCCCTACAGGAGGCTCTGGCCCAGGCTTTCCTGGGTAGGGGAGATTAAGGCCACTGCAAGAAAGCCCCATCAACTGGCCCCAGGTCTTTTTCCAAACCCTTGTGCCCAGGGTGCTGCCCCTTCCTGCCCTCAGCCAACCTTTCTTGAGCACTCCCCACTCTGGCCTCCTCAACTCCTTTCCTGATCTTTGTGGGCCTTACTCCACCAGGGAACCTCTGTCATGCTCACCCCTACAATCATGCTTCAAGGTAGATGAAGACAGGAATGCTGAGGCTGAAAGCCTTTCGGGTGTGTGGCTGCCCCTCCCACCCACGGTGATAGCCACGGCTGCCGCCACCACTAGGGCGCCTACCCATCCCTAGATATTCGTCAAACAGGTCCTCGCAGGGTAGAAGTTTGTAGTCCGCCTCCCAGGGCACCTGGCCAGCCACCATGGAAGCCCCCACCCTCCTCTTCTTGGAGCGGAGCCAGAATTTCTGCCACCAGTCCTCTAGCTTCCTGGAGACAGAGCACCCAGGGAAATGCCCCCGTTCTAACAAGTCAGGTCCTGGGCACCCTGCAAGTAAAGGGCACCAGGAGGAGGAGGGCCTGGGGCCACTGGGCAGGCAGAGCGAGGGGCGACGCTTCGGCCCTCTGGGGCATCACCTCCCCCAGCAACCCTGCAGTGCCCTCAGGAAAGTCTGCCTCACTCACAGGAGATCTGGGGACAACTGATCCCTCCTGGAAACTGCAAAGAGGTGTCAAGAGCTGCGTCAAGCTTGGGAGGGAGGGAGGAAGGGAGTAGATGAGGACAGTGGGGCTCATGGTATTGCTTCCCCATGCTGCCGCTCGTCCAGCGACACCCTGCACTTTGGAATCCTGAACTCAGCTTCCCAACACCACCTGCTCTGAGAGTCAGGGCCATGCCCAGTGAGGGCACATGGCTTGGCCAAGGTCCCACAGCTACCGTCTGAGGTTCCCCCGGGGAGTCGCCAAGGAGCTGCCATCACGGGAGATCAGGTGTGGAGAGAGATGGTGGAGGGCATCCAGCCTCCGGCCAGATAAGAAACCACGCCTGGGCAGGCCATTGAAGGCTCTGGCCTAGGACAGGGTCCTAGTTGCCTTGACTGGGGCCACAGTGGTGCCAGTGGGTGGCACTGGGGAGTTGGGACCCCAGTGGTCTGGGTATTTCTGTTAGGGCAGGTGAAACCAGGGGCCTCCCCTTGCTCCTCCCTCTAGTGTTGTGCTGGGGCCAAAAAACTCGATGGTCCATCCACAGCAGGCTGCAGACAGGATGGACTGGCATGGATGGGACAGGGCCCAGGAACCCAGGCTTCCTCCCCTCCAAAGTTATCCCCGGGGCGAGAGAACTCAGTAAGTGTCTGCAGCAACTCTGTAGTGTGGGGGCATCATAGATCCTGCGGGGCAGGTGGCTGGGGCAGAGCCTCCCCTACATTGCACATGAGTCGCTGAGGTCCACGAGGGGCCAGACCTTCCTTCTGTCCAACCTCTTCTCCCAGCTGGGGCTGGACTGGGGCTGCTGCCCCAGACACTCCCGGGTCCCACAGTCCCTGGATGCTTCCCAGAGTGGGGTGGGGTGGGTGATTCACGGAACAAGAATCTCCTGCACGTTGTTGATGATCTGCTTGCCCACTGTGATGACCAGGAGTTCCTGTGCCAACTCAATGAGGCAGCCTCCAGCTACACACTGCAGCATCAGGGCCTCAGATTAGCTTGTGGGAGGGACCAACCTCATGTCCACCCAGCTGTCTCTAGGCCTCAAAGGTGGCCCCCACCATGCCCTCATCGCCTTTTCAGACATGCAACAGGCACCTTGAGGATGGCCGAAACCCTCCCGCCTTCCTCCCTCTTCCCTATCTCACTCAAGCCCCCTCCCCAAGCCTTCCCCAGGACCAACTGGCAGGCTGTGCATGGGAGTGACCAGAGGCACTATCGTATGGCACCCTGGGTTCTTTTTGGGAACCAACGGGTCAAGCCTAGCCTCTGGCTCAAGAGAGGACCCAAGATGCAGGCCTCAACAGTGACTTGGTCGAGCCAGTGAGGGATGGGCCTGGGCTTTCAGGGGGAGCTCGTGGGGCAGCATGCCTTGCAAGGGGGTACCAAGCTAAAGGGTGTCATCCACTGCTATTGGGATGTCAGCCCACACTGCAGGATGTCTTCCCTACCAGGTGAGGAGAACCTGCCCGAGAGCACAGCCAATGCTGGGGAAAGCAGCGCAACATTGTTTAAACACCTGGATCTAGCCGTACCTGAGTCCACAGGGCCCTGTATTTCCAATACGGGAGCCAATGAAACTCATTTTTGCTTAAGCCACTTTGAGTTGGGAACTTTTCCCACTGATAACTGAAGGCTGCTGGACTGATGTGCATCGTGTGCAGTCATGGCCCTGAGTTGTGGTCCCATCTGCCCTGTCCCTAGAAAGCCCCTCCCCTCTTGTGGGAAAATGGAGAGTGTCCCTTGGGGGCAGCTACTCTGCAGGCAGCTGTCAGGCTGGGTCACAACCCAGACCCATGGGAGGTTGCTGTTCTCCCTCCTTCTTCATCAAAAAGAAGAGGGTCTTTGAGGTGAGGTGCTCAGCAGGAGCTGTTGGACCCCCACCTGTGTCCCCTTGGCCAAGCCCAGAGGCCACTTGTGGACTATTCCAGACACAGCCACTCATGCTGCCTCAGGGCGAGCCTGGCCCTCCGCCAGTGAGGAACCAGATGAACCGGGACAATCTGGGGGGTTTTCTATAGTGTCTCAGAGAGTCTGCGCAGGGTTGAGCCCACACGTCCTCAACAGCGGCCCCGCACTTAAGTACTCGCAGGTGCACCTCCTCCTGCCATCCTCCTCCGTTTGCATGCTTCCCGGGGTGACACCCCCACCAATTATGCGCACTCCAGTCTGTTGGGGTCAGCTTTGGGGGCACCCCACACACAGTGATGCTTCGTTCTGCACAGAAGCAGCTTCTGCTTCCTGAAAAAGCAGGCTCACACCTGGCTCTCAGAGCTGCTGGGCCACGCAAGGGAGCCTGCTGTGCTGGCGGGGGTGGAGGGGGCCAGCCCGGGAGACGCTGAGCCCCGGAAGGGCCGCCAGCCCCTGCACGCAGTGTGCCAGCCGAGTTCGCGGCAGCGGCATTGCCTCACGGTCCACCCCGATGACTGGAGCTCCGCTCAGGTGGGAATCGGGAGCCTCTAGGGACACGCGGATTGTGAGTGTTTTGTGGACGGCTGCGAGGGGGCAGAAGCCGTGCGAGGAGGCCGGCGTGGCGGTCCTAGGGGGCAGGAAGGGCCGTCAGCGGCTAGGGCCGGTCTCCGCGGGCTCACCGCCTGGTTGCGGACCCCAAGCAGGATGTGGCCGTTGCCCGGATAGCCCACGAACCTGGGGGAGAATCAAGGTCCAGAGGCAGCGCGTGACCAGCCCCGCCTGACGTCGGGCCGCGCCCGCCGCACCTGTGCTCCCGCGGCCACCCGGAGACCACCTGGCGAAGCGCGAAGCGGGGCGGGGCCTGGGGTGGGCGGAGACAGGTGGGGGGAGGTGGCCCGGCGGCGTAGGGGCGTGGCCAAGGCGGGTCGCGCGGGTAGGGCGTGGCTGAGGTGTGGGGGCGTGGCCGGATAGGTCGTGGAGGGGCGGGGCGGGATGTAGCTTGGGGCGGGGCAGGGCGGGTCGCTCCGAGGGCGGGGCCCAGGGCGCTGACCTGCCCTTGCAGAAGGCGATGCAGATGGGCCAGGAGCAGGAGTTGATGAACACCTTGAGGGGGAAGGCGTCCTCGAACTTGGTCTGGGTCCGATGCATCTCTGTGGCACAGCGGGATCCCGTCGTAAGACCACCTCACCCATGCAGAGATGGGGAAAAGGTCCGGATATTCTAAAGAAATTCTTTCAAGAAAAAATGCTCAATATCACTAATTATCAGAGAAATGCAAATCAAAACTACAATGAGGTATCACCTCACACCAGTCAGAATGGCCGTCATTCAAAAATCCAAAAATGACAAATGCTGGAGAGGCTGTGGAGAAAGGGGAACCCTCCTACACTGCTGGTGGGAATGCAGTTTGGTGCAGCCACTGTGGAAAACCGTATGGAGATTCCTCAAAAGACTAGGAACAGACTTACCATATGACCCAGGAATCCCGCTCCTGGGCTTGTATCCAGAAGGAAATCTACTTCAGGATGACACCTGCACCCCAATGTTCAGAGCAGCACTATTTACAATAGCCAAAACATGGAAACAGCCTAAATGTCCATCAATAGGTGACTGGATAAAGAAGAAGTGGTATATTTATACAATGGAATACTACTCAGCCATAAAAACCGACAACATAACGCCATTTGCAGCAACATGGATGCTCCTAGAGAATGTCATTCTAAGTGAAGTAAGCCAGAAAGAGAAAGAAAAATACCATATGAGATCGCTCATATGTGGAATCTAAAGACTCATGGACAGAGAATACAGACTTGTGGTTACCAGGGGGGTAGAGGGTGGGAAGGGATAGACTGGGATTTCAAAATTGTAGAATAGATAAACAAGATTACACTGTATAGCACAGGGAAATATACACAAAATGTTATGATAAATCACAGAGAAAAAAAAAAGAAATTCTTTCAAGAAGGGGCAACGTGTGGCATTCCTGGATTTCTTACCTCAAAACCATCTAAAAACGTTCTGTCGGTAAAGGAGGAACTGGGGCAAGAGATTCTAGGAAGTCACATGATGTAGCTCAGTGGGGCAGACAGGGCATAGTTGTGGGGGCCTGGGCAGTGGAGGTGCCCAGGAAGCAGGTGCTGAGATGGAGGTGGGAGCATCAAAGGTTAACCGGAGGTAGCACCTGAGACCAGAAAAGGGGGACACAGCCCCACTTGCAGGAACACTGAGTGGCTCCCCCAGGGCCCTGTCCCTGGGTCCCCTCACCTGGAGCCTCTCCCTGGGCACCCACCCACCTCCCACTGCCCCCCTCCATTTTGTCTGCAGAATGCTGCCCACCCCACCCTCCTCCCTAGGTGTGCTCTGAGCTTTGTCCCTCTAGGACTGCAGTTTGTGGGATGGATGGATTGGCTCATCAGCACTCGTCCTTAGGAAATGGAAAGGGGTCTGAGGAAGGTGTGGCGAGGCAGGCGAAGAGGGGGAAAGAGAGGACTCACCTGCGAGGGGCAAGGATTCCTGTTGACCCAGGGTGAGGCCTGGAGTACCCAGGAGGGCCACTTCCTCTCCCGCCATCAAGGCCCTGCTCACTGCTATTGGAGGGACTTTTGGGGGTGGATGTGACATGTCCCATCTGGGCCTCGTTCAGACATGAAATAAGTCGTGTTCTGATGTGATGCAGCTGGGCTGGGTCAGTGCCAGCCAGCCTCGGCACTCACCCCATTTTGTCAGGACATGGGCCAGGGCCACGGCCACATAGGTCTTGGAGAGGATGAGGGTGAAGATGAGGTTCAGGATGGACCCCATGAGGCTGGTGATGCATGACGACTGAGGAGAGATGGCAGGTCAGAGCAGGTGACAGGGAGTGGGGAGACCACAGCCCCACCCACCCAGCAGGAGCAGACAGTGGAAGCTCACCCAGGCTGCGAGGAGCGTGTTGTTTGACCTGGACACCAGGATGGCCAGGATGGCCCTGTACAGGATGACGGACACCAGGCACATGACCATCACGGCCACCTGCGGGCAGCCAGATGCCTGAGCCGCCGTGCTGCTGTCCTGGCACCCCAGCACCCTCAGGCCACAGCCCCCACAGCAGTACCACCACTGCTGCGTGTCTAGACCAGGCTGTGCTCCGTGCCTCCTCTTGCTGGGGTTGCGGGCCAGTGCAGCATGGTGGGCAGGGAGAGGTGGGGAAGGGTGGTCATTTAGAATTAGAGATGGGCAACATTTGGGTGTCAAAGGGCCCCTGTGCATTGTTAGCCCCAGGTGCTAGAGAACCCACCCCACTGGCTCACCAGCCCCAAACGGGGAATTCCTGACATCTTGGAAGGGGAGGGAGTGGGTCAGTTAGGAAGCCTCTAGGGCTGGAGGGCAAGGCAGGGTGTGAGGGGCCCCTGTGCTGGGATTGCCCCCCCATCTTGAAGGATGCCCAAGCCCACAGCTGGAGAAGCCTTCCCAGAGGCCCCTGTCCAACACACACCCACCTCTTACCACCCGGACCCCTAACTTGGCTGCAGGCTTTTCCCCCTCCCTGGAGCCCAGGTAACGGGGGCCCTTCTGGTGACAGCAAGGGTCTTGTGGCTCCCAGAGGAAGCATGAGGAGGATGGGAAGGAGGACACAAGCTGACCCCTGAGGCTCAGGAGGACAGAGGCATGGGGGGCGGGGAGGGCAGTGGCGACCCCTCACCATCGTCATGACCACCACGGAGCCGGCCAGCACCAGCACAGGCGGCTCCTCTTGGGGAAGTAGGGCTCGTCCTCACCGGCGGTGGGGCTCAGGGCTGTTGTGGGAGCTGAGGCGGCCACCTGAGGCCACGGCCTCTCCTGGAGGGAAGCCAGTGCTCAGCGGGGGTGCGCGCTCCGTGAGCGACCAGACCACCCACCACGATGTCCTCACGGTTGGAGCAGCCCCAGGGGTGGGCCTGCATGGTGCTCTTGCACTCCAGCATCCCAAGAGGACACGGCCCACAGCGCCATGAACAGGCTGAAGAAGACGGTGCCACCATGGTGGTGGTCCAAGGGCTGGCCAGCCTGCGGGCGGGGCGGGGAGGGGGGGTTCTGGCTCATTTGGGGCTGGTGGCCCCTGCACTCCCTCCCTGTCCTCCCTTTAGGGATGGCCCCGCCTGGTCTGTGTCTGCCCATCATTGTGTTTCGGCAGCAGGTGACTTGTTCCCTAGCACAGGTAGAGAAGATGTCGCCCCAGGAGGGCCCATAGCCAGTCCCACCCGCACCTGACTTAGATGATGCAGATGAAATTTGAGACTTTTGAGTTGTCGGTATCTAGGTGAGATTTTGGACTTAGAGTTGATGCTGCAGTGGGTGAGACTTCAGGGACACTGGGTTGGGGGTGAATGTATTTTGCACATGGATGGATATGAAGTTTTGGGGGCCAGAGGGTGGACTGTAGTGAATTGAATTATGGGCTCCCCAAAGATGCGTCCACCTGGGACCTCAGAATATAATGCTATTTGGAAGGAGGGCCTCTGCATGTGTAATTAGGATAAGGCTCTCTAGATGAGCACACCCTGGATTAGGGGAGGGTCGAAAACCAATGACACAGAAGAGGAAACAGACACAGAGACACGTCGAGGGAGGGGCCACACGAAGATGGAGGCAGCAGTGGGAGTGATGCAGCCCCGGACCAGGGAACAGGAGGATTCCTGGCAGCGACCAGGAACCAGGGGGCGTCACGGACCCGGTTTTCCAGAAGAAACCAGCCCTGACACCACCTCAGTGTTAGACTCTGACCTTCAGAATTGTGAGGGAACCGCTTTGTTGTGCTAGGGCCCCCCTTTTGTGACAATGTGTTACAGCAGGCCTAGGTCCCCAGGAGTGCGGCAGGGGGGCGTCTGTCTGTGGGTCTGTCCTGGCAGCAGGGCTCCAGGCCTGTGTGTGGGGCATGCTGGCAAGGCCGCTGGAGACGACGACACACCGCGCGGTGCACGGGGCTCAAGGACTCCAGGGAGCCGCCCGTCCCGGCCTCTTGAGTTGGGAGCTCTGCGCAGCCCGTCTGTGCCCGAGAGGTCTGCCTGCCCTGGGCCCCCAGCTGACCTTGGCCAGCCACACGCAATAGCACAGTCATAGTGAGAGTGAGGAGCGGGCGTCTCCCGGCGCAGGCCCTCCGCTGAGCGCCGCGCCGTGCTGGCCAGTCGTGGCCCGGGGTTGGGGGGGCATGGTGCCGTGGGGGTTACGTCACTCACAGGGGCTTGCCTTTGACAGGGACCGAGCTGGGGGTGCAGGCAGGGCAGGACCCAACCCGGGGGAGCTGCCGCTCTCACTTTGGCCCCCTCGTGCCTGGACCAGGGCACAGGCGCTGGAGAGCAGCCAGAAAGGGCAATCATGGCAGAGCAGGCACATCTTGACGCTGCCCTGCTGCCACACAGCTCCTGCCTCAGGGCGGTGGGGGCGTGCTGTGGGCGCCATGGAGGGCCTGCCCTCCCCTTGCCCTCTCCCGCCCCAGCACTTCTTTTAAAGATGTGCACCATGATGATTTTTAGGTCACTTTTGGAAGTTTCAGCTCCACAATAGGGTAAAACGCAAGCCAGCCATTTCTTTATCAAAAAAGCTGACACCATTGTGAGAAGCAAGGACGAGTGCCAGTGACACGAGCCTGCGAGTACAGCTGTCCCCCTGTCAGTCCGGGGGCACACCTGTCCCCCGTGTCCGCTTGGGAACAGCCGGTCTACCTACCAGCCTTCCAGCCAAGTCCACAGGGCCCCCGTGCCACCCTGTGGGCAGGGGTGTGCTCAGTGTGCACCTCCGGCCCCAGCTCTGCACAGGGCCTGCACACCCACCTCAGGAGACACCGGGGAGGCCTGGGAGCCGAAGGGGAGAGGACACTTAGGTAGGTGTGCCTGAGAACACCACGAAACAGCCCGCCAGGAACACCACACCAGTGTGCCCACCACTGCTGCTGGCAGGAGCCAGCCTGGGCAGAGCCCTGCAGAGGGGGCACTGGGGTCAGCTGTCAGGGACCTGGTGGCCGTGCCCCCAGTGCTGGGCTGAGCCTGAGGTGGGGGTCTCCACAGCCACATTTCTCCTCCAGGGAGCACACTCAGCCAATGCTGAGTCTTCTAGGAGGAAACTGAGGGGACCGGTCCTCAGGGGTGTCCCCTGGCAGCTCTGGGTACAACTCCTCGCTCCTGGCCTCTGGCCCTCCCACCATGCTGACCTGGGCACCAAGCCCAAGGGCTCTACCCAGGTGCTTCCTGCCCCCTGGACACCCCTTTCCTGAGCCCTATCTGCCTCCAACCAACTCCTGGGGTGGGTGTCCCCTCTTTGACAGGCATATCGCCCACCCATTCCCAGTTCTGGGAGCCTGGGGGTCATTCTGGATGCCTCCGGCTCTGCACCCAGCCCCACCATGGCCAGGTCCTAAGGTGCCCCCCAGTCCCTCAAGTGTGCACCCTGTCTGCCTCCCAAAGGTCTAGCCCAGGTCCATCCCAGCCTGGTGTCCTGTCTCCCCTGCATTGGCCAGTGACTTCTATAAAATGCAAGTCTGTCTAGAACCCAGCCAAGGACCCCACCCATCGGCCATCCATGGCCTGCACCTGGCCTTGCTGTCCCGGGGCCCTGCTCCTCCTCGGCCCCAGGAAGGAGCCCCAGGTCCTTGTGCACGTGGGCTGTGCCTTGGGCATCAGTGCTCTGGCCCTGCGCACCCTGCGTGGCAGCCCCCGACCCCGTCCAGGTCCACAGCAGTTGTGGATGGCCTCCCTTTCTGTGTCACCCAGAGCTGGGACACTCCACAAAGGCAGGACCCCCTGCCTCGCACAGCACCCTGACACGGCTCACAGTTTGAACGGAGATGTGCGCAGCATGAGTGCACAGGCCCGGGGGGGCAGGCACACTTGCTGTCTTTGGGGGCAAGACAGGACTTCAGGTGACTAGGGCACAGAACTCGGGGGAGGTGGAGGCTGTGAGGAAAGCAAGGAGCCTGGGGCTGCCCAGGGCAGATGGCCATCCCAGAGGTGCCAACCTGTCTGGAGGAGGGGAGACAGTGGGCCCCTGGGCCTTGGGCAGGGTGACCGCTGTGCCAGGAGTTCCTGGGGTGGCCCAGGACTTCACTGGACATGTCTGCTGGACCAGGGACATTGAGGACTGGGGTTGAAAGGGGCTCTTGCTTGCAGAAAGGGGTTCCCAGACCCGCACCAGAGCCTTACGAGGGCCCCAAATGGTCACAGTGCTCGGGTACCTTACTGAGGCCAGACGGCTGGGCAGAAGCAGGGTTCGGCCAGGGCACGCTGGCCTAGGAGGGGTTGGTGTGGCCAGTGGCTGAGCCCCATGCATGGCTCCCCTCCTGGGGACATCGGTTAGCAGACTGTTACCCAGAAGACCAAGCTGGGGCCCAGAAGTCCCTGAGGGGCACGGGACTCACCGAGCCAGGTGAAAGGGGCAGCCGTCTTCTCCCCGGGCACCGGCGCACCTGGTCCAGAGGCTGGTACTCGTTCCACTGGTGCCCGCGGGCCCAGCGCTGGAGCAGCACCTGCTGCTGGCTGAGGCCCAGAGCCCGCGGACTCTCTAGGGGCACCACCAAGGGGCCCTGGGGATGAGAAGCCATCGGGCAGGGAGATCCCAGGATGGTCCGGGCATCCTCCCCCACCAGACGCTATTCTAGGTCTGGGGGCTTCAGCACCCCCACTGTGGGCAGACGGCCAGACAAACCCCGGGACTCAGGACTGCTGAGGACAAAAGGGTCACGCTGGGGGCTGGCATCCAGGAAGGCCCCTCTGAGGAGCGCACATCTGTGTTAAGCCCCCTGGCCTGGGGCTCCCAGGTTCCAGGTCCAGGGCAGTGGAGGGGCCTGGAGGGCGGCCCTGGGAGGAGCTGGTGGCTGTGGTCAGTGGGATCCGTGTCTCCGGGCAGGGATCTGGCAGTCCCTGGCCATGGCCAGGCCAGTGGGGCAGGCCGTCCCGGCCCCGGCCAGCAGGGAGAGCATGCCCCTGGGTGAGGGGGTGCCGGGCGTGGGCACTGGGCCACTCCCTGTGCACGCCCTCACTGACCCCTCGGTGGCATCTCAGGGTCACACAGCAGTGGGTGGGGGACTGACCTGGGGCCCTTAGGCCCCGTCGCCCCTCCCTGCAACTCTGAGGGCCTCATGGTGGGCGGCTGCAGGGGCGGGGAGTCAACAGCCTCCAGACCCAGAGGGGGGACATTTTGTCAGGGGTGATGGTAAGGCTGACGAGTCTGGTACTGTGGCCGCTGGCGAGGTGAGCACCCCTCCCTGGCGATGCCTCGGTTTACCTCGCTATGTGACAGGCACATGAGACCTCCCCCTCCTCCCTGAGAGGGAAGCCGCCCAGGGAGACTGGGCCCGTGGTGGGCGCGCCGCAGGCCACACCGGGCCCAGTCATGCACAGGGGTGCTGCTGACCACAGCTGCCGTCGTGGGAGGGCAGGGCCCGCTGCCTCACATGCCTGGGCAGGACCTGGGATCCTCCTCATCCAGACACTCACCCTCTGGCGGCAGCCTGAGCCTCCCGCCCCAACCCAGCTGGGCCCCTCCGGCCCCAGGATTCATGTCATGCAGGGGGAGGGCTGCGCTGAAGACAGCCTCCCCCAGCAGCTGGTCGATCCCAAGCAAGCCTTTTTTCTTGTGGCCGTAGGGGGTCTTGGCCAGGATCTCAAACAGCTGCGGGTGGTGGGGAAGGCACCAGTCACAGGACAGCGGGGCAGGGACATCCTGGCCCTCCTGTCTTGGGACTCAGCCCACGGGTGGCCTCTTGGGGCCCCTGGTGACAGCGGTGAAGACACACCCAGGTCCTGCTCATGTCACCGGCCCACATGGCACGACCCCTCTTTGTAGACGGGAGGCCTTGGCTCACGGCAGTCATGTCTGGGTTTGAACCCATGCCCTGGCCAAGCGCAGCCCACTCTGCATGGACCCTCGGTCTGGGCAGGGGTCAGCCTCCACCTGGAGGCCTGTCTTGGGGGGGCCTGGCCCCTGAGGGGCAGCCCACGTGGCCTGGGCCTTCGGTTGTCAGCAGCCGGTTCTGCTGGGCAGTCCCATCCCAGCCGCTGCCCCAGCACAGGCCCCCGGGGGGCCCAGCTCTGCCCGCCCCTCTCAGGCCGCTGCAGTTGCTGGTCTGCTCTGGCCCTTGGCTCCCTGCCTCACTGGCCAACAGGGCCCCCCGCCCTCTGGCCCAGCAGTCTTGGCTGTCTGTCCCACAAACCCTTGAATGTGAGACCCAACTGGGTCCCTGGGGTCCCCGAGAAGCGCGGGCCAGCTCTGCCTTTGCAGCCTGGGGATGTGCTCCCCTTGTGGAGAGAGGAGGGGTGGCCTCTGAGCCTCTGGCCCCACCTTGGGGTCTCCGGCCGGGGACACTGTCCCTCTGGTCAGTATGCAGAAAGGTCTTCCTGTATCCACGGGGGCCTCTGCTCCCGGGGGGCAGAGTTTCTGGGGCTGCAGCCTTTCAGGCCTGGGTCAGGGCGCGGGGCTTACGGCAGGACCCTGCTCACAATGTGGTGCCTTGCAGGTGCTGGGGAAGAAGGCGTCCAGGTCGCCACTGCCGAGGACCCTGCAGGGTGAGGGGCGCTGGGCCCAGGCCTACCCCATGCCTCGGGCCGCAGCCGCGGGCCCTGGGCAGCACGGGCAGCTCCCGTTGTGCCTCTTCTTTCCCAGAGGCAGGAGCACACGGCAGGTTCTCTGGCTGCAGCAGAACCCCTCACAGGGCAGAAGGAGTGGACTGCGCTTGGGCAGAGGGTCCCATGGCCACCTGTGTGTCTCCTGAAGCTCCGAGCTCGGGGCCACAGGCCTCTCTCTGGGAGGTGTCTGATGGTGGCCTGTGTGTCCAGATGGTTGACCCGAGGGCCCTCCCTGGGACACCAGAGTCTTGGGAAGCCCTGGGGTAGGGCAAAAGTGAGGAAGGCTGAATCTCCCCCCAGCCCAGAAAGCAGGTGTTCTCAGCGTGGGCAGTGAGACCCTGAGGGAGTTTCTGGTGCTGGTCACCCACGCGGGTCCCCACCAGGCCTGACGCCGCCCTAACCTGCATGCTGGCTGTGGCTGTGTGACTCGCTTTGGCCAGTAACAGGTCCATGGAAGAGGCGTCTCCAGCGGGGCTTCCAGGAGCCAGTGTGGACACGCCACCTGCACTTTCTGTGTGAGAGGGAACCTCCACCCTCCCGGGCCCACCCACCACAGACCCATGGCTGAGCAGGAAGCGGAGCTCTGAGTCCAGCCACTGAGCTGGGGGGTGCTCGTTCCACACCACAACCTGACTGTTCTGACTGATACGATGACACGTAGGTGAAGCGGACATGCATTGAGAGCTTGCACACCTGGGACTGATGGCCTCTAGTTGAAAAGCTCTGGAAAGGAGCGTTTAGGCGGAGAGCCCCACATTTTAGTTCTCACTTGTTCCTTCTTCATCCCTGGTTCTTCGTCAGGCCTGGGACCCATGTGAGTCTGCCCGGCCGGCCGGGTGGGGCCATCTCACCTGGACAGCTTACTGGCTGTGAACTGGCAGGAGTAGGACTCGGGGGACACGTCAGGCACTTCCTCCAGAAGGATGTTGGAGACGCCCAGCTGCTCCAGTGGGCTGGCCATCCAGTTGGAGGCCTGGCTGGGCAGCTCCTGGAAGGGGACACGGACGCCATGCGGTGGGGTTGGGTGTGCGGGTTTGCAAACAGGGCAATGGGAGAAAGGGCTCCAGCCGAGGGAACAGCACCGCCCTCCCCGGGCCATGCTACAGACCCTGTGGGGAGACCAGGCAAGCCCCTTCCCCTCTCTGGGCCTCAGACTCTAGGGCTGCTCTGCTGGTCAGTTTGAGGCCCAGAACCTCTCATGGCAGAAGGGACAAAGGGGTGGTGACTGTCTCTTTGTCCAGCCCCAGGCCATGCTGGGCCAAGGGAGCCCACAGACTGGGTGCAGAGCTGCCCTGAGCCTGCCATCCTGAGTTCAGCCGGGAGCTGCAGCCCCTCCACCCCGTGTCCCCTGTCTGCAAAGCTGGCCCTCAGGGGGCGGCCTGGAGGGGGTCTGCGCCTGGAGGGGTCCAGGTGGTCAGCTCAGAGCCTTGGCTGCCGCACTGCTCCCCCCTCCCCGAGCCACCACGGGTGCCACCCCTCATCTGACTTGCCAGCGAGGCTTCTTGGTGCGCCGTGTGCTGGGGGGAGCAGAGACGGAGTGGGGGCCCCGGGCTTCCCAGCACTGGCAGTGGCACTGGGACACGGGGTGCAGTCACGAGGGACCCTGGCTCCTGGGAGCACCTCCAGGCCCTCTCTCTGCCCGCCACAAGGCCCCAGGTACCTGCAGGGGCAGCTGCAGACGCAGGTCCTCTGCGCCAACAGCAGAGCACGGACCGGGGGCGCCGAGGAGGAGGTAGTGCACCGCGCTCTCCTCATCCTGGACGTCACGCTGCGGGGACAGGGGCTCTGTGAGAGCCTGGGGCACACGTGGGCTTGCACATGCGTGTGTGCGCAGGTGTGGTCATCTTTATGAACTTGTGTGCACATGTGAGTGTGTGTCCTTTCACACTCAGGAAGAGAGGCTTCCTATAGCCACGGTGGCAACTGACCAGCACTGGTTTTAAACTATCTGATGAATGACAAGTTCCTTCTGTGGTCCTGCTCCAGGAAGTCGACTGTCAGGGCTGCTCCTGTTTGGAAGTCAGCCAAGGAGGGACAGACAGACACCGCGAGGCTGCCAGCTGCCCCCCGCCCCCGCCGGTGCCTGCAGCACGC
This sequence comes from Vicugna pacos, assembly GCF_048564905.1. Classification (NCBI taxonomy): domain Eukaryota; kingdom Metazoa; phylum Chordata; class Mammalia; order Artiodactyla; family Camelidae; genus Vicugna; species Vicugna pacos. The sequence goes on along the minus strand of NC_132991.1, from coordinate 96,293,759 downwards.
TGACCTCAGTGGGAAGTAAACCCAGCTGCTTCAGTGAACAGCGTCTCGGCCTTCGACAAGCCACCAGGTATCCGGGGGCGTTACGCACATGTGATAGAAGTGAGCACATGACTGTGCAGATGTGGGTGGGCATGGCAGTGCACACGTGTGCAGACGTGACAGGCTCTCCCGGAGCCCAGAGGGGGAATTTTCATTTCCAGGGTCTGCTGTCTCTCTGTGTGCACCTGCTTCCCAAATCAGTGATTCTCAGCCTCAGGGGTTCCCTGACCGTCCTGGGCCAGATGCCTGCTTCGGCAGGAGGAGATAACCTGGCCTGCGGTCAGTGGTTCCGCAGCTGTAGGGGGCTCAGGGAGGAGGCCCCCCGCAGGACTCTGGGGCTTGATCTGTTGCAAGGCTCTGGACGCCACACCCTCAGGCCCTGTGGGGCAAGGTCACAAATCACTGAACGAGTGCAGAGCCAGGGCCTACAACCAGCCCCACGTGCCTGCTCCACGTGCAGCCCAGCCGCAGGCAGCTTACCCAGGAAGGCGCCCCCCCCGCCCCTGCACGCCCGTCTTGTCCAGGGTGGCACTGTCCTGCTGCTGACCCTACCTCAGGTCTTCCCCTTGAAGGGCATCTTCCAAACTTCAGGGCAGGACAACGGAGCCCAAGAGGGGCAGAGGCATTGCTGGGGGAGGCGTGGTCAGAATTAGGGGCTGCGAAGGGCCCTGGGCTTGAGGGGCGTGGAGGGGCCAGAGCCACAGGCCTGTGAGGAAACCCTGGGCCCTGGCTTGCTTACACACTGAGGCAGCTAAGGGGCTGGTGGACACCAGAGACCCCCTGGAACCGCGGCCAGACAGAAAGGAGGGAGGCTGCTGCGCACCCTGGCTTTCCAGCTGAGGCTCCCGGGCCGTGCCCCAGGAGCACAGTCTGTGCCATAAGAGGAAGAAACGCGCCTTAGGAAGGAGCGCGGAGCTGAAGCGGGCCTGTCCTAGCCCCCAGAACCGAGCTCAAGCAGGCCCAGGCGACCTGCCGGTCACCTGGCTGCCTTTCAGAACAAAACAACACTGTATGGGAAGTTCACAGAACGAGCAGAGGCAGACCCAGAGATGAACCATACAGCCAGCAGAAGATGGCTATAAATAATGTCAGTTATTAAGTCAAAAGAGGAAAAGGAGTAAAGAATGGAAGAAATGGTCTGAGTAACAATTGGAACATTTCAAGAGAGAATTAGAATTTATGAAAAGGGTTCAAACGAACATTCTGAAACAGCAGAACACAGCGTATGACATTAAGAACTCGTTGGACAGGTTTCATAATAGACTAGACTCAACAGAAGACAGGGCTGCCAAACTTAAGGCTAGACCAGTAGGAAAGTGAAGCTCAGAGGAAAAAGAATGGAAAGAGCAGAGCAGGGAGCAAGGCGGTCGCGGTCACGGTCAGAGGGCCAGCAGACTGCCCTGAGAACCAGGAGGGAGAAGGAAGGACGCGACCTGTGAACACGAATGTTTCCAAATGATGGAATAAAGCAATCCAAAGACTCAAAATGCTCAATGACCCCCACACAGGATTTAAAAACTGACACGTAGGAAAACCATGGTATAGCGTAGCTTTGCTGTGTTACAGACAAGGCGAGATCTTAAAAACAGCAGGAGAAGCAGCACTAGCTACAGCAGCCAAGACATGGAAGCACCTCGACGGTGCCCGTCGACAGATGACCGCATAGAGAAGATGTGGTGTGTCTATACAATGGAGTACCACTCGGCCGTAAAAAGACGAAATCACGCCATTTGCAGCAAGATGGTTGGACCTAGGGATTGTCATTCTAAGTGAAGTAAGTCAGACAGGGAAAGACAAGAAGCATATGATATCACTTACACGTGAAATCTTAAAAAAAGATACAAATTTTATTTACAAACCAGAAATAGTCTAGAGGACATAGAGAACAAACTATGGTTACCAGTGGGGAAGAGGGGAGGGAAAAATGAGGAGTTTGGGATTAACAGATACACACTACTGTATGTAAAATGATAAACAAAAAGGACCTCCTGTACAGCACAGGGAACTAAATTCAGTATTTTTCAATAACCTATAATGGGAAAGAATCCGAAAGAAAAAGTGTGTGTATGTACGTATCTGCACAACTGAATCACTTTGCTGTGCACCTGAAACTATCATTGTACATCAACTACACGTCAATAAAAAATAAAATGGGAAAAAACAGCAGGAGGAAAAAAAAACCACATTATTTTTCAGGGGCACAATAACAATATAGGCACAGGCTTTCCCAACTGAAACAGTGGCGGCCAAGACAGTGGACTGACGTCTTTAAAGTGTTGGGGGAAATACTGCAAACTAGAATTCTTTGTCCAGTGGAAATGCTCTTCAGAAATGAAGGCTAAATGAAGACATTCTCAAACCTTCAAAATCTGAGGGATTTTGTCCCAGCACATCTGCTCTACTGGAAACACTAAAGGAAATTCTTCATGAAAGACATAATTGCAGGTGGAAGTGCAGGTGTGCAAGGATGGATGCACAGACCACGAAGGACGAATACACAGTGAGTGGAAAGGACAACTATGTGAGTTCATTGCTGCATTAATCACAATAGTCAAAAAAAGGAAACAACCCAAATGCCCATCATAAACCCAGAAGTGGAATTGCTGGATCACACGTGGCAGCTCTGGGCTTAACTTTGGGGGACCCACCGTGCTGTCCTCCGCGGCAGCCGCACCAACCCGCGTTCCTGCCAGCAATGCACGAGGGGCCCGATTTTTCTGCATCTTCACCAGCACCTCTTTTCTGTTTTGTTTTTGTAGCTGTTGTGGTTGTTTAAAGAACAACCATCCTGGTGGGTTCGAGCTCGGGGTGTTTACTTCTCACATGGGTCTTCCTGGTGCTGCGTGGGGAGTGGCATTGGCCAGGGGGAGCACAGGTGGGCGCGGCTGCAGGCCCCTGGGGAGATGTCGGTGGCTTGGGGCAGACGGGGCAGTGGGCTGGGGAGTGAGGAGGTGGGCCGCTCCGTCTGTGGGGAACCCCTTCCTGTGTCTCCCGGGCGTGTCCTGCCCACCCCATCCTCCAGCACAGCAGCTGGTGCTGGCGCTGGCTCAAGAGGTGCCGTTGGGTGAGGAAGGGGAGGCCTGGTCACTGAGGACGGTGACCTGGGCCACTGTCCTCCTGCCACCCGTGGGCGCCCCACCTGTGTCCCCACCCCCAGCACCAACGTGGGCACAGCTGGCAGATACTGGGAGGGGTCACTGATCCAGGGCTTGGCAGGGCTTCCCACCTTGTGGGCGGCCACCTGGTGTCCACCTGGCTGGAAGGAAGGGACAAGGAGTGGTGGCGTCTGGCCACATGGGCAGACACGCTTGGGGGCGGGGCCAGCTGGGCCCTCTCCAGCTGCTCCAGGGGCTGCCACGGCCGCCGAGCGCCCCGCCTGGGCTGTGGGCCGGGCTAGGTCTGAAGGCAGCCTGGGCAGGACCCAGGGGTGCCCACTGTGCAGCCTCCAGAGTCTGGAGAAGAGCTGGACGGCCCCTCAGTGCCTGCGGACAGGCCAGAGGTGGTCACGGCCCTGGAAGTGGAACCCTTCGGTTTCTAGACGTTCCAGGTGAGTGAGGCCTGTTTCTCTGAGGCTCATCGCACCTGTGTTGTGGGGGGCAGGGAGGGGGGCACCTTCCACTCTCAGGCCATGGGGCTGGGCAGCACCCTGGAGGCAGAGGGGGGCCCAGGAAGACCAGGCAAGAGGACACTCCGCAGCAGGGCCTCTGGGGTCTGGGGCCCAGCATCTCCCCCAGCAGCCTCCCCTAGGGTGTCTGTGGACCCCAGGGATTGGGGGGAGCCCCTAGAGATGGACTTGGGGAAAGAAGGCCCACAGCAGGTGGGGACTTTTCTGCAGGCCCCAGGAGGTGTGTCCTCCTCTGGGTTTGACCCTGGGGACAAGGCTGACTGGGGGGAGCCTGAGGCACGGACAGAGGCCTTCAGGATCCTTGGGGCCGCACAGTGGCTGCCCTGGGCCCTGGGGATCTGCTGGAGCCTGAGACAAGGTTGGGCCTAGTGCCCTCACCCCAGCGCTTTTAAAAAGGCATCTGGGCCCCAGGGTGACCCGAACCCCCATCCCATCACTAACCTGGACCCTGACTCTTACGTTGGCCTAAACCTACCCCATCATAACCTCACCCTTCCATAGCGCTGACCCTCACCCTCTCTAGCCCGTCTACAATTAACCCGCACCCTGACCCCGACCCTGACCCTGATGCGTGCATCTGCCCCGGGATCGGGCCCTCCCCATCACCTGTGTGCTGACGACCTGGCAGGCAGCAGAGAAGCAGACGCAGCCAGTGCCCGCTCTCCACCCAGACCTGACTCCAGTCCTCTCTGCTGTGCTCGCTCAACCCCAGAGGGTGCAGCCCGCGTCCCTGCTCCTCCCCGGGCCCACCTGCTGCCCCTGGGCCCTTTCAACCCTCAGAACAGGTAGTCGTGTTGTAAGAATTACTGTTTCAACACACGTTGCACTGATCCATTGCTCTGCAGCCCCTTGCGTCTCCCCTTGCTGGTGGCTCACTGGCCTCCCTGGAGCGGCCTCATCTGGCCTGTCCCGGGGATCTCTGCTCATCCCGCAGGGCGGTGGCCCGACAGTGAGGGTGAAGGACACCCCCTCTCCCATCGCTGGGGCAGCTGAGGGTTTGGGGGTTGCTGAGGAGCAGGAGGGAAGACCCGGTGGGTGTTGCAGGGGCCGCTGTCCCCAGGTCCCTGTGTCCCCTTCATACACCTACAGCAGACTGAGCCTGGGCTGGGCAGCAGGGCGGGGGGCCGGGCAGCGGGTAGCTGCCTCTGCGGCTGGCTATGCTCCCGTAGGAGTCCCCCTTCTCTGGCCCGGGGACCACGCTGGTCAGGACAGCACCGCCCTCTTCCGGGACCTGTCTGCGCAGCATCCTGCTCCTGTGCCCCTGCAGGGCCCCTAGCGAGCCCACTTCAGAGCGGACAGGGCTTGGAGTAGGCCCAGGTCTGACCTAGGAGCACTGGAACCCCCCGGGTCCGGCCCTGGCTCCAGACCAGGTAAAGGAAGGAGCACTTGGGAGGCCGGCCCAGCACCACCCAGGGAGTGCCCACCTGCCCCTCAGCCCTGCATGGGGTGGCAGGGCCTGCAGAGGCCCAGAGGGTGGGCCCAGAGTGCAGACCCCTCTCCCCTCTGCTGGCTTGCAGGGGCACCGACAACCCTTTAACAGGTAGAGATGGGGCCTGGGCTCCTCCTGGGGGTCCTGGGCCCGGGGGGAGGATGGCCGGCCGTGCGGGCCCAGTGTCCTTCCCACCGGCAGGGAATCTGGGAGCAGGCGGGAGAGGCGCCTGGCACGGCCGGCCGGTGAGGGCTCTCCAGCGCCTGGAACAGGATCCGTCTTTGTTGGAGAAGGGAGCGTGGGCTCTGCAGAGACAGCCCGCGCTCCTAGAGCCTTCACACAGTCCACATACGCCACCCCCCACCCCTGGGAGGGACACGGCTCGTGTCTCTCCCCTTATTTGCCCAGAGGTCTCGGCCCAGCAGCTGTCGGAGCTGCAGCTGCAGAGGGTTAGGGAGACATGGGGTTTGGCAGGGACGGCCAAGGTGTGGGCTGGGGTCACCCTCACCCGGGGGTGTGCTGGGTCTGGGGACATCGGGGACCCGGGGTGAGAGCCAGCTCTGCTGCTTCCTGGGTGTGACCTCAACCTTATCAGCCACCTGTGAAGGGGGAGCGGCCCTGCCCACCGTGGGGAGGAGGGGGTCCCAGCCCTCCTTGTTCCCCTTGGCCACTCGCCACGCCCAGCCCACTCCCCTGGTGCCCTCTGCTGCCTGTTGAGTTCCGGAGTCAGACCCTCGTCCTGGCTGGAGCCCCTGACCCCCATACCCTTCCCGGGGAGCCCTGTCAGCGGGACACGTGTGGCCTGGGGGCGCCTGCACTGAGGACTCTGGGGCCAAACCCTCCGCACACAGACCCTGGGCTGCGCTCTGTGTGAGGACTAACAGAGACCAGGGGCGGGGCAGGAGGCACCCCACGGGGCCTGTGTGGAGGAAGGCTTGGCCCCACTGCGCGGGACCGTCCCTGGAAGAGGTCGGGTCTCGGGGTGCCAGGCGGCCTGCCCAGGAGAGGCAGTGACAGCGGCTGCTAGAGGCCACCGCCGAGCCCAGCTGGAGCCCTCGGAGGGGACAGGCACAGAGAGTGCTTCAAGAGCTGCTCAGCCCTGGGTTTAACTTTCACTTTACTGCATACAACGTCTTAGGTTTGACGTCTTCTCAAGGTGCATTACTTTCACGGTTGAAAAAATTAAGCAAGCCACGAGCCGCACAGGTGTGCTGGGACACAGGTGCCAGCCGCTCACCGCCCACTGCCATCCTGTCTGCTTGCCTCTTGGAGTCCCCAGCTTCTGCCCGGTGGGTGCAGCATGTCTGCACGCCTGTCCCCTGCCCTGCCCCTCCTAGGGGACCCCTCTCTGTGGCTTGCCTGCAGCTCAGCCCAGTGGCTACTCTTCTGCCAGGAGAGGCCCCCCATTCCCCCCAGGGTCCCGTCCTCCTCTGTGTCCCTGCCTGGAGCCCTTCCCGCCCCCCAGTCTTCCTGCCAAGGGCCCCAAGCCCACAGCTTGGGGTTTTCAGGCCTTCTCTCTGCTGCCCCTTCCCAGGTGCCCCTCGCCCCCAGCCCTGAGTACTGGACCCTCTCTGGGGCCACCCCACTGCTGAGACTCCAAAACGCCCGCTTTCTCCCATAGCACGGAGCCCGTTGTGACCGCGCACTTGTCCTGTTAGTGTTTAATCTACACTCCACTGTGCCCGAGGTCTGCAGGGCAGGGCTTCTGGGTCTGTGTGTAGCCAAGTGCCCGACAGACGGACGAGCACAGACCGGGCGCAGGTGCTGGGTGAGTGAAGGGGCGGACTCCCCCACGTTGCCGACCTGCCCCCCCACGCCCGCCTCCTGAGCTGACCGACGGTCTCCCCATCCTGGCGCCGCACGTCCGAGCACACGGGACGGCCCCACACAGGCCAGGAGGCCTCTGGCTTCTCTGAGTGCTGGATTCTCCTCTCCTGTGATTTGCAGGCGCCCCTTCTTCCCTTGCAGGCGTTAGGCCTCTTGTCGGTGGTAAACCTGAAATAGCGCCTAACCCGCTGCCTGTGGTCTGTTCGTGGTGTTCTTTGTTCTGCACGGAGTTTCACTTTATGTCAACCAACCCATCAAAATCTTATCTGAAGGCCGTGTTCTGGGGTTTAAGAAGCTCTTCTGCACTCTCAGTTCACAGATATGTTTTCCCCCCTTTCTCCTACAGGTCTTCGATTTTACTGCCACACGGAGACTCTTGTCAGGTCAGCCTGTACGACGTGAGGCAGGGTCAGTGTCCCTCTCCCGGCCTGTGCGGCAGCGCCCAGCCTGGCTGGGGACAGGCCGCGGCTCCCCGGCCCTGTGGCCGCCCCGGCTCTTTCCACGCTGTTTCCGCTGGGGGTCTGTAGCTTTGGGAGCCTGGCAGGAGATTGCTTCTCCACTCGTTTTCAAAGTTGATGGAACTTTTACGTTTCACGGTTCAATGTGGATCTTTTTTCTTCAGAGTTTAATGAGTTTCTCGGAAAATGGCATTTTGATTAGGATTTTGCACACATTTTCCCACCCCTTGCACATTTTTTGGTGTAATTTAAAAACTGTCTATTCAAGAGCACATGCTGGATTGTGACCTGTGGCGCCCACTTCTGTCTCCTCGAGCCTTTCTCTCTAGTGCCCCCTCTTTGCTTGCGGCTTTGGGTTTTTTCCCTACTTGTGAATTGGATGTTTCATAACTTATTTGTTGCTAGTAGTTGCTTTTCTTGGAGTTGGGGGAAATTAGGTTTACTTGTTTATTTTAGTGGCGGTGCTGAGGACTGAACCCAAGGCATCTTGCATGGCTTGTCCACTGAGCTATGCCCTCCCCCTGTCAGTGGTTGCTTTAAACTTGTATTTTCCTACAAACTCTATATGCTATTACTTCTTTCTTTTATACCACAGTTAAAACTTGCAGAATCTTCGGGGTGGTGGTAGAGCTCAGTGGCAGAGTGCATGCTTAGCACGCATGAGGTCCTGGGTTCAACCTCCAGTGCATCCACTGAAAAAACAAACTTGCACAGTCCTTCCCTCTACTTGCCACTGTCTTACCTCTGGGTTCACAAAAACAGTAACCTGGCGGCTCAGACCCGTTTTGTGGGGGCACATTCTGTATCGTCAGGAACTCTGTCCCACATTTGCAAAGAGCTCGACAGTCAAGTACATTCTTTTAAACTGAAGTTCTGCTGGCTTTTGTGCTGCTACTGAAACACCCTCCCTTCCCAGTTCTTATCTGGATTCATCTCTTGTTTGGGTGGACTCCTCCAAATAACTTTTTCACCACAGGCACTCAAATCCTGAATCCCTGTGCACCTGAAAATGTCCTCCTCTTGTCCTCAGACAGCAGGTGGCCGAGGGTGGAATTCTAGGCTCCTGATCTAAAGGCTCTTTCCAGGCCACCCCAACCTGACCCTCTTCCCTTTCATAGGCAGATGCTCATAATTCAAGTCGCAAAATTAATTCTGTTGAAGATCCGAGTCAGAAGTTGGCCGTGACCTAACCAGCCCTCAGGCTGGCCGTTGCGTCCGCAGCTTCCCTGGCAGATGGGCGCCCCGGCCGTGGGGCAGCTGCCCAGGGCCTGCCACAGGGTCCAGTGCAGCACTGACCAGCAGGACTGTCTGTGGGGATGGACGTGGGCTGCCCCTGGCGAGGTGTGGCTACCACTGTGGCAAGTGCAGCTGAGAAACTGAATTTTTAATTTCACTGTAAAGACTTTACTTTGAACTGATGCAGCCACAGGCAGCCTGGGGGGATCCTGGGCTGGACTCGAGTGTCTTGGAAGCAGGAGGGACCTTGGGGTCCTGTGATTCGGTCCTCATTCTGCAGAAGAGAAAATCTGAGACCCTAGGAGATGACAAAGTCCTGGTCACATTCAGGGTGGCTGTCCATGTAAGTGTATAAAGAACAAGCCACTACGATGATGGGGTAAGACGGAAAGGTGACATTAAAGTGGTCCAGAGGGTGGCTCTGGAGAAGCCCGTGAAGGGAGACGCAGGTGGGTCGCGCACAGTGCAGGCGAGTGTGGGAGGCGTCTCTACTGCACGGGGACACTGACCCCGAGGACTGCAGGGGCACTGGGTGGCCCCGCTCTTCAGGACAGTGCCAGGGGCACAGCTGTATTCACCTGAGGCTTTGTTTTTTAAAGTATGAAATTTCAAACCCTGTGGCACCAGCTGGCGCATTTTAGACTGGAAAGCTCTCGGCTGACAGGCCCTGGGCCCCCAAGCATTCCCGGGCAGCATGCTCCCAGCCCCGCCGTCTCACCCTTCCCAGCGGGGTTGTGAGAGGAGGAGACAGCACTGGGTGGGGAGCATCGATGTGTGGCTCCAGGGTGAGGATGGCTAACCAGGGGCGCGGGGATGCAGGCAGTACCGGCGGCCAGGTGAGCGGCACCACACAGGCAGTTTTCACTCAGTGCCTTTTATTGCCATTGGGTTTGTGGCTGCTGATACAGTGACGACCTCAGGGGCAGCAGCTGGATTAAAAAACCGTGGCTGGAGGTTCTTCTGACAAGAGCGGGTGGGGGCGGGGGGGTGAGGTTCAGAACCTGACGAAGGTGGCGTCGATCTGCCGCACGGTGGGGAGGGCCAGCATGACCTTCCGCCGGTACTGGGGGTCCCTCTGCAGGGGGTTCCGCTCCAGGTACACCGTCTCCAGGTTCCTGGCGCCCTTCAGCTCGTCCAGATCGCTCCAGCTCTCCAGGAGGTTGTCGTTCATCTGGGGGGACACACGTGCACATGTGTGAGGAGAGCCTTCAGAACACACAGCCCTGAGCCCCCGACCTGGCCCCTCTGGGGCCTCTTATCACCCTGGGAACGTCCTGGCCACCCTAACCCGGCCGTCACCCCGCAGGGCAGTTCTAGGTTCAGAGCAGCAGAGAGAAGAGGCTGATACCATCCCAGCCCCACCCGGCTTCCCAGCAAAGTGTTAAAGCAGGTTCAACTGAACTTCCTACACACCAGCTCCTAGTCCTGGTTCCCAAGGCAGGCTCTGTGCTCTGATTACAACACGGTCAGCAGACCAGAGGACAGGCGGCCCAGTGCTCACGGCTCTGCCCCGAGTGGCCCCTCTCTGGGCTTGCTCCACCAGGACACCTGCTGCCCATTTCTGTGTGCAGAGCATCTTCGATGGCTGAGTTCAGAACATGCATGGTCAGGACGGGCTCAGGGCAGGGCATATGTCCCTATCCCAGCTCTGCCAAGGCCCACCAGGGCACCCGCCACGGCCATGAAGAGCCTTCTGGCCTTCAGACCACCGTCCAGACTAGGGCAAGAAGGGCCCTGGTCAGAGCGCCCGTCATGGCATCTGCACCCACGCTCGGGCCACTCCTTCGAGGGGATCCTCCTGCCTCTTAGCTGGGGACTCTGGGTGACGGCCGCCTTGGTTTCTTTCAGTTTCCAAAGCAACGGCAGAGGGACAAGTGAACAGACAGGACGGCCTCTGGACGCGGGAGAGGTGGGGAGGGGCTCGGCGGTGCATGGGAGGTGGGGTGGGGGGGTCACCCATGGCTCCAGGCTCCCAGAAAAGCCGAGACGCCTGCCGGCTTGTGTGGCTGACCCCGTGCCACATGGCGCTGTGGGCGCGGTGTGGGGCAGAGAGGGGGCAGCGTGGGCTCCCGCATCACTGCTGTGGAGGGCGGGGTGCTGGCCTGAACCCCCACCCGGCTCTGCTCTAGGAATCATCCTGTAGGAGATGCCAGGCTCCAGCTCCACCCGGAGAAGATCTGACGGGAGCGGTCCACATTGGGGGCTGTGTGGGGGCCCGATTGCTGGACAGGCACTGGGCTGCCTCGTAAAAGGACCCTGGATTTCACTGCTCTAAGACGACATCGGTCCACATGGCGCCTGGGCTGCTGCGTCGCCTTTGGGCCTGAAACACACTGGGACAGTGACTTCTCTGATGCTGACTCGCTGCATGAGGGCCCGACAACCTGCTACGAACGGGCTCTGTTCTGTGTGAGGGGGGCTCAGTGGGGAAGGCGGTGCAGGGGGGACAGGAGTGGAGGGACAGGACGGGGCAGATCGTGGGGACTCTGGGGACTTGAGTCCTCAGTGGGACAGGAGCCCTGGGCAGGCTGGACATTTTGGGAGGCCCACTCCCTCCCGCGGAGAGTGGGCTGCAGGCCTGCGGATTAGGTGGCTGCTTTCCCGCGCAGGTGATGGAGGCCGGAAGCTGGGACCAAGCTGGGAGCAGCAGAGCTGAGAAAGTGCTGGACTCTGGATCGATCTTGAAGGTAGAGTTAAGACGCCGCACTGGATGTGGTGCATAAGAGAAGGGAGAGATAAAGGAAGATTCCAAGATTTCTGACCCAAAGACTTTGAGACAAGAGTGAACGCTGACTGAGCTTGAGCAAAATGGAGGAGAGCTCGGGGACTGAAGTCGCACGGTCAGGTCTGGATGCCTCATGCTTTGGGGGCAGGCGGGCGCCCAGCACTGCCCACGTGGCGTGTGCAGCTGGACTCGCGAGTCTGGGTCCAGGACAGACACTGGGGTCCACACAGATGTGGGTGCTGTGCGCACGTATGTGGTAGCCAGAGTCACACGACTGGACAGGCTTGTGAGGAGAGAGAAGAGGGGAAAAGTCCCCAGATCGAACCCCAGGCTATGCCCCAACCCAGGACGGTCAGCAAAGATGGCCGGGGGTGACTGGGTGACAGATGGTGAGAGTGACACCCTGCGGGCCAAGGGAGGAGGGCCTCAGGGAGAGCAGTGGTCAAGGGTCCACTGGGAAGTAAGATGGGGTGGCGGGGACACTGACCCAGCCTTGTCTCCACTGGCGGAGAGACCCTCAAACGGGTCCCTGTGGGAGAGCGCCTGACTACGGGGGGTCCAGGAAAGAGGGTGGTGGTGAGGGGACAGCCAGGCAGGACACCTGTGGGAGCAGGTGGTGGTGGGTGGGGAGGGAGGGCTCGGACACAGGGGGCTGGCTCAGAGGACCCTCCGCCTGTGGTGGCGGGAGGGTGCAGACAGGGGCTGCGAATGTGGGGCACCCACTTCAGCAAGAATGTCGGCTGAGGGGAGTCATGAGGACAGAGGAGACCAACCCGGGGAGAGAGGTGGACAGGCGCCCGCTGACCTCTGGCAGTGGGGAGCCCCGGGGCAGCACTGAAGTCAGCATGTTCAGGACGAGCCTATCAGCGCCCTCTGTCCCGTTACTGCCGTGTGCAGCGTCTGGGTGAGTGTGACGGGGCGGGGTGGGCAGTGATGACCACAGGGTCCGGGACCTAAGGGAGGGGAGGAGGGCGGGCAGCGAGAAGGCAGCAGACGGGGGCGGTAGGGGGGCAGGTCCTGATGGGGCCGGGTTGCTGGAGGTGGCTCCTGGGGCCGGCCGGGTGAGATGGGCACTGGAGGGGGTGGGCGTCCAGCTGTGCTGGAAGGAGTCGTGGCTTCTCTATAGGTGAGGGGTCATGGGGCGGGTAGCTGGGAAGATGGCCCTGATGGTGCCATGCGGCAGAGCGAGGCCGGGGCTAGGGGAGAGGCCGGCAGCCGTGGACGAAACTCGCTTACCCCTGAGCTCCTTCCAGTGACACAGGCCTGGTCTCAGGCTTCATCAGGGCGGGTCTCCAGGAGGTCCGGGCCCTAACTCCAAACTCGGCCTCCCCTGGAGACTCTGCTGGAGCCAAACTCGGTCTCCCCTGGAGACTCTGCTGGAGCCCGTCTGGGGGCTTTATGAGCGTGGGCTCAGAGGGGCTGCATCTGAGCCCGTGGCCCACAGACTGCTGGGGCAGCCAGACACCAAGGATGTGAGATCCCTACCCGGGCAGGGATGGGCTCCACTGTGCCCCAGCTCTGCTCCCTGCCTTGAGCCGGTGGTCTTGTGCCCAGACTGCCCAGCCTTCGGCCACAGTGACAGGCAATCCCTGGCCGTGGGGCTCCAGGGCCCTTTTGCACAGCTCTCTGCAGCTTGTCCCGACTCCAGCTGCCGTAAACTCCGGCCTCTGCTTCTTCAGCTCCAGAGCTGCTCATTCCGAAACTGCTTCAAGGCAGAGAGCGGGGCTCCCTCTGAGCTTCCCTGTTCTCAGGACCTGCCTGCTATCTCTGCCTGAGGAGAGCCGCCTCGCCTCTGTGTTTATGGTGGGGCCTGGTCTGGTACAAGGTCCACTGTCACAGCCAGACTGTTGTTCACAACTTACTGCAGGCGATGGCTCTCCCAGAGGACAAAGGGCGCAAGGCCTCCCAGGCTGGCCCCTTTTGCAGGGCTTCACGTGGGTCCAGTGTGCTTTCCTTGAGGACGGCCTGAGCCTGCTTCTGAGGGTGGAGACTTAAGGGACCTGACCCCAGGCAGCTCCCCTGGCGCCGCCTCTGGAGTGGGGACAGCTCCTTCAGGACAAACCCTCAAACGTTACTTTTCTGGCAAGCGTGAATCTATCACAGATCTGGACGACGCGAGCTGTCCCTGCGGCCAAGGTGCCGTGTGTGAAGCCAGAGCCGCGGGAGGGCCTGTCCACATGGCTGTGGTGGCAGCAGGGCGGTTACAGGAAGACCCCCCGCTGTGGGGTCACTAAAAAGGCCGTGTCCCTTAGACACCGTTGCCTCGAAGCACCCACAGCGCGTACTCCTTCAGCGAAAGCAGCGACGTCACATTGCTTGGGAGAAGCACAGCTCTGCAGTGTTGCGGTGGCTGCCCCGGGCTCGCGGCCGGCGCCGCCCCTTCCTCCTCCAGTCTCGGGTCCCCGCCACACACTGTGTGCTCCCTGCTGCACGTCATGATGCTCCCCGCGTCCGCGTCCCAGCCGCCCCCTGTGGTGGCTGTCCCTGCAAACTCCAGGACGTGCCGCAGTCTGGCCGGCAGAGGTGGCCCTGGGCACGTCCCTCACCACTGACGGCAGCTGTAAAGGATGTGTCCAACACAGAGCTCTGCAGACGCTTATTCTTGTGTTTTTCCAAAATGGAACTCGAAACCCTTCACCGGTGTCATCTCCACAGAGATTCCAGAATCTCCGGAATCCGCACTGGGGGAAAAGAGTGGCCTTTGTTTGTCTAAGTTCTTCACAACGAGCACGGCGTTGGGGAGCGACCTTCCAGAGATGTCTGGCTTCTTCCAGAATCTCTCCCCAGAAGGTACAACTTTTATTTTCTTCTAGTCCAGGCCCTTCCCCACCTCCTTCTCAGTTTTTTTCCTGTTAAATGAAACTGACTTTTAAAGAAACGCAGAGCAGTCCTCATTCTGGACCTGTCTGCCTGTCTCCTGGCTGTCCCCAAGCTTGTCCCTCTGGTCCCTGTGCCTCTCATAAACTGGAGTCAGGTCTCAATGCCTGGTTAGATCAGATTAAGCATTTTTGGCAGGGATGCTTCACAGACGAACCACATCAGAGGACGTGGCATTAGGCTGCCCCACTGTCAGGGACGACAAGCTGGATCCGTGGACAAGCTGTGACCCTGGGTGACTCTGGGGAGCACACTTCCCCTTTGCAATCAGCAAGTTCTCGGCGGGGTGGCACCTGGTACCTGTGCAAACACGCTGCTCTTCAGTGGCCCCCGCCTGAATCAGCTGCTGGGTCTCTGTCAGAACGTTGCCCTGGATGGGGTGTTCCCGGCAGACTGTCTCATGGTTCAAAACCCAAACTTCACAGGAGTGTGTACCTCCCACTACAGTGTTTGGGGGTTTTTGGCAGATATTTACATAGAATTTTTACATCTACTCCTCTCAAGTTCAGTAATATTTTAAGCAGAGCAGAGTTGTGGAAGAATTCTCAAGATGCATCTCATACAATAAAACCGCCCCGACAAAGGGGGTGTGTGCCTTGTATGTTGCTGGCAGCGAAGGAGGTGCCTGTTACTTCACATAAGGCTGAGGGTTCGAGAGAGAGCAGGAGAGGGCCCCCTGGGCACAGCCAGTCTTTCCAGGACCCCCGCAGAGGTGGACTCCTGTCCCTGCTGCCGCATCCGGCCTGTCAAGGACGAGTCACTGAGGCCGGCACGTGCGCGGGGAGCGGAACCCACAGTGGGAGTGCCAGGACCTGGGGGTGGGGGGCCATCGTTCACCTTGGCTTCTCCTGACGCCATTCCCCCTTGGGACGGGCTGCGTCCCCCTGCTTCTGTGCACACCTGGAGCTGCCCTGCTGCCAGACTCGGGGACACCACACTGCCGCGTGTCCGGGTCCTGTTGTCCTCCATTAAGAAGCGTCCTTCTGCAGAGCGCCTGGTCCTGCGGAGGCTTCAAGGTGGCGCTTTCTCCGTCCCCACGTGTGGCTGTGGGGATGTCGGTGGGACACCTGAGGTGTTGGGGGCAGCAACATCACATCTGTTTCAGTGCATTTAAAAAAAAATTAATGAGGTAAGCAGTGTTTCCTGTAGCTACAAGCACTGTCACTGCACCCTCGTGGCTGCCAGCTCACGCCCTCTGTCCTCCACTGTGAGATGCCATGGTGGGGCCGCCATCAAGACAAGGACGTTGGCCTCATCTGGTGTCTCTGCAGGCACGTTTCTCCACGTGCTCCCAACTGCCCCGCCATGCCTCCTACGTCCTTCCCCCGTTCAACCAGGTCTGTGTCAGGCACGACCACACGACTGGTGAGGTGGAGCTTATACTCCACAGAGGCGAGAGTCACAGACAGGCCGTGACGAGTGACTGGGGCTGGACTTGCCCTTTTGGTTACACTCTAGAACAGGACACTGTATATGAGACAACTGTCTTCGTACACTGGATGACAGGCAACCCAGGACAGTGCCCGAGGGGAGGGACACCGATGGCCGTGCTCTGTGCTCACCCTGGCCTCTGCCTGGAGGCACTTTCTGGAACACAGGGAGGGATCCAAGCACAGCCTGGGGGCCACGCTGAGTCCAGGGGTGGCTGTAGGTGGGGGAGGCAGAGTAGCTGGAATTTCTGGAGGCAAGTGAAACGGGCCAAAGAGCAGTGGCCCAGAAGCCGCGTGCCCAGGCAGGGCGTGCTGTGTCTGTTTTCTCACCACCAGTGTGGAGAGCCCTGGGGAACGCCTGGGCGTCCACACAGTCCCGAGAAGGGTCACGGCCTGGAAGCAGGGCAGCCCGGCCCGAGGGGACAGGCCACTCAGACTCACTGTGAAAAGATCAGGAGAGCTTTCGTAGCCTCAGGAGCATCGAGCAGGGACTTAACTGTCTGCCAGACAAAAAGTCCAGCACACTTCAAAGGAAAGCAGCAACAATCCAGACGCTCAATAATCCAACATCACAATGCTCAGCGTCTAAGAAAGCCTGTCCGCCCACGGGAGGGAGGGAGGACGAGGGAACACGAGGAAAGGAAGAGGATTTACAAAGATGAACCAAATGCTCCCTCAGAGTGGAAAAGCACATCTGAGATAAAAGCCTGACTCCGTGGGCCTAACGGTGGACGGGCACCGCGGCGGCGGCGGTCACGGCCCGGAGCCAGAGGGACAGAACCACGCAGACGCAGGCACAGGGGCCAGCAGCGGGGGCGGGCGGAGCCTCAGCGATCCGACTGCCAACCCGTAGAACACACAGGTGTAACTGGATTTTCAGAAGGAAACGGGGAAGGAGAGCGTAAAAATCTTCCAGGAAATAATTTTTCTCTTTGCATTTAATAAATAATAACTTCCGAAAGTTTTCTGCCTTTGATGAAAACTGTAAATTCACAGATCCAAAAAGCGCCGCTGAACGCGAGAACTAGCACATCACGCTCAAGCTGCAGAAAGTAACAGTGACGGAAAGAACACGTAAAGCGCGGCCGGAGGGAAAGAGCACGACCCCCCCAGCAGAAGAGAGTGGCCGGGGGGCGGGGAGGTGGCGGGGCGGCCGCGCCGGGCTGCGGCCCCGCCCTTCAGCAACCGGGCACCGCAGAGGCTTTTCCAGACAAGCCGAAGCTGAAGGGATCGGTTTACAGCAGGCTGCGCACAAAAAAGTTAGAACTCTTCAGGTAGAGAGGAAACGCCAGGTGGAAAGTACACAAAAGAAGGAAGAGCGTCAGAGGTGGTCAAGTGAGTAGGTGTCTTGTTTCAAAATTCCTTTAAAAGTCGCTTGACATAATGTATCGTGGGATTTACAACGTATTTAAAAGTAAAACAGATCGGCGGCCACTGGACGGAGCAGCGGAGGTTCCCCGTGGTGAGGGCCCTGCGTTGTATGTGAAGTATTCAATGTCATTTGAAGACAGATTGTGGTAAATTAAAAACGCGTTTTGCAATTCCTAGAGTAACCACTGAACAAACAAAATACAGAAGTATAAGCAAGTATGTCGTCAGTGGAGATAAAATACAACACAAAAAGTTTTCCCCCCCTATCTAAAAGGCAGGCAGGAAAAAAGAAAAATAAAGCAAAAATAGACGGGCCCAATAAAAGAGAAATACATCGAAAGACAGTGAACTCAACTCAAAACTCAACCGTTAACACGAAATGCAACCAAATGCAGTTGCATTAAATGTAAGCAAATTCTCAACTTAGAAGACAGAGATTGTGCGACGGGATAAAAAGGCAAAACCCAACAGAGGAAACACATTTTAATTATTTTAAAGACACAGGTGAAGAGTAAATGGATGGAGAAAGGCATCCCTGAAAACAGGACTCGGACAGATGCTGCATCCACAGCACACAGGTGGATCGCTGGGACAAGGGGACAGGACAGTAACAGGGACATTGCACATGATAAAGGCAGTCCCTCAAGGAGACGCTACAATCCCCAACGCACGTGCACACGTGCCCCTAACAGAAACCTTTCTTTACAAGAAGCAAAACTTGAGGGGGCTGGAGGAACAGACAAGTCCAGTCATGGTTCAGAGATTTCAACGTTCTTCCCTCACTGTTCGGTAGAACAGACAGAAAATCAGTTAGGTGCAGGACTGGGGCCATTAGAGATTCATGGAGACAGGTCTCCTGCTCCTCCTTCAGAGGCCAGCTGGTGGCTGAGAACATCTCCCCCATGGGTATGAGCACAGGGCAGAGCTGGGATGTTCCCGGCCAGTGGCCTCCCCACTGGAATTCACCCCTCGGCTGTGAAATGGGGTAACTGTTGTGACCATCAGACCAGAAGGCAACCAGCCTGGACACCACAAAGCACTGTGCAAACTGCCCGCTCTGCTGTCTGCGGTGGCCAGAGACGCGGGATTCCTCTGGGTGTCCCAGGGTGGGCTGCCAGCCTTCCTGCCCCGGATGGCCAGGATGCCTTGTACAGTCCCAGACCCAGGTCCCACGCTCCACTGGGCACAGACAGAGCCACGCATTCAGAACCACTGCCTCCCAAACTGCTCCCCAAGTTCTCCCAGACATACCTTCCTTCTCGCCCAGGCCCTCTGTCTCTGCCTCCTTATTCTCCTGTGGTTTCTCAGCTTCCTCAGGGCCAAACCCCTTTACTCCAACCCCACCTGCTGACCCAGCCACCCCGTCCTCGCGAGTGGGCTGCACACCACACCCTCGGCTAGGGTGGCTCGCTTGTCTCTCCTCGCCTTCCAAGGGCTGGTTCTGGTCTTCCCAGACTTGCTCTGCATCACAGCCCGACAGCACCCGAGACCCAGTGCTGTTAATGCGGGGCAAGGGCATCTTCACAGCAGGCCACCTGTGCTCTAGGGAAACTTGGGTGAGCTCTCAAGGCGAGCCCAGGAACACACACAGGACATGAGCAGGGCCAGAGGCGCAGCTGGACGAGGAGGAGGACGCCTTACCCTCGGCAGGAACCCTAGGTCAGAGAGAGCACACCGCAGTCACAGGGCGGGTGCACGGCATCACCTGCAGGGCCACAGCAGCGGAGCTGGGCACAAGCAACGCACGTGCCCCAGTACACCTGTGGGGAGTCCTGGCAGCGAGGACCTCAGCTTGGGTCATGCGCCTTCAGAGGCGGCTCCAGCCTTCTCAGATCTTTCTCCTCCTCTAGGCTCTGCGACACCAGTCCTGGAAGCGCAGCATTAACCACAGGACGAGCACGAGGCCAGTGCTGGCACGGCGCCTGCGGAAGCCCACCCAACACGTCCTCCCATGCTGCGGGGACTTCTGTGCCCGGGACACACTGGCCTCTGGGCTGGGTTTGGAGACCCTCCAGTCACATGGCAGTTTGAGGGTCTAAGCACATACAGACCAGGGCTTCTCACGCTTTCGTGTGCAGGACAGTCATCCAGGATCTTGTTAAAAAGCCGATTTTGATTCTGCCTGCATCTGCGGTGGGCTGGGGCCCGAGATCCCACATCTGCAACAAGCTCCCCGAAGTCCCACAACAGCCCACCCACCCGCAAGCTCATTCCAGCCAGGGCTCCAGGCGGAGCCCCTCCCACAACTTAAACACATTTTACTCGGTGGGACCAGCCAGCTGAAGCATCAGCAGCCCCGCGTTCCACTCACCCAGAACTCCTGCAGCTCTGTGAGGTGGCTGACGTTTTCAATCTTTTTGATTCTATTCGATGCAATGTCCAACATTGTGAGTTTGTTCTAAAATAAGGAAATAAATGTTTCGTAGATTACCTCAGTTCAGAGTCTGTGACCATGAGCACAGTGCTGGGCCTGGGCACGGAGCCGGGGGCGGCTGACCTCTGCCTCCCAGGACAGGCGCGTGTGAACCAGGTGCAGACCCTGCCCACTGCCCGCCCCTGCTTTCGTTTACACACAGAATCCTCACAACCACCTTATGCAGCTCTCATTCTCACTAGGATCTGAAACTGGCTCCACGAGACCCCAAGGACCCCACAGAGAGCTGTCCTGGGAGAAGCAGAGAACACCTGCCCGAAAGCTCTGGGAGGCTGCGGCACCTGAGCAGAAGGGCTGACCACAAAGAAGGGCGGCGATAGTTACTCGGTGCGCGTCTCGAGGACACACAACTCCAGTGACACTCAGAACAGAATTCCTTTCATTTAGGGATGAGGAGCCCGGGTGTGGTGAGGGCAAGAAGCTGCCAGGCACAAGGGGAGGTGGTGCTGCCAGGCCCAGGCCCAGGCTTCTGGAAGGGGCCCTCCTCCCGGCAAGAGGCCACCAGGAGCAAGGGGCGAACCGAGGAAGGCCTGGGCCTGAGGGACAGCGGGTCCAGGGCGGGCCGGGGACTTACAGCTGGCGGGGCGAGAAGGGGCGCTCGGCCCCGCTGGGGACTCGACTCAAAAGCGCCCAGCAGATACTTTCCAATACGTATCAGCTCAGCCTGAGGAATATTTGTTTTAAAGATCAGAGTTTTAAAATTTATCAGAGTGAGACTGTAGTGAAAATGATGTCTTTTAAAACTTGCATTGCTGGCTGAAGTATGTTTGAAAAAACAATTGGCAAGTTTTTCTGAAATCAGAAGGGAAACGTTATAGGTGGGTTGACAGCCCCCTCAGAGTTTATCCCCCTCCTTTTGCCCGGTTCTGACTGAGGGCTCCCTCATCACACTTCCTGCTGCATTCCTGGGATTCTGCTTCCAAACCCAGTCTTAAGGGAAAGTTAAAAAAAAAGTCTCAATAAAATAAAAACACCTGCCCCTGCCCCCCCACAAGCAGGCAGCCAGCAGCCCTGCTGATGCTAACGCCCCGGGCCCCGTCTCTGGCTCCAAGGGCTCCCCTAGTCCGCTTGCGTTATGCCCACACGGCTGCTCAGATTGGGGTGATATCTACGGGCCAGGAGGCTCCTGTCTGCAGAGCTATGGGGTTTCGGAGCAAACAGGGACTTAGCAGAACTCTGCAAAGAGGAGCCCAGTGGGCAGCAGGGTGGGTCAGGCCAGGTCCAGCCCCTGACCCGCTCTGCTGGGTGTGCAGACACAGAAACCGCAAAGCAGCTGTGCTTGGTCCTCGTGCAGCCCAAGCACAGGCTCAGCCCCAGGGTGTCCAGCTGCCGGATCTGGCCCCAAAGCCCTGAGCACAAGGACGCGGGCATGCGCTCAACACTGTATCATGTTTTTCTGAGGGGCTGCACAGTGTTTTGAAAGCTCATTCAAAAGCAAACCAGTAAGAACTGCTTAAAAAGAAAAAAAAAAAAGGAGCGGGATGGCGTAGGGAGAGCGAGCACACCAGAGACGGCCACATCCATGCCACCACCTGCCAGGCCAGGGCAGAAGGCCCGGGACAGGAGCAGCAGCCACAGGGCAGAGGCGGCGCCCGGCACACTGCGGGAGCCGTCTGCGCTGTCCAGACAGCAGGTTTGCCGTTTGGGAAGAAGATACGCTACTTCCTGACCTCACACCACAAAAGTACATCCCAGGTAAATTAAAACAGATAAAGCTTAGAAGAAAATGCAGGTGGACACACATGGCCTCTGGTCGAATAAAGATCTCGGGGGAAAGACTGTCATGTCTGACCATGATGGGGGTCACAACAACCGCCTTTAGAGCCACAACTGTGTTCTCGCACTGTTCTGTTTCAGAGGCCCCCAAAGGGTCTGGTGCTGATGCAGCCCACGGTGTCGCGCTCTGGCTGGTAACCCGAGTTCTCACCCTGTCTTGTTTGCCTGAGGCTCGCTGCAGGCATGCCATCTCCTGAGCGGCTCCTCTGGCTGACCTCTCAGCCCTCTGCCCCCCATTTCCACGCCAGCTCTGTAAACTTGGCCTGACTACGAGGAGGAGGAAGGCGAGGAGACCTATTGTAGGAATGCCCTAGCTCTTCTAAAATTTGATGCACATGTTGGTGAAGTAAAATTTAGAAGGCAGTCTCTCCCCAAAACATTAATGATGACTAGGCCCAGGGGCTGAGGCATGAAAGCCAAAGGAGTCATAACTAAGACTGAAATGCTGTGTTTACAACAAAACTGACCAACTCACTAGCAACTAAACAAAACAGGAAAAAAAAAACAGTGAAATAGAACGAGTAAAAGCATTTTATTTGCCTTGAACACTGCACTGAGGAGGAGCAGGTTTGCCTGCAGGCAGCAGAGGAGGATAGGGGCCTCCTGGAGCTCAGAGCCAGCCTGCCATGCCCTCCCAGGTGGGCCTGGGACAGGCCTGGCCAGCGAGGCGGGGAGGGCTGGGCAGGGGCTCGGGGAGCCGGAGACGCCTGCTAGCCCTGCATGGTATGGGGGCACCCAGGAGCAGCTAGGGTTCACTTTTTAAAAATCCTCCCCAATGCCCACAGGGCTGCCAGGACCCCTGCAGTGAATCTGCCCCGGCCCTGCACAGTTCTGCTCCCTCAGGCCCCGGCTGCTCATGCCTGCCTGTCCCAGCAGGTGAGCAGGGACCACCTGGCTCTCTGCATCAGGGGTCAGCACCTTCAACCCCGAGGGACAACCACCCTACAGAGAGGGCCCTGGAAACCAGTGCGTGCCACCTGCCTGGTGCCCCGAGTCCACCCAGGGCCCCGCACCCGCCTGCTGCCCGCCCTCCCGGGGCCCCGTCCACCACCTGCCTGCCTGCCCGCCTGCCCGGGCCCCACGCCCCCCCGCCTGCTGCCTTACGTTGCTGTCCAGGCCCTCGATGACCTCGATGCCGTTGTGGCTGAGGTAGAGCTCCCGCAGGTTCACCAGACTCTGCAGACCCTCGATCTTGGTCAGTCGGTTGCTCTGCAGGGGGAGGGGGGAGACCAACAGCTGTCAGGACAGTGTGGGTGGCGAGCAACAAAGTGGCTTCTAGGAAATGGGGCTGCTGGTCTTGGAGACTCCTGAAAACAGGGCATTCCACCTAAAGCTGCCAGGATGGGACTTGCACACAGAGAAAGGGCAAAATTTCAAGTCTGCTGCACTGGCTAAAATTTACACATCAGGGTTAAAGGCTTTTGTGCAAACAACTCACTTTCCTGTCTACTTGGGGGAGGCCTACACTAATTAATATAGTAATTCAACAACATCAAAGTCACAGAATATCTTAGAGTAAATTTAATCCTCATTTCTTTCAGCACATGTTACAACCCAAGTTAAGGCACAAGGCCCTCTTTCTAAAGAAGTCCGCAGAACAACTGCTGGAAAGGCACGTGTGGCTTTGGGGGACCCGCCACACCTGGACGGTGCCCAGACGCCCCAGCACATCCTGCCTTTAGGGTCTGAGTCCACACGTTTGCTTCAGACAAAAGGGAACAGGAGACAAGGTACGTGCAGGTGCTTACCCCCGCCACCCGGCCCGCACGGACATGGCCCCCCAACCCCCACGGAGCCCAGTGAGGCTCCGGCACAAGCTCAACCTGCTGAACAAGCCTCTCTGGCTAAAACCACCCAGAACTTTTATCAGGACAAAGAGTGTGATGCTTAAGAGTGAAATTCCAGTTCAATGTGAGTTACGTATGTACAAAGCCTGTGACTCTAGCGTTTCACCCCCTCACTGATGGGGCAAGGAAGCCCCGATCGTGGAGATAAAAGTGGGCTGCCTGGCAGCCCCGGCCCTGGGGAGTGGTGGAGTGGGCGGATGGATACCTGCATGCTGAGGACTGTCAGGTTGGTGAGAGCATCCAGGTTCTGAAGTTTAGTGATCTTGTTTTTCCCCAAAAACAAACTCTCCAGATTGGTTAATGTGTCAATATTTTCAATTGCCTGTGAAAATCAGGACAGGGTAGCTGTCAGCTTTCCGGGAAAGGAAAGGCCCCAGGATTTCAGCCCCGGACAGTCGGTCATGGAGCTTTCCACTCTGGAAACCTTCCACGCACTCCCACTTGACAGCACAGGGTTGAGAAAGCAGGAAGGCGGGGATCAAGGCCTGCTCTCCTGGACTCACTCCCAACCCTAGAGTTTTCAGAGCTCTGGAGTTTGTGGGGACAGAGCTTGAAAACCCACAGACAAGCAGACTCCTAAAGTCGCCCCCAGTTCTAAAGTTAGTTCTAAAATTAATAATGAGTTAACACATTATTACATTGTTCTATGCGGAGTCTGTTAAAAACAGATCCCCCAGAGCCCAAGTGTCCACAGAAGAGGGCTGCTGGAAGCTCTGACTCTGGGACGCCCACCCTGGATTCCTGGGAGCAGGTCCCCCGGGCCCCATTCTGGGGCCCTCTGGCCCCTCCCTCAGTTCCTGTCACCTTCCTTCTTCTCCCTGCTATGACCGTGTGCTCCACCATTCGGCTGGAACCACCCCCCCCCCAGGTCATGGTGCCACAGCCGGGGGTGGGGGGGGAATGGTGCTCAGACTCGACCTTAGTTTCCCTCCTCCTCTGAGTTCACAGCTCTCTCGAAGCAGGTTAACCATCAACTTTTCAGCAGACATTGAATAAGCAGACTAGGTAACACAGCAGGGCCTCCAGCAAGTGCAGAATGTGTGTCACCTGGCCTGTCGGCGGGACACGGCCAGGACTCCATGAGGGTGAAGACCCAGAGGGAGGCCACGCTTAGCTGCCATCGCCTGCGTTAGCCTGTGACGGGCCACTTCTCTCTCGGAACACTCCATAGGGAGACACGATAAAACGCTGACATCTGGGTCTGTCTCTAGTTTTAAATGTGCTGCTTAGCTATTTTCAGCCATCTTACCACCAACTGGCACAGAGGCCCTTTGCCAGAACCACTCTCCTCGGTTTGCAGCCTGCCAGCTCACGAGGGCCCAGCTGGACTGGCCAGTGTGCTGTAACCTTCCAGAAGCTGGACAGAGGGGCACTCCCCACATGGAGGGAGGGGAAGGTGTGCTCGGAGAGCCTGCCCTCAGCGGCCCAGAAAGGCGGGGGGGGGATCAGGTTCCGTGCTGCGCCCCTCGTGGGGGCCAGGGCGGGGGTGGGGGTTGAGTGGTCTCCTGGTGGCTGACGGCCTCACCCCGTCCTGGCAACCCTCTCTTCTTTGCTGGCGGACCCATTCCCGATGTGTCCTCCTGTGACGCCCTCCCAGGCAGGGCCCATTCCACAGGCGCATCCCAGCGGTTATATCAGCTGGGTAGAGGGCTCCATCTGCTTCCAAAGACGCCCGGCCGCATGTCCTTAGACCTGAGCAGAGCCTGGCAAATGGCAGGCTCTGATGCTACGCAGGGGCTGGTCCCGGGCAGGACGGGCCAGCCACGCCCCAAGCTGCCAGCTGCCTCCTGCGGCCCTGGTGTGGGGAAGGTCGCTGCGGGCCGCCGCCGTGCTGCGTCAGGGACCCTTTCACCCCCAGAGGTTCACCAGGAAACACAGCCATCAGCGTTTTCAGAAGCAGAGTGTTGGGCTGATCAGCTCACCTCAGGCAGAACGTCACTGGGACGGTCTGCTTAGAGTTTGCCATGATCTGGACAGGGAGCAAGTGAGATGCGTGTGCAGAAGGCAGGCTAGGCCACTGCACTCGGGCACCTGCAGCCAGCACATTCAACTACAAAGAGCACTGCCAATCACTCCCCGCACCCACCCTGCCCCAGTCATACCACCGCCCCGCGCGGAGGGCCATGCTGCTGGCCACACCTGCACCTACCCGGATGCGGTTGGACCCCAGCTCCAGCATCTGCAGTTGGTGTAAGGTGCTTATGTTCTCAATTTTATTGATTTTATTGTTGACCAAGAAGAGCTTTTTCAGTCGTGTCAACTTATCAATTCCTTCAATGTTTCTCAGCAGATTAAAAGAAATATCTAGAATCCTGGGAATAAGCAAAACACCTATTTTTAGTGGGCACAGGCCACACAGAACTCAGAATGTAGCTAATGTGGAGGTGCATCCCCCGGTGGACCACGCATCACCCCGGGGAGGGCAGGGGGCAGCCTGCAGGGCCCCCGATGCTGTGCTCACAAGATGGTGCCCTGATAGACGCTGGAAGCCTCCAATCGAAGGTTCAACTTGTGGGCTGAGACTGCGGGCAAGCAGAGCACCTTGGAGCCAGGTGCAGGGTGGTGGGCGGGCCTCCCAGGCCTGACAGCGGGGGCGGAGGGCTGGCTCTGGGAGACTGGCAGGTGGGCCCCTCGGTATCTCCCTAGGCCTCACTCATGACTCACTCCAGCTCTGTCAGCGCCTCCAGGTTCTCAATCTTCTTGATTTGGTTGTCGTAAAGATCCAGCTCTCGGAGACTCTGTAGCTCCTCCAGATTCTCAATGCATTTAATTAAATTCTGACGGAGGCAGAGAGTCTGGGGGACACAAAAGGGACAGCTGACACAGGCAAGAGGGAGGCCAGGATAAAGTGCCAGCTGTTACAGGACACAGGATAAGCCTTCCAGGCGGGAAGACGGCTGTCATCGCCTGTTCTCTGGAAAGGTGGTGACCTTGGGGAGGATGGACAGACACCCACAGGGAGGCTGGCGGCAGGCCTCGCACTGAGCAGACCCAAGTTGGGGCGAGGGCGGTGCTGTTTCCCAGCAGAGTGAAGCCTCCGTGGGCTCCGTGTGAAGACAGGTTTAACTGACGTGAGTTTAGGACTGCACAGGTGGTCTGTGCCTGACTGCAGGCAGGCTCTGACTTGGGGCGCCGCTCAGCCCCGGGACTGCTCCACACACCCTGCCCTGCTCAGATCAAAAGGTGCAGGACGGCGGCTCCTGCTGCGGCCTGGCTCCTTTGTGAGGACTGTCACTCGTGCAGAACTAATTCTGATCCGGTTTATCCACACTCTCCAGGTGGGACAGGCTCAGGAGTGTCCCAGACTCACCTCTCAGCAAAAGACCGCCTTCTTCTCACTCACCTTCACTTTCTTCAGCACCTCAAATCCTTCAATTTTTCCAATGCGGTAATGATTCAAGTCAACGTCCTGAAACAAAGAGAAGTCTGGCTGACCTGTGGCAAAATGGCGAAGGTGTGCTTCCTGGAATAGGAGCCACGGGGAGGCTGGCAAGGTGGGCGGAGGTGAGGGCGTCCACGGCAGGCAGGTGCCTGGGACGCAGGGGTGAGCTGCATGATGCTCTCCGCTTTGGCTCCGATATACAGTGGCCGCAGGTAGAACTGACCCTCCCCCCAAACGATGGTAAACCCTCTCTTGCATTGTTCGCTCCCTTGGCACAGCACAAAAGCCTGTGCTCTGAGGAGGTGGCTCAATCTTGTCACTGCTGGTGGCTGGCAGCGGGCTTGGGAATCCCCAGGGGCCATCAACACACACTGGGAGCTTCTGCCCTTCCCTGTAGCCCCTGCATGCCCCAAACTGTCATCACATGCTGCTTTCCAGGTGCTGGGGTGGTAGGACCGCCCCTCCCCCCGCCATTTACATGTAATCATTCGGCCCAATCTATGAATCAAAGGCGTTTCATCTGCCACGATTCTCAGTGGTTCAACAGAAAGGGGATGCCAATTACCGGTACTGAAAACAGTCAGAACACGGGGAACCTAACCCAATCAAGGGTGGCTCACACAGCTTCCTCCAGGGACACCACTTATAACCTGGCACCTTTGTACAAGACGCCCTGATGGCTGGAGGGCTCCGCCGTGCCCCTGAGGCTGGGCTGAGCGGGCGGCATTACCTCTGCATCTCTGTCCAGGTTAATGGTTTCCATGTCCACAGGCAGCTCTTGTCCTTCTGAAAAAAATGAGAAGAAAAAAGCCCACTCAGAGCCCCGGGTCTCCAGGAGGCAGCAGGCCTGGCGTCAGCGGAGAGCAGAGAGCCAGGCGCCTAGAGCACAGGACCGCCTGGGATGCAGAGGAGAGATGAGGGGGCGATGCTGGGGGCGTGGACGGCGTGGCCGCGCGCCAACGCTCTGTCCAGCAACTGTCTCCTTTCAAGCATTCTCAGTTTCCCGAACGCAGCTACTGGCAAAGGTCTCCAAACTCTCCTCTGTGCCGCTGAACTTCCCAAGAAAGGAAACAGTCTGCAGCTGCTGGCAGGAAGGGGATGGGGCGGGGGAGGCGACTGAGCCTCAGGTGGGCCCAGTCAGCGGCCAGGAAGCCGCCCACTGCCACCTTCTGGTGACGCCAGAGCCGCGGAGCTGGCAGCAGCCTGCCTCCCACAGCCTTTCCCTTCTTGTCTGTGGCAATCAAACGAGCCATTTGAATACAGATCATGCCGGGCAAGTCAGCTGTTCTGGGATGTGCCTTTTCCTGCTTTGGAACGTGGCCCGGCATCTACAAGCACTTCTCTCTGCAAAGAGCAAACCAGAGTGAAGCACAGCTCGACAGACAAGACCACAGGGCCTCGCTGAATAATTTAAACACTTGTCTTGCCTGGGAGGCCAGGGAGCTCATCTCAGCAGAGGCCCTCCATCTGGGAGAGCCAGGTCTCTGGGGGCAGGGTGCCCGCCCAGGGGGAGCGGCCGTGGCTCCTGCGGTGGAGCTAACGGCCTTGAATTCGAACCCCCCTCCTCCGTTCATGGGGATGCACTTCAGCACGTGCGTCTGAGCTGATGTGGGTGTGCGCAGCATGACGCTTCTCCGGGGCCGGCTCTTGCCTCCGGTCTCCTGCTGTGGACACCAGGCCGCCGGTCCTGCGGGAGGTGGGAGCCTGCACACCGGGGGGCTGGCTGGGACCCCACTGCTGTCCCTCCCTGCAGCACGGCTGCCTCTGCTCTGCGCAGAGCCGGCTCACAGCCTCTGCTTAGCCTGGCCCTCGACTGGGGGCCCCAGGGAGGTGCCCTGATGCAGAAGCAGCCTGACAGAGAAGTCGGGCCCCACACTGCCTGAATCCACCACACAGCCTTTTCACTACGCCTTTTCCGTAACGATCAACAACGGCTAATGAAAAAAATGTTACTTTCTCTAGTTTAGCCACAGCTTTATAAACTGTCAGCCAACCTAAGAAGCTGGGAAGAACAAAGAGATACGCCCAGATGCCCCCCTCCAAAGGACAGCGCCACCAGCGGCATGAATGACTCTGCAAGGTGGGATGCGAGCGGCTCTACCACGAAGGCAGGGTGTCCAGGCCACCTGGTGTCCAAAGCAGGACATGTGGTCACAGGCTCTAAGGGGTTCTGTTTGTAATGCATCCAGCACCAGGCAAGCTGCTCAGATGCCAGCTTAACCTCTGAAACAAAGTTCCCAGCCGTCTTTCCCGACCTATCACTACTCATCATTTAAAAAAAATAACTCAAGGAAAATAAGTGAGAGGTAATAGCTGACATGTCTGAACTGATTTTACTTGAACTGAAGACGTAAAGCAATACAGGTAGGGGCAAGTCCTGCTTTCCCCAAGGACGAGCAGAAATGCACCTTCCCGGAGGCCTTCTAGTCAGCCAGCGAGCATTCTGGAGGAGAGAACACGGAATCCAGATCCGCAGGTCCCAGCCCAGCTGCTCTATGTGTAGCCATGCACCTGTGGGGGAGCCTGCGACAGGGAGCCGTCAACTCTCCCATCCTCCACGGTGCCAGGTGTTCAGATGGGAGGGCAGGTGACACTCCCACCTTTTTGTGACTAAGTCAGACAGCAAGGAGAGCGTCCGCCCATCCCTCCATGTACTTATTCCACCCACATCACTTCCAGAATACCGACTCTGAAGTTCCAAAGTACATGACTGGTACTTTTGTGGTAATAATCTCCTTTTGCCTTAAAATTAGGTTGCCATAGCTACCAATCATCTTCACTGGCACACAGCACCATGTTATTTTAAAAATTAGTTTTGTTTTTATTACCATAAAGGTAGTGTATGATTATTAACACTTAAATATCCACATATTGCACAAAAATCTAGAAGAGACCTTCCCAAACCTGTGGTTAAGAGAGGGCCACCACAAGTCAGACATGTTTCCTGAGTAGGTAAAACTGCGTACTGTTATTACTATCGTAAAAATAAGGTTTAACATGTGTACTGCTTGTAAAATTTCTGCTTCTTATACCTAATGACATACCCTGGACATCTTTCTGTCTGTTCATATGGTTTTTCTCATTCTTTTCAATGTAAATTGATTTCCTACGCAAGCAAACAAACAAAAAAAGGCTTAGATCATGGTTGAGGAGGGTGAAAAACCACCATTATGGGCTGAGAACTTAGTTTTCACATCTCTAAATCCACTCTGTTATTGTTAATTGCTGAAACAATTTAGGAGTTGACCCTCAGGCCTGTAAGCACAGCGGAGCAGAGCTCAGAAGTGGCCTCTCTAGGCAGTAAAGCGAGTTTACACGACCACGGCGGGAAAGAGCACCGCCAGCCCAAATGTGATGTAGAATCTTGCTTTTCCAACACACGGTTAATAAAACAACTTTTTGGTTCTGTCCCAGATGATACACTAGTATCAACATTATTGGTAACTGTATTTTCCTTCAGGGGAATCAGGAAAAACTTCACCCTGCCTACAAGTGCCGAAGGTTGGAGCCTAAGGGAGCCCATCAGAGGGCCCACTGCTCCCGGCCATGAGGCCTCCCTGCCCCCAACCCCCGGGGGGCACATCCCACACAGCAGAGCCTGCAGCCCCCTTAGTGAGGTTAAGGTGCTTAACTCGGCCTGGTACCTTCCGGGTCCTCTTCCCCCCGCTCCTCTCCATCCTTCAGGCTGTGCTCGCTCAGGTCCGCCGCGATCCCGCTGCTCTGCTTCTTCCCTTCGTCATCGCCCGACTCTTCGGACTCCACCCTCCTGTCAACTGAACCCACACGCACCCATGAGCACTCACGTCTGCCTCAGGGGACTCTTCAAGGAACATATAACATATTGACATCCAGTTGTAAGTCAAATTCAAAAACGTTTGTTGAATTCAGTTCAACAAACATTTGAGTGTCTTCCATTTGTGTCCCGGGCACCATCTGAGGTATCCGGTGGAGGGGAGAACTTGGGGGCTGGGGGGGCAGAGCAGGGAGCCGCAGGGGTATGAAGGTGAGCGACATACTATTCCTGCCCTCAAGGAACTGGTGAAGAGACACCAGGTGTTCTGAAAGCCCTGGTGGTTTGTGATGAAAGGCACTAACAGTAACAGCAGAGAAGCACCTCCTGCTCGGCTCACGCTGGCCTGGACACCCACGCACAGGGGACCACTGTGACCCTCCCACCACATACCTTCATCCATGCTCCACTATCCATTTGGCCAAGAAAACCAGCCCAGTTCACAGGCCCACGTTCTGAAAGAAATCAAGACTAACTCAAATCAGACTGTGGGCAGTGGGGAGCTCTAATGAGAAAGGAGAAGACAGCCAGGAATGCTAAAGACCCCAAGAAAGGTCACTGATGCTAAATGTCGGGGTGCGTGGAGACCAGCACGAAGTTCTGAAAGTCTGGGAAGTAAACACCTCTTGAATTAATAAATGAGGCAATGCTTAAATGTGGCAGACTGGTGAAAATTCTTTGGCAAGACTGTCAAATAATTTTCCTTTTTCCTAACTTTTTTTCTTTTTACAACCTCTTTTGGAAGCCTGTCTGGAAGACCTGAAGCACTAACAGATTACTTGGAATAGTCAACCACACTGAGTGTTCTCTTTTCTCTGACTACAGCTTATCTCGAAAGGGTTGTGCTTTTTGAAGAGAAGAAGCTCTGTTTCATCTCTGTCTCTTACTGGGCCTAACAGAGCAGCACCCAAGAAGGACTGCTGGGTAAGTCTTGATGAAATTCACCTCTAAAACGCTCAGCTCCCTCCCTTCCTTCCTGCCCTGGCCACTGCCGGGGCTCCTGCCTGCCTCCTGACTAGTCTCTGTGGCTTGTCTGGCTCTGCTTAATCTATTCTCCACTGCCAGAGAATCTGATCCGATTCTAAAATCCAAATCTGATCTTTGACTCCAAAAATTTCTGGAATGCCAGTGGCCCTTCCTGAGTTTGTATCTGGTCCTAAAGACACAGCTTTGTTATGTTACTGCCTTTTCCAGACAGACCCCAGTCTCCTCATCAGTAAAAGGAGCCAGAATAGCACCTACACCTCAGAGTTGCTGTCAGGACTAAATTAGAAAAGGCACAAAAGCACATGCAGGACACACAGGTAGACATTTAATAAATCAGTCGTTACCAGGCACAGGGCACTCTGTGGTCAAGACTAAGGGATAGCAAGTTCTGCTGGGGGATGGTCAGGTGCAGCCGAGCCCAGGATGGGAGAACCTTAGCTAATGAAGGGCAGCCAGGGTGAAACTTGGGACTCTATCCTGGACAGGATTGTGGCAAAGCAGATCAGCAAATAAGGTGACTTTGGCGCCTTGAGGACAATGGACTGGCTCAAGGGACTGGCAGTGGGAAAGGTAAGAAAGATTTGGAGGCACTAAGGAAGTAGAGGCATTGGAGCTTGTTAATTGGATGGGTTGGAGTGGGGCGAGAAAGAAACACCTGGCTTTCATATTTGCCATTTACCAAGACCTGGAAACAGCTGATGAGGAAGCAGGAGTAGGCGGGAGGGTG
Source organism: Vicugna pacos (assembly GCF_048564905.1). Classification (NCBI taxonomy): domain Eukaryota; kingdom Metazoa; phylum Chordata; class Mammalia; order Artiodactyla; family Camelidae; genus Vicugna; species Vicugna pacos. Next base: position 96,261,799 of record NC_132991.1, on the reverse strand, counting down.
GGAAGAACGGGGGTAAGATGAGCTGCTTCCTTGCTTAAAAAGATGCAAAGGTCTCGAAGTCCAAGACTCTTCAAGTGCTTCTCCCCTTCACCAAGGCCCTCCACAACCTTCTCCTGCCAGCTCCACTGTCACTCTTGGTGAACTCTCCTCCAAATAGGTCACATTCTTTCACACCCCTTCACCTTTGTCTGTGTGGTTTCTTTCCCCTGAAATGATCTTTGATGGCTCCCTCAACATATCGCCCACTGGGCTGATACGCAGTTATCCCTCAAGTTCAGCTCGAGCGGCCATCGCTCTGAAACACGCCAACTCGTCCTTTGCTCCCCTCCCCTCCTCCTTCCCTAGCACTCTGCACACAGACACTGGCTGCTCTTCTGGAGTCCCCATGGAACCAGCGGCTCTAAAAGCACACAAGCAATCTAAGACACCACCGACTCTCCAACCACGGGTAACTGTGTGTGTAATTATACGCATGCATAACACGCATACAATTTTTTTCAACAAAACGAAAGAGTTGAATTTAGTCTTTTCGAAACTATGATAGCTTTGAACCCAGGAACCCATCGATTCTGTAACTCAGTCTCTTGGCTCCTCGTCACTCCTTCCCCATGACCCATTCGCTTCCGAGAGGACCCTTCTCCACCCCTGCCACGTTCACCAATGAGCTGACTCGGGCAGGTCCCAGGGAGCCCTGCGCCCTGTTTCCTGTCAGCTGTCCAGGGACCAGCCTCGCGGGTCACACTCAAAGATTCGGTGCGAGGCTCCCACCAGCTGGCGGACGCCCGGGCTGCGGGGCCACCGCGCCCTTAGTCTCCACCCATGCGCCCGGCTCGCGCCGCCGCTAGCCCCTGGCCCTGGGTCCGGCGCCGCCCAGGCCGCCCGCGCCTTCCGGACCGCTACCGCCTCGGCCCCGGGTCCTGGTCCAGGGCCACCCCCGCTCGCCGGCTGGCTGATGTCAGGGGTCGCGCGCGGTGGGGCCCGAGCCGCGGCCGAAGCCAGGCCGCCCGTTTCTCTCGGGCAGGGCCGGTACGGGCTGCCGCCTCCCGCCCGCTGGGCCCTTGGGTCGCCGCCCCGCGGGGCCGCTTACCCTCCATCATCTCCTGCGACTGTTGCTGGCCCGCGCCGCGCTCCGCCGCCATGTTGGCTGCTCTTCCCCTTTCCGGAATCTGTCGCCTCGGGCTCCTCAGCCAATCAGGGCTCCTAGCTCGGACCCTTCCCAGCCAATGGAATCCTTCGCACTTGCGCGGCCCCACAGCCTCACGGGAGTTGTAGTCCACCCACGAGGCCGTGCCTGTCCACAGACGCTCCCGCCGCCGGCCTCACCTCCAGCGAGCAGGTAATTAGTGCACAGGAGGCTCTGGAGGCGACAAGTGGGAAGAGGGCAGGGGCAGTCGGGGCCCCACGTGCGGAGCGGAGCCTGCAGGCCAGCGGAGAGGCGTCTGGGAGTCGCTCTGGGCTCTTGGGCTGGTAGTGGGACACGGCCGGGTGTGTCTCTGCGTGGGGCTGCAAAGTGCGGGTCAGTCGAGCGCGTCCCCGGCCCTTCCGCGCGTCGGCGGCTGCGTCTGCACAATGAGCCGACTTTGTCCCGGCGTCGCCGCGCGGACTTAGCCCGTGGGAAGGGGCCGCCTCCAGTTAACGCTTAACGCAGGCACCCGCGCTCGTCCCCGGGCTGGGGCCCTGTCCGCCCGCGGGTCCCCCTGCAGGTGCTGGGAGAGCTGGTAGGGGCCCGGGGCGCCGACCCAGCCACTGCGGGCGCCGCAGCCCTGGCGGTCCCGGACCCTGCGGGCATGATGGGCCGTGAGGGAGCCGCCCTACGCTCCCTGCCTTCAGGTCGAGGCCTCCAAGGAGCGAGCTCCTCGCTTCTCACCCTTCTGAACCCTGAGACCAGAGGAAACGGCGTTCGCCGGACCGGGCTGGCTGAGGCGCCATCTCTTTTGGCTACTCCGAGGCGCCGTACAGGGACTTCGGTGCGTCCCTAGTAACCGTTAGCGTGTGCGTCCCCCTCAGGCTCGCTGGGTCCCGCCCACATGCGCCAGCGGTTGGCCCATGGGGCCTGTCAATCGGCGCAAGTCGCTCTACCATTGGCTGTCTGGGCTAGAGGCGCGGATCGGCGCCCTCCCGGCGGGAGAAGCGAGCTTGGCAGGGTGACCCTGTTCGGCCTCAGGTGAGCAGCAACGCCTGGCGCGCGTCCCGTGCTCCGCGCCTTCTGCGTTCCTTCCGTGCAGCTCCGGCTGGGTGATGGCCCGCTTGTCGCCTGGCGGCCGTTTCTTCGCCGCGCCCGGTCCCCAGAGCGCCTCAGGAGCTGTGCCTCGGCTCCGCCCGACGCCCCGCCGTCTCCCCGGGGGAACCGTGTGCGTCCCTCCGCCTCCCGGAAGGTGGGCCCCGAGAGTGCGGGCGCCTTGCACTCAGCTGCGCTGGGAGCCGGCGCTGAGCCGGTGCCTGGCACCTGGGAGCTGTACGGGGGCCTCGTGGGGGTCACAGGGCTGCAGCGCCTCTTGGGGCGGGCGTCCCGCACTTGGGGCGCGGGCTGTATCAAAGCTCGTCTTCCCTCCGCCGTGCGCCTTCTCCCAGGGGGAGCAGCTTGGGGTGGGCCTTGCTGCCTTTTCTCCCCGTCTTTCTGCCATTGCTTTAGATCCAGGATGACTGTAAGTCCCGCTCCTACCCCGCTGGTCTTTGTAATTTGTAAGGTGCATATCTGGGCAGGTTACACAGAGCCCTGTAAAGTCAACTTTGGGGGAAAATCCATGCCGCTTGGGCAGGCGTAGGAGGCCTCGGGGCCCATCTCCACCTGCTCCCCTGTGCCCTGAGCTCCTCCCAAGGGGCCTGTGGGAGCCTTTGACTTCCTGTGGTTCTGCCTGGGCTCAGCTCGGCTGGTGCCTCCTCCGGGAAGCGGGGCCCTTTGCTCACACCCTCCAGCACAGCAGCCATCATTCTGGTTGTTGTGTGGGATGCGTCGATGCAGGAAACACAGAGACGGTCGGTCTCTGAATGAATCTGATGGTGAGTGAAGTCCAGAGGAAGGCAGGTTTTAGGGTAGTTCATCCAGTGGCTCCAAACGACATCCGTGCCATTTTCAGCTCTGCTCGCCTTCTGTGAGCTTCATCCCGAGGCTGGTTCTGCTCTGGATTCTACAGCAGTGGTGGGAGCAGTTGGAGCTGTTTGCTTCCTAGCTTGGGTTCTAGTGGGAGAAAGTGGGTTGCTTCCAGAAGTTCACCCATAAGAGCAAAGAGTACTTTTCCAGAAGCTCCCTGAAGACTGCTCCTTGCTTCTGTTTGGTCTGAAGGGGATGGGGAGTGTCACTCATACGTTCTGGAATCAAAACTAGCAAGGGAGCAGGATTACGCTGAGAACCATCAGGTGCTCTATGGATCCGGCTTCCTGTGTCTTCTGCTCAAGGCAGATATAAACAAACACAAACAAGATCTATTCTAAAAACCTAGGCCTGGACTTGCAGGCATTTCTGGTTAGAGTTTGAGTCAAAATTAAACTTGTGAAGAAGGAAGTGATCCAAGGTCGTGTGAAGCCAGGCTCTGCTTTCAGAGGCCAGCTGTTGCTGTGCAGAGGGGCCATGGGCCGCTTTGTTTGGCCTGGTGTGCTGTGCTGCACTGGCTGGACAAACTGCAAACGGAACAGAAGGCACGAAGGGAAGAAGGGTTGTCTTTTCTGCATCCACTTCTTGGCTTATCAACTTTGGACACTATTTCCTCCCAGGAAAGACAAAACATTTCTTGCCCTCACCCTCCCTTCACATTTCTTTCTCTCTTCTCCCCCGTTTCTTGTTACTTTTACAAAATAAACTTTTGTCAACACAATGTATTCTGAAGAATTTTATTACTTTTCTTTAACAAAGTAAAGTTTTTTTTAAAACTTTTTTATTGAGTTATAATCATTTTACAAAGTTGTATTAAATTCCAGTGAAAAGCACAATTTTTCAGTTATACATGAACATATAATATATATATTCATTGTTACATGTTTTCTCTGTGAGCTATCATAAGATCTTGTATATATTTAACAAAGTTTTACCGCATTTACAATGCACTCTGAAGCTGTAATCAAGTCTTCCGCGTTTTGTCTATAGGTTGGTTGTAGAAGTAGAAGCCTAAAATACGATCACATCGTTGTTAATTATTGTAGAAATAATTAGTGCATCTAGATGCTTAAAAAAGGAAATATAAACCGTGATACTTAAAAGTTGATCCTTGAAGGAAAGTGACACATTCTAGTAGTTTACTACCTAACTTCTTTCTTGCGTCCTACTCATCTTTTGGTTCATAGCCAGCTGCTGCTTTTAGAATCCCATGCTGGATATATACGTATGTGTAAAACATCTCTTAATTTTTCAATATGTACTAGCTGATTTCATACAAAAAGACAAATGCAATATCATGCATGATTGGTAACAGTAAAGTGAACACATTTAAACACATTTAAACCCTCCGCCCAGATGGGGAACCAGGAGACCTCAGTCCAGCACTGCAGGGCCCTCAGAGGACACCTCCTGCCTGGAGTTTGGGTCTGTCACATCTGTGTGGAACCCTAAACAATGTATTTAGATTGGGGGGGGGATTGTTATAGAATGGAAATCCTACTGTTGATGGTCCTTTGATTTTTTTAATTTGTTATATCGCTAAGATTTATCCTTATGTGTATAGAATTTTGTGTGTATAGAATTTGTTTTCACCACTATAACTCATAGCATGAATATACCTGATTTTTAAACCTGTTTTCTTGTTGATGAATGTGTAGGTTTTTACTTTTCTTTTTTGGCCTTTGCCATTGTGAACCGTACTGCCCTGAACATTCTTGAGTGTGACTGGCTACCTATGCGTGAGAATTTCTATAGAGTGGAAAATACTGTCACAGCAGGTGAGTGTTCGACTTAAATTGCTTTCTGATGAGATTATGTTAATTTGTTACCATTCCCATTGATCCACATCTTTATCAGCCTTTGGTATTAGAATTTATAGAATTCTTAATTTTTGCAGATTTAGTAGATATAAAATTGTCGTGATTACACTGATAAAGTTAAGCTTCTTATAAGTTTATTAACGATGAGGGTTTCCTCTTGTGAGTTACTTCCTTCTAGCTCTTGCCCATTTTTCTTTTTCTTTTCTTTTTTAAAATTAAAATAGAGTTGACATACAATATTGGTTTCAGGTGTACAACACAGTGGTTTGACATTTATGTACATTACAAAATGATCTCCATGACAAGTATAGTAGCCATCTGTGACCAACAGAATTATTACAGTTTTGTTGACTGTGTTCCCTGTATTTCCTACATGACGTCCCTGTGACTTATTTATTGTATGACTGGAAGTTTGCATCTCTTAGTCTCCCTTACCTGTTTCACTAATCCCCCCCCCACCTCCCCTCGGGACACTGCTAGCTTTGGCTCTGTGCCTCTGAGTCTGTTTTGTTTTTTAGATCCACAAATAAGTGAAGTCATGTGGTATTTGTATTAGGGTGTATATATGTTTCTTTGAATTTGTGTTTTCATTTTCTTCAGATAAATAGCCAGGAGTGGAATTGCTGGATCATGTGGTAGTTCTATTTTAATTTTTTGAGGACCCTCCATACTGTTTTCCGTAGTGGCTGCACCAATTTACATTCCCTCCAGCAGCGCACAAGGGCTCCCTTTTCTCCACGTCCTTGCCAACACTTGTTATTTGTTGTCTTTTTGAGAAGAGCCGTTCTGCCAAGTGTGAGGTGATGCCTCATTGTGGTTTTAATTTTCATTTCCTGATAATCAGTGACATTGAGCATCTTTTAATGTGTCTGTTGGCCATCTGTATGTCTTCTTTGGGAAAATGTCTGTCTCTTCAGGGTCTCTGTGCATTTTTTAATCAGATTGCTTGTTTTTTGATGTTGAGGTATATGAGTTCCTTGTATTTTTGGATATTAACCCCTTATTGAACAAGTCACTTGCAGATATCTTCTCATGTTAAGTAGGTTACCTATCTTTTTATTGATGGTTTCCTTCACTGTGCAAAAGCTTATTAACTTGATTAGGTCCCGTTTATTTATTTTTCTTTTGTTGCCCTTGCCTGAGGAGGCAGATCCAAAAAGATATTTCTAAGACTGATGTCAAAGAGTGTACTGCCCATATTTTCTTCTAGGAGTGTTAATTTCAGGTCTTTCATGTAAGTGTGCAATCTATTTTTATTTTTATTTCTTGTGTATGGTGTGAGAAAGTGGTTTAGTGTGATTCTTTTGCATGTACCTGCCCAGTTTTCCCAGTGCCATTTATTGGAGAGACTGTCTTTTCAAGTTTATAGTCTGACTTCCTTTATTGTAGAGTATTTGATTTTACAAGCATGGATTTTTTTCTGGGCTTTCTGTCCTCTTCCGTTGTTCTATGTGTCTGTTTCTATGCCAGTATTGCCCTGTTGTGTGTGCTGTAGCTTTGTAGTACAGTTTGAAATCAGGGAGTGTGATATACCTCCAGCTTTGTTATTTTTTCACAAGATAGTTTTGGCTATTCATAGTCTTCTTTGTTTCTGCACAAATTTTAGAATTATGTGTTCTTATTCTGTGAAAAATGCCATTGGTATTTCGATAGGGATTGCATTAAATGTGTAGATTTCCTTGGGTTGTATGGTTATTTTAACAATTTTCTTCCAATTCATAAGCATGGTACATTTTTCCATTTGTTTGTGTACTCTTCAATTTCTTTTATTAGTGTCTTATAATTTTCAGAATACAAGTCTTTCACTTCCTAGTTAGATTTATTCCTAGGTATTTTATTCTTTTTGATGTAATTCTTAAGGGAATTATTTTCTTAATTTCTTTTCTGAGAGTTCATTATTAGTATATAGAAATACAACAGATACCTGTATATTTTTTTTCTTGTAACCTTACTGAAATCATTTATTCTAATAAATTTTTGATGGAATCTTTAAGGTTTTCAGTATATGGCATGTTATTTGCTAATAGTGACAGTTTTATTTCTTTCTTTCCAATTTGAATACCTTTCATTTCTTTTTCTTGTCTGGTTGCTTAGGCTAGGACTTCTAAAATTATGTTGAATAAAAGTGGTATGAGTGGACACCCTTGTCTTGTTCCTGATCTTAGACGAAAAGCTTTCAGCTTTTTACCACTGACTATGATGTTAGATGTGGGTTTGTCGTGTATGGCCTTTATTATGTTGAGATATGCCTCCACTCTACCTACTTTGTTAAAAGTTTTTTTTTATCATAAATGGATATTGGTTTTTGTTAAATGCTTTTTCTGCATCTATTAAGATGATCGTATAATTTTTACCTTTTGTCTTGTTAATGTGGTATATCATGTTGATTGATTTGCAGGTATTAAACCATCCTTGCATCCTGGGATAAATCCCACTTGGTCATGGTATATGAACCTTTCAATGTATTGTTGAATTCAGTTTGCTAGTATTTTGCTTAGGAGTTTTACGTCTGTGTTCCCCAGGAATATTGACTTGTTATTTTCTTTCTTTGGTAGTGTCTTTGTTTGATTTTGGTATCATGGTAATGCTGGCCTTGTAAAATGAATTTGGGAGTGATTCTGCCTCTTCAACTTTTTAGAATAGTTTGAGGAAGACAGGTGTTAGCTCTTCTGGAAATGTTTGGTAGAGTTCACTCATGAAGCCATCTGGCCCTGGAATTTTGTTTGTTGGGAGTATTTTATTGCTGATTCAATTTCACTACTTACTAGTAATCAGTCTGTTTAGATTTTCTGTTTCTTCCTGATTTGGTCTTGAAATCTAGGAATTTATCCATTTCTTCTAGGATATCCAATTTGTTGATGCATAACTTCTCATAGTACTCTCTTATGATCCTTTGTATTTTTGTGGTGTCAGTTGTAACTTCTCTTTCATTTCTGATTTTATTTGGTCTATTTTATTTTTTCTTGATGAATCCGGCTAAAAGTTTATTAGTTTTGTTTATCTTTTGAAAGAATCAGCTCTTAGTTTCATCGATCTTAAAAATTTTTTAGTCTCTCTTTCATTTATTTCCACTCTGAACTTTATTATTTCCTCCCTCCTACTAACTTTGAGCTTTATTTCTTCTTTCTCCAGTTCCTTTAGGTATAATGTTATATGGTTTATTTAAGTTTTTTGATTTCTTGAGGCGAACCTGTATCCCTACAATCTTTCTACTTGAAACTGATTTTGCTGTGTCCCATAGATTTTGCATCATTGTATTTGTTTTCATTTGTCTTGAAATCTTTTTTTTTTAGATTTCCTCTTTGATGTCTTTGTTGACCCATTGATTCTTTAGTAGCACGTTATTTAGTCTCCAAATACTAATTTTTTTCTTTTTCTTTTTTTCTTTTAATTGATCTCTAGTTCATGCTGTTGTCAGAAAAGATGCTTGATATAATTTCAATCTTAAATTTATTGAGGCTTGTTTTGTGGCCTCTCATGTGATTTATCCTGGAGAATGTTCCATGTGCACTTTTAAAGAGTGTGTATTTTGCTGTTTCTGAATTGAATGTTCTATCTATATTAAGGTAATGTGGTTTAATATGTCATTTAAGGCCAGTATTTCCTTACTGATTTTCTCTCTGGATGATCAGTCCTATTTTGGGGGGGTGGGGTGAGGTAATTAGGTTTCTTTTTATTTATTTTAATGGAGGTTCTGGGGATTGAACCCAGGCCCTTGTGCATTCTAGGCACACAGTCTACCACTGAGCTATACCCACCCTCCAATCTGTCCATTGATGTAAGTGGGATGTTAAAATCCTCTACTATTATTGTGTTGCTGTCTGTTTGTCTCCCTTTATGTCTGTTAGTATTTATGTATTTAGGTGCTCCTCTGTTGGATGCATTGATAGTTACAAGTGTTACATCCTCTTGTTGGAAGAAATCCCTTTGACGTTTCTTGTAAGGCTAGTTTAGTGGCGGTCAACTCGGTTAGCTTCTGCTGTCTGTGAAACTTGTGTCTCTCCTTCACGTCTGAATGATAGCCTTGCTGGGTGGGGTATTCTTGATTGCAGAGTCTTCCTTTCACTGCTTGGTGTGTATACTTCCAGTCCGCTCTGGCCTGCAGGGTTTCTGCTGAAGAGTCAGCTGATGGTCCTATGGGGGGGGTCCCTTGCATGTAACTAATTGTTTTTCTCTTGTTGCATTTAGGATTCTCTGTTTTTAACTTTTGGCATTTTGATTATTATGTGTCTTGGTGTGACCGGCTTTCAGTTTGTCTTGTTTAGGACATTCTGCTGTTCCTGGACCTGGATGTCTGTTTCCTTCCCCGGATTAAGGCTGTTTTTGACTATTAGTTTTCAAGTGAGTTTTCCTCTCTTCTCTCTCTCTCCTTTCCTGGATTCTCCCTAATCTGCATGTTGGTGTGCTTGATGCTGTCTCAGATGGCCCTTAACCTGTGCTCTTTTCTTAATTCTTTTGTATTTTTTTCTCTTTGGCTTGGGTGGTTTCTTCTCCATCTTCCAGATCACTGGTCACTGTTGTCTGATCTACTGTTGGTTCCTTCTAGTGTATTTTCTAGCAGTTGTGTTCTTCAGTTCTAAATGGTTCTTTTTTTCTGTTTTCTTTCTTTCTTTTTGTATGTTTCTTTTTTATATTTTTGTAACTCTCTGTTGGAGTTCTCGCTGTGCTCACCCATTCCTCTCTTCACATTCTGTGAGCACCTTTTTGGTCATTAGTGTGGACACTATCAGGTAGATTACTTACCTCAATTTAATCTAGTTCATTCTCTGAGGTCTTGTCTCGTCCTTTCATTTGGAATGTATTCTTCTGTCTCTTCATCCTGCCCAGTCCGTATCTCCAACCTTGGAGAAGTGTCCTTGAGTGAGAGGTGTTCCCTGGGGCTCAGCAGAACGCTCCCCCTGGCCCCTGAGCCTGGTGCTTCGAGGGTGCGCCCCCATGGGCTGTGCGCACCCCTCTGCGGTGGTGGGCCGACTACTGTGGCTGGCTGTGCTTGCTGAAGCGCGGTCTTCCTCTCAGGGCTGCTCCTTGGCCCGCGCCAGGGTTTGTGTGCAATGAGGTGGGAGGACCAATGAAGGGAGGAGGCTTGTGTGGGTCTGGGGAGTGGGCTCCAGGCCGGGAGCTCTGGATCACCAGAAGGTGGTCCAGAAGGGGGTGCAGCCTCTGGGGGCACGTCGCCCTGGCCTCCTCCACCAAGGGCCCTGGCCTGGGCCTCCTGGCAGCAGGTCTGCACTGGAGTGCAGTGTCACTGTTGGGGGAAACTTGGCCAAGGACTTGTGGGACTCTACTGTATTTTTTTCTTTATCTGCTTGGGAACCTATAAGTATATCAAAATTAAAAGTTAAAAACAAAAACTCAGCCCTCCGGTGCCAGGCACCCTCCAGACTCTCACTTCACATTGTTATTTTGTTGGAGGCTCCATGTGTGATTTTGGACACAGCTGGTCGGGCCCATCGGATTAGGGGGAAGCTGGGGCTGAGGGGGCCATCAGACCCTCACAGGCTGGCGGGTTCTCATAGCATTGGTGACATCTTGACCGAGCAGCATTGGACCTGCAGCCTGTGCCTTCCTTCATGGCTCCTTACCCTCAGTTCTGGTTTCCTCCTTTCTCCTTCTCTCTGTCCCCTCCCTTCCTATGCACTTCTCTGTGTGTCATAGGTTCTGACCCAGGGTGGCTCTTGGGTGTGTGTGTCTTTGGGGGCTGAGCTTAACTCACCCTTGTGGAGAACTAGTTGGCTAAACTGACTTTGATCTTGCGTTGCAGACGCTGACCAGGTTCCCTTCGTCTCCTGGTGGACGGCTGTCCCGCTGGCCCACTGTCTCCCAATGGAGGACTGCGGCTCGACGGCCTTAGAAGGGGACCCGACGAAAGGCCCCGCCATGCAGACTGCCTCTGAGCCCCACAAGTCCTTGTCGTTGGCCCACAGACACCTGAGCAGAAGGAATGGGCTTTCGAAACTCTGCCAGAGCAGGATGGCACTCTCCGGTACCCGGCCCTTCCCGTCTCCGGGTGTTGGCGCCGAACATGAGAGTGTGGAGTCACACTTGGCTCCGTTCAGGGTCTCTGCTCTAGCAGAGGAGGTCTTTATCTAGGTGGTGCTGGCAGGCCCCTCCTCTCTTTGTCTAGTGTGGTGCTGCGTTTGTTCTGCTGTGATTCTCAGGCGGGAAACTCTCTTCTGGCAGTGGTTGGGATTTGCCTCCACATTCCAGGGTCGGAGCAGAGCACTGTTTCTTACTTGGGGTGTGTGAAAAAGCTGAGCCGGGCTGGGCCAGATGCGGGCGAGACATGGCTTTGTTCGTTCTGTTCAGTGCCCTCTGACTGTGCCACAGGCTCCCGCCTTCCTCTCAACGCAGACGAGTTAGATGGGCTCTTGGGTGCCGACCTCAAAAGGCGGAGGGGGTGCCTGGGGTGGGCCGAGAGCATGGGCACTGCTGCCAGGCCATCCTTACTTCTCTGAGCCTGTGGTGCCTGCAGGGCCCAGACCCAGCGAGGAAGAAGGCATCACTGCCTTTGAGGGGGTGCCTGGGAGGCAGCAGGTGCTTGCTAGACACCGGGTAGACCCAGACCATGGGGAAGTCTGTTTGTATCACAGAGGGGTGTCTGGAGCTGGAGGAAAGGGCTGCGGGGGGGTGAGGAGGTGGGCTCTGTTTTGGGGGAGGGAAGGCGATGTGAGCTTGCGTGCTGCTGCAGAAAATGGAAGGGCTGGGTGTGTTCAGGGGGCAGGCTCCCCTCCCTGTGGGGAGGAGTCGATGAGGCAGGCCGGTGGGCTGTCTCCTTGGGAGCGAGGGCTCCAGTGGGGGCCTGCCAGGGACACACGGGGGCAGAGGCAGAGCTGGCGTCTCAGTGCCTGAAGGGAGTTTGAAGGGAGGTCAGGACTGGCTGCCTGGGAGGAGGAGGGGCAGGGCAGGTGGCTGTGTAGTTTCCTGTCTCAGAGAAGACATCAGCATGGGCCCGCTCACTGAGAAAGTCAAGGAATCCTCTGTGAAGGCCCAGAGGGGAAAGGAGGGCAGAGCCATGTCTGTTCTGTTGGTTTCTGAGCTGCTGAGGGTGGAGCTAACACTGGCTGAGATGGGAGGGGAAGCAGCCAGCCGGATCCCAGCGGCAGCGGCACATTTCTATGTGAAGCATATTTAAAGCTGTGGAGTGGGGATGGAGTGGAGGTTCTGAGGCCGAGCCTGGGGTCCTGCAACCATGAGAGAGGAGGAGGGTGGAGGGGAGGTGGTGCCCTGCTGAGGACAGGCTGTTCAGGAGGAGGGGAGAGGCCCTCCTGGCCCGGCTGTGCTGTTGAGGGGTGGAGCTGGTGAGGCCTGAGGAGCGGGAGCGGGAGATGTTGCCCAGAGCAGGTTTTCTGGAGTGGTGGGGAGTGAGCACCTGGTTGGAGGAGGCAGAACGGGGATGGGATGGCCAAGACACAGGGAGCTCTTGAACTTGTGAGACTTTCCAGGAACAAGGGAGAGGGCAGTTGCTGGAGGGCTGGGGGTCTCGGAAAGAGGGACACAGGAGAGTGCCCCTTGGAGGGGTGGGCGGGAAGGGACCTCAGAGTCGTTCACACAGACACGGAGAGGATGTTTGTGCGTCTGATAGGACACGCTCCGTGTGGTGCCCCTAGAGAGAGTCAGCGCTGCGGGTCAGCCGAGCCTAGACCTCTGTGGGGTTAGGAGCAGGGCTGTGCGTGCGTCTCGGCCGCATGAGGTCTAACGCCCGCTTCCATTGCTTTCCAGAAGACACATGGAGCTCCTACTGTCTGTCATCCCTGGCTGCCCAAAATATTTGCACAAGCAAATTGCACTGCCCTGTGGCACCTGAGCAGGTGGACCTGGCCGGGTCCCTGGGCAGCGTGTCCTGCTGCTCCCTGCTGCGGGGCTTGGCCTCAGGGCGGTCCACGCCCCTGCTCCCGGCCCCCGTGTGCAACCCCAACAAGGCCGTTTTCACAGTAGACGCCAAGACCACAGAGGTACGTGCTTCAGTGTGTGCCCAGTCACAAGTCTGGGGCCTGTGCCTTCAGCCAGAACCTCAAAGAGAGTGTTGAGCGTTTTAGGTGCAGTTAAAAAACCGGCTGGTTTTACCTGTGTAGTAGCAAGAGGGATGTGAATTTGGGGGCCTCAGTAGGAATCAGTAACAGCTGACTGGATGCTCTCAAGGCAGAGGCAGGAAGGATGGCTGTGCCCTGGTGTCTCCTGCCCGCTGTCCGTCCTTGTTTCCCTGCAGCTGAGACACTGGAGCCCCAAGGGCGGCTCTGCTGGGAGACCGCCGACAGCGGACCATCACGGGGGCGTGAGGTGTCTGGGCCATCCCTGCCGGTGCCTGGGCCGCCTTCCCGCCGCCTGCTCCTTGGCCGCTCCCGGGAGCTGGAGGAGCAGCCATGACGCTCGTGCCCCCTCCTCTCTGCCACCCTCAGATCCTGGTTGCCAACGACAAGGCCTGCCAGCTCCTGGGGTACAGCAGCCATGACCTGATCGGCCAGAAGCTCACACGGTTCTTCCTGAAGCCGGACTCTGATGTGGTGGAGGCGCTCAGCGAGGAGCACGTGGAGGCCGATGGCCGTGCCGCCGTCGTGTTTGGCACAGTGGTGAGTGCTGGCCTCTTGGCCGCTGGCCCTGGTGTGGGGAGCAGCTGGAGGCGGGGTGCGTCGTGGAAACAGGAGCGGGGTCGTGCTGGCCTGGCATGAGGGCAGCAGGAGCGTCCTGGGAGGAGCTCGGCCAGCGTGTGCGACCCTGCAGGGCTCCGCCTCAGCTCCCAAACGTGTAGCGCGATTCTGCCGTCTTCCCAGCTGGCTCTCCACGTCTGTGGTGCGGAGGGGCTGGCCTGATCGGAAGGCTCCCTGGAGCCGGATCCTCCCGGTGTGCGTCCAGCCCGGACATGGATGGGTGAGCTGCACGTTAGACGCTGAGCCCTGAGCCTCAGGCAGCAGGGAGGATAGGTGGACTTGGGGGTGGAGAGCTCCGTGGTGGATCACATGCTCGGTGTGTTCCAGGTCCTGGGTTCGATCCCCAGTGCCTCCGTTAAAGAAAAATAGAACGTATAGGATCAACTACATCCAAAAAATTACCCGTCTAAGAGCCCAACTTCCTAGAAAAAGAAAATGAAGACATTCAGCACGTCTTGGTGTCTTTTCCTTAAGAAACCATAGATCCTGCTGTTTTTCCCCTGCTGTCTTACTGTGAAGCTGAGGGTGGAAAAACCTGCTCTTCTGATAAGCGTTCCCTCAGAGATCATGAGGTTAAGCGCCGGAAACCTCGTTTGTACTTTAGTTGATTTCTGAGGCGTGAGGCAGGTGAGCCGAGGTCCAGGGTACCCTGGAGCCTGGGCTCTGGCAGGTGGGAGCCTGTCTGCGCCTGCAGGTGGACGTCGTGAGCCGCGGTGGGGAGAAGGTGCCGGTCTCCGTGTGGATGAAGAGGGTGAGGCAGGAGCACAGCCTCTGCTGCGTGGTGGTGCTGGAGCCTGTGGAGCGGGTCTCGGCCTGGGTGGCCTTCCAGAGCGACGTGAGTGTGTCTGGTTTCTCCACGGCCTCTGCCCCCACCGTGTGCCTTTGGGCAGGAGGAGCCTGGGGTTCTGGAGAGTGTGCTCTCAGCCGCTCTTTCCTGTTGTGCGCCCTTGGGTGAGGAGCCCCATCTCCTCGTGCCTGTTCCTTCACCTGTAAAAGCGGGATCTGATTGTGACTGCTGATTGGATTGTTTCACACTTCAGTGAGACAGTGCCAGTCACCCCCCAGAGTGGCGGCTGACACGCAGCAGCACACACATGCCAGCCAGGGTGCGGTGCGGTTGCTGTAGTGAGCAGGCCTCTAGAAGGAGCCTCGGGAAGTTGGTGTCTAGAGACACCTGTCAGGAGCGGGGAGATGGTGTTCTGAGCAAGGTTTGTCTGTGTCCCTCTCACACCTCAGATGGAGAGTGGTGTTACAGCCTTGCTTTCAGCTTGCAGTTGCAGTTCAGTGCAGTTGACAGCTGAAGTGCAGGAGACTCATTACAATGCTTCAACCACTGGCTTTTCCTCCAAGGGCACCGTGACGTCCTGCGACAATCCCTTTGCGCACCTGCTCGGGTACGCCTCTGGGGAGGAAGTGGTCGGGCAGCTCATTACAGACCTGATCCCTTCCGTGCAGCTCCCCACTCCCAGCGAGCACATCCCCAAGGTAGGACCCCGACCCTCTGCTCCGCATGGCTGTGCCCGGGGCCTGTGGCTGCTGGAGGCTGTTCATCTGGTGATGGTCGGGTTCTTAGACCCGAATCCACGACCTGGAGGCAGAGGCCCAGGTTCCTGAGAGTAGGAGTGTCACAACACGCAGGGACACAATGGGACTGGGTCTGCTTAGAGCCCTTGGGCCACTGGAGTCTTGACCAGGGGCCAGAGCCTACGCGGCCCCCTGACTGGCTGCTGACCTCTGGGTGCTCTGTCCATCCCCTGCCCCAGCCTCCTCAGCTCCACCTCCACCCACGAAGCCAAGTCCTTGCACCATGCTTCTCTGCTCTGAAGACCTGGGTTGTCTCCGGTTTCCTGAGCAACCCTGGACTGGAGGGAGGCACACCAGACTGTGCGTTACACAGTCCCCTCAGTCCTCTCCTGGGGCACCTGCTGAGGTCTGTTTACTGAGA
Organism: Vicugna pacos; assembly: GCF_048564905.1. Classification (NCBI taxonomy): domain Eukaryota; kingdom Metazoa; phylum Chordata; class Mammalia; order Artiodactyla; family Camelidae; genus Vicugna; species Vicugna pacos. The sequence continues at coordinate 96,246,298 of NC_132991.1, read as the reverse complement.
AGTGTGGCGGCCGTGAGGAGCAGGGAGAGTTGGCGGCTGGCAGGTCTCCGCTCAGGCAGGCTGCGGTCAGATACAGAAGGGTTGGTCGGCAGCTCTGGGGGTAGTGGAGCCTGGGGCTGGACGTTCTGTCATCAGCCGGATCCTCCCAGTTCCCAGGTTCCCTGTTTCCCAATTAGTGTGCAGCCTTCACACGAGTGATTACACTGCTGTGAAGTCACCCCTGGCGACCTGCAGGGTCAGACTGATGGTCAGTTTTTGGCTAAAGTTGGCTTTGCTGCTGCAAGAAATAGGAGACTCTTTCAGGACATCTGTGGGCACTCCCTGGCTCTCCCACTGGCCTTAGGCTGAGAGCTGTACGCGCTGAGCTGGTCCTTCGGTATTTTCAAGCTTTTGAGCTTGGCAGCCTCTCTCCCTACCCACTTGTTCTCTTTATGTCCTTTTTGCCATCCAGACCCCTAGCTCCTTGGTCCCCAAAGCTGTGGGTGCATCAGTTGGTATGACCACTTTAGAGGACTTGTTTGGCAGCATCTGCTGACTCTGAACATAAGCAAGCTTCAGGCCCACCCTAGGCATGCATCCAAAGGAGGTGTGCACCAGGCAGGCCGTGTAAGCGTGTTCCCAGCAGCCTGAGCTGGAGCCGCCTGACGCCCCAGCAGCAGATAGAGGCAGACACTTCCTCTCATTCCTCGCAGGGCTCACTGGGCCTCAGGTCCCAGCCTGCACGCTTGCTGCAGGGAGCCTGGGGTCTTGAGTTCTGACCCCATTCAGGGCGCAGTGCTGGTGTGGTGGGAGCTACGCCACGTTCAGGCCACATCTACGATACAGGCCCCTGCAGGTCCTGTGCCTTTGGGTGGGCCCTTAAGAAAGGGGCAGGCAGGATTGGGTGAAGGGCGTGGACACACAGCCTGGTGTGCCTCCCTCCAGGCCAGGGTTGCTTGGGAAACCGGAGACAATCCAGGTCTTTAGAGCAGAGAAGCATGGTGCAAGGACTTGGCTTCGTGGGTGGAGGTGGAGCTGAGGAGGCTGGGGTGGGGGATGGACAAACCACCCAGAGGTCAGCAGCCACTAGAACCACTGCCCCCAGGCTGGAGGAGAGGGCAGGGTGGGGGTCTGGGGCTCCGTGGTCCAGGCTGAGAGCTGGAGGCACTCGCTGACACTCCTCCCTGCAGGGTCGGCACAGAAGACAGCCCGGTCCTGGAGTGTTTCCTGATGGCCCTGTGTGTGCTGTCCTCGGGCCATCCTGGGGTGGGGCCCAGCCATGGCTCCTGGTCGGGCTCTACGCACCTGGGGGCAAAGAGGGTCACGGGGAGATGGAGGAGGGGGAGCAGTGTGGAGAGCTGGGTGCTCCGGGGGCCCAGGGGGTGGACTTAGATCTGAAGCTGTGAAGCCTCAAAACTCGGGCCAGAGAGGCACTGCGGTCAGCTCAGCGCACGTCCTCTTTCAGAACCTCGAAATTCAGAGGTCTGTCGGGAGAGCCAGGGATGGCACCACCTTCCCCCTGAGCCTGAAGCTGAAGTTGGAGCCCAGCAGTGAGGACGCAGATGACAGCACGGCAGCCCCCGCCGGGGGCTACTCCGCGTCCGTCTGGGTGTTCTCCACCATCAGTGGGCTCATCACGCTTCTGCCGGACGGGACCATCTACGGCATCAACCGCAGCTTTGCGCTGACGCTGTTTGGTTACGGGGAGGCCGCGCTCCTGGGCAAGGTGGGGGCCGGGGCACCCAGGGCCAGGCCACCCCATCACAGCCGCACTCCTGCCTCTCCTGGCCCAGCTCCCAGCTTTGCCCCGGGACCGCAGGCCCAGCGAGGGTCCCCTGCTCAGGACCCCACTCCTCCCACTGTGCCTGCCTCTCTGGACCCCACAGTGGGAGACCACCTCCAGAGCCCCTGGTGCCGTGCCCACGCCCTCCGGGAGAGGGAGGGAGCACTCACCTCAAAGCCTGTCCGAAGCAAGCAGAGTCTGGTCTGAGCTACTGGACCAGGGCACACGTCACAGCTGTTGGGTCTGCTCCGCACCCCTGGGCTGGGCTTGTCCATACCTCCTCCTGCGAACGACTGGGGGCCGTTGTGGGTCAGAGCCAAGGACGGTGTTTCTATAACCTTCTTCCTTGGATTAGGCTGGGTTCTGAGGGCAGCCTTGGAGTGCCCTTCCTTGAGTGGTCCCAGCAGTCCTCCCTGAGGAGGGGGCACGGGCCCCCACTTGATGGGGTCTTGCGGGAGGGAGAAGCTGCCGTGTGGTGCGTCGCTCTTGACACTCAAGTGGCCCCCACCCTCTTCCCCTTGCTCGGCTGGCCAGGCACCTCGATGTGGGTTCAGGTCCCGCATTGCCCACGGCTTTTCACCTAGTGCCCTGCTCCCCACAGGCCGTGTCCCCTGTGGTCACTGCTGTGGACCCTGCAGCCTGTACGGCCGGCCAGGGCTTCAGCCTCTTTAGAGGCCCCCCAAACTGGTCCCTCTCTGTTCTCTAGTAGAAATACTAAGAAGCAAGTAAGCTGAATTTTAGTTAAATTATGTCAACCGTAGTTCAGCTGAAGTCAATGAAAACGCAGTTGGGGTAATTTCTGGACAAGGGCTTCCCTGGGGAAGAACGCTGGGGGCCTGGGTCCTGTCAGGGAGTGCGTGGACCTAGTTTCCGGGTGTGCTAAGACACGGGAACAATTTAGGATTTCCAGGTTGCGTGTCAGAGGGGCTCGGGCCTGCCGAGAGGAGTTTGACCTGGGATCTGTCCTAACCTCGTCCAGAGACTTGGTCATGTCATTTCCCTTCTCTGCCTAGAAGGGACGATGGGGTGGTCCTGTGGGTCAGTGAGGAGTCTCTCCAGGTTCAGAAATGTCGCTTCTGTTTCCTAGAATATCACTTTCCTGATTCCTGGTTTCTACCGCTGCATGGACCTTGCCTATGGCAGTTCCTTACCACTGCTGGACCTGGCCGACTGCCCAGACACTGGCACCCAGAGTGGGCCTGGAGGGACGACTGGGGATGCCCAGGAGGGCTGGAGCCCTGCCAGTGCAGCTGAGGGTGAGACCTGGCCTCCGTCTCCCGGTACACCTGCGGCCTCCCAGCCCCACCAGCCCCCACCCTCTATGGGAGATGGGCTGGAGCTCGGGGGTGTGGGCGTGATTGCGTGGGTTTGGTGTTCTGTTACTCGTGGGCCTTCAGTGTTCCCGGGGTGGGATGCTTGTGTGTGGGTCTTGCCCCCGTATTAGCACAGAGGGGAGGATGCACTCCCCCAGGTAAGTCACCGCTCCTGCGTCCAGGACGCCAGTAGCTGAGTGGTGTCGTCTTTTGTGAGGAAATCTGTGTAGCTTTACGTAGCTTAAGACAGTGTTGACGTAGCACGGCAGACTCATCCCTGAGTTAAGTAGTCCTGGCAGGGTTTGTCTATTTAGTTATGCTTATTCCCAGTGCTTTCAACTTAACATTTAAAGTCATCCCGACAAATGCCCGAGAGCCATTTTGTGAGCGCGGTAGGCGCAGTGCATGTCCCAGCGGGGCCCAGAGCAGAGTGCAGCTGAAGCTCTGCACTCCAGTGCCCTGAGGCCTCCCTTCCCTTGAGGAGGAGTGGGGGAGTCCCCCAGGCTGTCACCTGAGGGCAGGACCGTGGAATAGACACAGGTACTACAAGGGTGTGACTGTACCGTGTCCCACTGGGGGGTCAGCATTTATGTCAGCTTTTCAGCTTCCCGCGTGGGGAAGCACAGCTCTTGTCCCTCAGCGTCCTCCTGGGGCGTTAGGAGCTGGATTGTGGCACTGTGTTCTGAAGGGTTAAAGGGCGCTTTGTAGGCTGCTGACTCTCTTTGAATGACCACTTTGCTTAGCATGGGGCTTCCTTCCTTGTATCTGGGTTTTTCTGTCTGTAAAAACCCTCCTTTTCAAGTTTTTCTTGTCTGTCACTGATTATATTCCCGCTCCTCTTTTCCAGAATTCCAAATTCCTCCTGGTGTGTGTGTGTAATACATGTTCTTTGTAGAAAACAGAGGGGGTTTTCACAAAGGTTCTGCCCCTCATTGTCTCCTCAGGGTGGGGTCATGGCGTGTTTGTGGGTGCAGGGTGTAGCCCGCCTGCTGCCATCAGCCAGGGACTGGGTTCTGAGAGCCGCCCTACTCCTGGTGCTATCTCCTGAGGGCAGTCCCCCTCCGCTGACCCGTGTGCCTGTGGTGCTGGGCCCTGTGGGCAGACAGCAGCTGAGGGGAGGCAGGGGACGCAGAATCGCGGGCGTGAGGTGTAGGAGGGGACCCGTGCTTCAGGGGGAAAGCGGAGCTGGGGAGGGTGTGCAGACTCAGCTCCATGGGCCAGAAGGAGGCAGGGGCAGCGTTCTGGATGAGGGAGCGGAGCCAGGTGTGGCTGGGAGGCAGCGGCCCCGGGGGAGGAGCAGCCATCTGGCCCAGGACCTTCGGTTTTCGCCTGGAGTCAGGGCGGGACTCCGGGGACTGTCGGCAGACGAGGGACACATCTGACTCCACAGTTGGTGGGATGGTGCCAGTCAAGTGTGGGGCCCACGATGGAGCAGGGACAGCCCAGGACCGGGTGTCTGTGGTGGGGCGAGGGGAGGTCGCTCCGACACCTGCTGTGGATGCGGGGCTGGAGGCATGTCTGAGATCAGGTGAGGTCTCCTCTCGCGCCTGCTCAGGAGCCTTGGGGAGAGGAGACGGTTTGCAGCGGGTGTGCTGGCAGGTGGGAGACTGTTTTTTGCTGTTGTTGCTAGAGCCGAGGGCGGACACTGAGACCCTGAAGCTGGTGGGGAGCCCCGGCAGTCCCCCCAGGGCTCAGGCCCACTCCGATGCTGGAGGCCGCCTCCCCTCCTCGCTCCAGACAACGAGGCCCGGGCTGGGGTAAGTCCTGTGGGAGGTGCAGGTGCACCAAAGGGGAAGTGGGGAGGGGGAGGTGCACCTGGAAGCCGTCCGTGCTCAGCGAGGACAGTGGTGACGCCTGCTCCTGCCCCTCATGATGGCAGTGCTACTCCTGTGTGACCGGCCAGGCCCTCAGCCACTGTGAGACGGGCCCTGTTTTATGGAAAAGGAGGCACCTAGATAGGCCCCTGGGAGCTGATGTGAGCGTGGTTTTCTCATTTTGAAAATCATCTGAATCTGTTTGCTGTGTGTTTTTAAAGGACAGGGTATTCTATTTAGAGAAGAGGATGTGCGTATTAAAATTTTGGAAAATTTGGAAAAGTAGAAATAAAAAGTCCACTTGCTCAGTGATCACAGTCCTACTGTGCATAGCATTGTGGTGTGTTTTCAGCCAGTTTCTTGTAAGTGCGAGCAGTGCAGACGCGTGTGCTCCGGCACAGTGGGACGACCCCGTGCGCTGTCCGGAATGTGCGTGCACACCTAGACACACAGCCACGTGCATCTCCAGGACCTTCTCTGCAGCGCTGCCTCCAGACAACACTGCGCAGCAGCACTGGTTTGCAGGATGGTGCCTGTCATTGGCTTCGACTCCCTGGCTTTTTCCTCCTTAACTTTCCGTGGTCTGGGCGGCATGACTGCCGGCCCTCCTTGCCGTGGGCTCACCAGCACTGCGGGAGGCCCAGCCCCGAGGGCACGTGCCCACTGGCTGTCTTGGCAGCGGTGCGTTCTGAGGAAGCCTCTGTGCTGTGGACAGAATTTATTCTCTGGGTCGCAACTGTGCAACGACGAGGGCCCACTAGACACGCTGCCTCCCGCGGTTGCTGACCTCACAGTTCTGGGTGTTGGGTTTGCGTCCCTCGTGGGGTCCGGTTACTGTCTTCCTGCCTTTGCTTTCTCGTTGACTTAGCAAACCTTGGGAGACTTGGAGGCTTGTCCCTGAGAACTAGGTTCTTGGCAGGAAAGTAGGCGAAAGCAGAGGGGAGAGCAGGGCTGGGCGGTGGCGGGGGCAGACGGGACGCGTGGGGACTATGTTGGGGGCACTGTCAGTGCTTCCTCCCAAGTGCTCTCTAACCTCCCGTGACCCGGGAGCTCAGTGTCTGTAGCTGGTTGATGATGGAGCTGAGGGGTTTGGGAGGCTGTAGCTCAGGTGTGGAGGCCCTGAGTGAAGTACCCAGAAAGCCTGGTGGGGTCTCAGGTCCCTGGGGGCGGCTCATGGCTGCCTGTGGACTTGGGCAATGGAGGAGGGGAGGGAGGGACGACAGGGGCTTCCCTGCTCTAAAAGGCTCTCCCGGATGCCAGTCCCTCTGCCACCACCTCAGCTTGGCTGGCACTGAGTGTTGCAGGAACCTCTGGCGGCTGGGAGGCGTGGAGACTGGGACGGTGCAGAGCTGCCCCAGGGCCAATGCCGGAGGGGCTGCCCACCCTGCTTGGCGAGGGGAGTGAGACCCTCCCCCTCATCTGCTGACCCTGCAGAGGCCATGCAGCTTCCTGAGACTCGCTCAGGGCTGGTCTCCTGGCCTGGGCTGGATGGATAGAGGTAGAGAAAAGAAGACGTAGTGAGAGACACAGGTCATTTGTGTGGCTGCAGCAGACCTCCCCCAGTCCTTAGTTCACTCCTCTGTGGCGTTGGTCCTCGAGTTGGGTCCTTCCTCTCCTGCACCTCTTTATAAGCCTCTGGTCTGACACCAGGTCACGACACAATTGGCCCTGACTGGGCCTTGGGCAGACACCGGACCTGCGCTCAACAATGTCTGCAGAGTGAGTGCCACGGTAGCTGGGGCCACGGAGGGGAGTCTGGACTTGGGTCCTCGGCCCCGCAGGTCACTTGGTGGGTTGTGGTGGCCTCTTCCTTGGTGGTTCGCCGGCGCTGAGTGCACTGGGGGCTTCATGTTCCTGCTCTCAGGAACCCAGGGCTTGGGCTTTTCCAGCCTTCTTCTCCTTCCCGTGCGCTGGCCTCTCCGAGCTGGGTGATCTGATGGTGTTCAGAGCCCATCACTCTACTGTAGGCAGTGTCCAAAATCCATGCAAACCCCTCCTCTGCTTTCTTCCCACATCTCGCACCTGGCGGGTAGGAAGAGGCTGGCCGCACAGCTGTCAGGGGTCCCACTCACCACACAGCGAGAATGCTGACCAAAGCCATGAGCAGAGCATCCTAGGCACTCAGTGGCCTTCTTGCGTAAGTCATTTATGCAAAGGTGGATTTATTTGGAGAATACGTGAGTTGGTGCTTCATTTTTTAACTTTTAGAACAAAGTCAGGCCTCTTTTTTTCTGTCGTCGTAAGTTTATGGTGTCTCAAATTGAGGGGGAGTCCATGAGATCTCTTCTTTTGACCGTCCTGTGGCTTCCAAGTAACCATTTCATCTGTATTATAATCCCCAGGGTGGACAGCATCTCAGAAGGAAGTCCGCCAGCCCCTGGCCAACATTTGTCGCCTGAGGACCAGCAGAATATCCCAGAAGGAAGCCCACTAGCCCAGGAACAGTTGTTGCGTGAGATCCAGTGGAACACACTGGCAGGAAGCCCGCCAGCTGGTGGCCAGCGGTCGTGGGCAGAGCGCCAGCAACCCGCAGCAGTGTGCAGCTTCACACAGGACCTTTTGGGAGGAAGCAGGTTGGACCCAGTGGACACAAAACCATTTGCTTCACATGCAGATTCTGAAGCTCCAGTCCTGACTGCGGACAGGAGCGGCGCCACTGAAACGTGTGGCCCGTGTCAGGAGGCACAGCTGGGACGCAGGCACTCAGGCAGTGCCAGCACTCCAAGCACTCGCGCCGATGCCCCCGAGGCCAGGCCCCAGGCCGCGGGTCAGCCGGCAGGGGAGGGCCTCCTGCATGGCGCTGGATGCAGGGTAGAGTGCGGTGGGCAGCAGGGAGGCCGGGGGTTGGCCCGCAGTGCCCCTGGGACGGTGCAACTCTCGTCCTCGACGCCTTCTCTGGATGAGCTGTGGCTGGGGATGAGGGAGGACCGGGAGGAGCTGCAGACGTGCTTAGTTAAGGAGCAGCTGTCTGTGTCGGGCTTCGCGGGACCCCTGGACGTCTCCCACGCCAAGCTCGGCCCGGCGGAGCAGCCCCCGCCCTCTGCCTCCGTGTCCTTGTGTGACCTGGGAGGCACAGCCCTGTGTGGTGGCCGCTCGGGCAGCTCCTCGGCCTGCTACGCCCGAGCCACAGACCTCCCGGGCGTCCTGGAGGCCCCGGAGGCTGACGAGAATTCCTTCTCCTGGAACCTCAAGGAGCTCTTTCTCAGCGAACAGACAGAGCGCACCTCCTTGAGCTGTTCCTGTACTACGTCTGAGCCCGGGTGGACACCCTCCCCTTCGCTGGTGGGCTCTGACGTGGATGTGGGCGTCTTGCATGGGCCGAGGTCAGATGTCCTGGACGATAGGGAGCTGCTACTGCTGACCGGCACCTATTTCCATCTCGGTGAAGGCTGGCGCTTCCGTGAGAGCTGCCTGGGCCTCGGTGGGACAGGACCTTCTGAGACCTGCTTGGTGTCCTCAGAGCACTGTGAAGTGAGTGGCAGAGAGAGCCCGGGCTGCGTCCCTCCCGTGTCGGGAGCCAGCTCCGAGGACACATGCCCATTAGAGGAGCCCAGGCTGACCCTCCAGGTCACCTCCACGCCCGTGAGCAGGGACGGCTCAGTGATGCTCGGGGCTGCCAGCCTGCAGCCTGAGATCCAGGAGGGCACCTACGTGGGGAGCTGCTACCACCAGGACGGCTCAGAGCTGAGTACGTGTCGGGGGTGCGTCCCTGTCTCCCTGGAGCACAGCAGTGGGTGGGGGCTGGTGTGTGAGAGGGCTTCACGCCAGGAACAGTTTGGGCCGAAGTGCTGTATCGTGGGGAGTAGAGGACCCGAAGTTACAGTTTACCTCTTGAAAGTCAGGATCACAGTGCATGTGCTGGGGGTGGGCAGCCTGAGCAAGGTGCCGGCCCCTCCGTGCCCTGCAGCAGGGGCCAGGCTCCCGTTGGCCAGGACCTCGGCGGCCACACCAGGAGGGGCTCAGTGGTGCTCCGAGTCCGCAGCATCCCCAGTCTGGAGGGCTGTGATCGGGCCCCGTCACTAGTCCCCACTCTGGGTGCCGTGACTGGGGCCGGTCACCCAGCCCTTTACTTCCCCAGTTTCCCAGCAGGTGCATGTGTTCCAGCCAGTTGTTTCCTCATTGCTGATTTCATGGTGTTGATTACCAGGGCTTTCCCTCGAACGTAAAATACTTACATAAGTAATACATGTTATTTGCGGAAATATCATGAAATATAAGCAAAAAGAAGAAAATGAAATCATCTGTAAACCCCTTTGCCAGAAAAAAGATAAGCATGTTTGTGTTATTGGAGGCTGTGTAAAAACGCACCCACGTGCGTGAAGCTCCAGGAGCGTGCCGGGTCAGCTTGTGCAGTTAAGTGGCATGTGCTCTGTGCATGTGCGTGTGGCCTCCCTGAGGCAGACTCCTCTGTGCAGGGCGTTGGGTGCAGGTTTTCCAGGCTTGTCCGAGTTGGCAGCTGGTTGCAGTTCTCTCCCTTGGCCTCTGGCTGCCTGGTGGATGGGCTGGGCTGCTGGTCCCACGCCCAGCAGAGGGGGCGCTGCTGCCAGCCTCAGCCTTTCCCCTCTCCAGGCTTGGGCGCCTCTGCCCCTGCCCCGGGCACTCTGCGTGGGCTCTGTGCTGCTCTGGGGCTTTTTTCATCAGCAAACTGCTGGTGAAACCAGTGGGAATGTCCGTTCTCTCCTCAGGTGTGCAGTTTGAAGTGAAGCGGGTGGAGCTCCAGGGCTCAGCGACCCTGTTCTGCTGCTGGCTGGTGAAAGACCTCTTGCATGGCCGGGACTCGGCCCTACGGACCCGCCTGCTCCTGGCCAGCCTGCCCGGCTCTGCCCACACCACGTGGGAGCTGCCTAGATCCCGCCTGGGGGAAGTTGGTATCTGCCGTCAGCCTGTGCCCTGTATCCGCCCTTCTGTGCAGAAAATGTCTCCCAGTTAGCCTCTCTTTCTCCATTTTCTCTGGGATGGGAAGGGGGTCTATTTGTGGCTTTTAACACTGCCTTTTAACAGCCTTCTAAGAATTAAACCACACGGAGGGTTTTAAATCTGCGTGTGCCCCGTGTGCAGCATGGGGTCCAGGGGTGTGCCAGGATGGACTGGCGAGTCGAGGCCCCTGGTGGGCCTTGTGGAGAGCGGGTCTCAGGCTGGGGACTCTGTGGGCACAGGCGGGGCCTAAGGGGCCACGCAGGGCATGTGTGCTGCTGTCCCTGCAGGAGGGTGCACAGCTGCTGGGGCCACTCGCCCGCCTGCTGCGGTCCCCTCTCCTTCAGTGCGTTTCGTGTGGTCCCTCAGACCTGCTTTTGCAGTCGCAGGTGCTTGGAGCCAGACCTTGGTTTGAGGAGCTCCCCAAGGCTGTGGAGCTGGAGGGGCTGGCGGCCTGCGAGGGCGCCTACTCCCGCAAGTACAGCACGCTCAGCCCGGTCGGCAGCGGGGCCTTCGGCTTTGTGTGGACGGCAGTGGACAAGGAGGCGAATAAGGAGGTACTCGGCTCCCAGCGGGGTTGGGGTCTGCATCCTGGGAGGCAGGCTCCCTGGCCGCGCACACCACCCCTGGCCACCCTGCTTGGTGGGCTTTGTCCCTTGCCCTGTAACACACCAGGGCTGGCGTCCTGTGGGCTTCAGATCAAGACCCGCAGGGCTCTGTCCTCGGCCTCGGGTTGTGGCTATTCTGACACACTCCTCTTCCAAGTAAGCCTTAGACCTGCTGCCTCTCCCTCCCAGATCCTGCTGGGGTTAGATTGTAGTTGCTTGGGCATTTTGTGATCCGGGGGAACTGGCACGCCTGTCCCTGCAAACCCCGTGGGCCCCCCAAGGGTCCCCATGCCTGGCCTGCCGATTCCTGGGAGGGCCAGCGTGGGACCCGTTCACCATGGTGTTTTTCAGTCACTTCTGGAATTTACCAGAGCTGCTGGCTTGAGTTGATACACCTTGCATCTGTATCAAGGTCTTACTGGTTTTACTAATTTTTCAGTGGATCCTTCTGATTTGCTAGACAGCAACCCCTCCTCTGCTGAGAATGACGGTTCTGTTTTCTGTTAACTACGTCCCATTGCTTTTCTTTTCCTTCTCTGCTGTCCCCTGGGCTCAGACCCGCAGAGCCGTGCCCGCAACAGGTAGGCTCCCCGACCGCCTGCTGGCCCTCGTCAGTCCCGGCGGCTCCTCCTATTTCTTGATGGAGACCTTTTGTTCGAGAAGCTCTCATTTTATTTTCTGCTCACTAAAATTTTTTTTTAAAGAATGAGTGTTGCGCTCTGTCAAACACCTTTTCCATGTTGGTCGAAATGCTTGCATCTCATTTCCTTTATTAACAAATGGGTGTCATCAATCAGCTTGCATTCACAGGATCCATCCTTCTCTGTGTTGTAACGTTCTTTCAATGCGTTGTTGAATTTTATTTTGGGGGGTTAATTTATGTTTATATGTAAGTTTTCTTTCTTTTTTCCTGTCCGTTAGGTGGGCTGCAGAGCCAGCAGCATTGGCAGCACGTAAGGGCCTGTGTGGTGCTGTCTGCACTCTTCTCTGCGGCGACCCGAGTTCCCTGCTGTCCTCACTCTTGTGTTCGCTCCCTCTTCTCTTTGCTTGACTTATCAAAGAATTGTCTATTTTATTCATCGAATATTTGTTTTGTTTTAATTTCCGTTCTCATACTTTCTGTGAGTTGATTTTGCTATTTTTCTAGCTTATCGGATTGCATGTGTTATTTTGAAAGCTGTCACTTAATGATAAAAGCCTGTGCAGTGTTCATTTCCCGAGGGCACTCGGCCGCCTTCTGGAGGTTCCTGCTGCCATTGCCGTTAATCTGGGCATGTCTTCCCACTCGTGGTTTGGGTCAGGAGTCCGATAGGCCGTTGGGTTTGTTCAGAGCGTTACCCCAGGGAAGAGGACAGCCCCCCCAGAACTCCCTTTAGGGACCTGGGTCAGTTTGAATATTCTCGGGCCTACAAATCATTGAGTAAAGCAGCCAACCAAAAAGTCAGCTTCCAAGCAGGTTCTCGTCCTTGGGACGATGGATTTGGGGGGTGCTGCCATCTTAGCAGCGTCAGTTCTTCCGTCCCAGAGCACGGACGTCTGTCCGTTTGTTCGGGTCTGTGGCTCTTCACAGTGCTGTAGTCTTCAGCGTGGAGTCCTGTCCTGCCTTGTTGGCTCTCTGCCTTCATACCCAGCGCCTTCGCTTTCCTGCGAGGTTTTCACGTGCTGGGATGAAGGGCGCACGGGCATTCTACTTTGGACCCCGGCGTGTGTTGAGTGTGTTTCCCCGCGCATTTCATGGTGGTGGGCCCTTGTCTCTCGGAGCTTTTTGGACCCCGTGTCTGTTGTCGTCTGCCATTATTCTGAATTGAATTTTGCTGCTAGCAACCTGATTTTTTTTCTTTCTGCTTTTTAAAAAGTCTTTGGCATTCAGAAATTTCACCAGAATGTATTTTCGTGTGTGTTCTCTGCTCTTGCTCGACACACTGTGAGACTGATCTGGGTGTTTAGCGCTATTCCGTCCTTTTGTTCTGTTCATTCTTTCCCCGGAAGCTCATCCTGGGCACGTGGAGGTGGGGGCTGCCCTCCTGGCCTCCTCCCTCGGCCCCGCGGCTGGGCGGGCAGCTCGCTTCAGGCACGCGGACTTGAGCTCAGGCGTCTGCGCTGCACTCAGCCTGGCCCCGCCGTCCTGCCGGCCGTGGTTCCCTGGGGCTTCAGCCCTGATGCCGCGCCGTCCTCCTGCCTTCCCTCTCAGCTCTCACCTGCCCGGTCCAATTACCGTGACCCTGCGCTCAAGGGCTCCTCAGTGTGTCCACTGGTTGCCACCAGCGCTGGCTCCCAGCCCGACCATCGGGAGGGTTACTGGGAGGGCACGTGGGTGTTGCAGGAGCCCCTGAGCCCGTCTTCTGCTCCCGCCCGGCCCTCGAGCTGCCTCTCACCCCTCAGGCCGCCTGCCCCAGGCCGAGGCCGTGCCCCAGAACCTTCCCTTCCCTTACTCTGCCCGAAGTGCCCTCCCCCTCAGGGAACCCTCCTGGCCCCATGATCCCTACCTCCCCGGCCTCACCTTCTTCGTGGCCTTCCCTCTCCCTGACCCACAGGGCATCCTGGGCATCATCCGTCTCCTGGCAGGAGCTGAGCTCCGTGAGGGCGGGGGTTTCGGTCGTCCGGTTTGGGATCTCATGCTGAAATGGAGAGTAGGCCTGATCTAAGGTCACTGCTCACCCCCCTGGCCCCTGCTCTCCCCTGGCAGCAGGTGTTCTGAGCGGCAGGGTTACCATTCAGTGACTTACAGGCTCGCTTCCTTTATCGATGGTGTCTTTTCCCCCTATCCTCCCTTAACTGACTGGCACTCGTCCCGGTAACACCGTCTTCCCATGTGTCTCGTGTCCGCCAGGCTCGCTGAGCTCTCTGATTAGTGCTCAGAATTAGCGTGAGTTAGTTCTTATTTCTTTTCTCTGGTTCTCAGGCCTCTTATTTCATTTTCTTGGCCTGACGTCCACTAGTCGGTTAGGAAATCAGGGTGGAATGGGGAATGGGGAAGTCAGGGGCCGCGGCCCCACCATCCTTCCTGTCCGTCCACTTGACAGAAATGGCAGGTCTGCTCTAGCCTCTGGTCAGCGGCCGGCGTTCCTCCCTGCTTCCCGTGCTGTGTGGGTCGCGACTAGGTTTCCTCTTGCACGTCCCTGGGGCCTGGAGGGGCGGGAGCAGGGGCAGGTCACGTGGTGGTTCTGTCCACGCTGAAGCAGCCAGTTCACAGGACACGGGGGGATGGTGGGAATGGCTGTGCCTACTCCCTCTCTTCTTTCCTTGTAGGTTGTGGTGAAGTTTATTAAGAAGGAGAAGGTTTTGGAGGACTGTTGGGTCGAGGACCCCAAACTTGGGAGGGTTACTTTGGAGATCGCCATTCTGTCCAGGGTGGAGCACGCCAACATCATCAAGGTGGACAGCTTGCTCACGTGCGGGTTCTCCAGCGTGCGGTCCTGGGCGGTCTTGGCATGGCCAGACCCAGCTGTGTCTCTTTCCAGGTGTTGGATGTGTTTGAGAACCAAGGGTTTTTTCAGCTGGTGATGGAGAAGCACGGCTCCGGCCTGGACCTCTTTGCCTTCATCGACCGCCATCCCAACCTGGACGAGCCCCTGGCAAGCTACATCTTCCGACAGGTGAGAGCCGGCTCTAGCCGGCTGGGGAGGGTGGGCCAGGGCTGCCTGGTCCCGGAGGCTGCAGGGATCAGCGCATGCTCGCTCCTCTCTGTGAGCCGGTCTGGCCTTCAGGTTTTGTTGAGGGAGATATATTTTGAGGAGAGAATTCTGTGGTTGAAGTAGAAAAAGTGAGGTTGGAGGGAAGAAGGAGGCCAGATACCAGCTTGGCATGGCCGGGGACGGATGTGTGATGATTGAAGTTTGTTTGTTTCCGTATAATGGCCACAGCAATCTTGAAAACGAACGAACAGGCTCTCATACTGGGCTTTGAGACTGTGCATTTGATCTGAGTCCTGTCCCCCACTGGGAAATCATTGCTGATTTTGCAGCGGAGATCATTATAGGACCAGCGTTATAAGGCTGTTAGAATTAAGTCAGAGGTGACCCCAAGGCCGTCGTCCGGCATGCTATCCAGCACATAGTCAGTGCTTAATTAACAGGGGCGGCTCAGTTAATTAATCAGCAAAGAGATTCTGGGAGTCTCAGCTGACAGTGAGTATTCATTCGTCTTGGTCTCTTTTGTGTCTATTCACGTCTCAATCTTAGTCCACTTACTATTTCATTGGAGCGAGAGTAATCAGCAACGTAGAAAAGTGTCCTGTGAGAGAGAAATTGGGTGGTGAGGGACAGTAATTCTTGTTTCAGTTTTAAGAACGTGATGGTTCCATTCTAGACTATTCCTAGCTCCCGGACAAAATGTGAGACACCTGGAAGGGGTTGGCACTTTGTTTCTGGGAGCTGACTTGATTTCTAATGACAGCTTCCAAAAATGGACATTTCTTCCTCAAAGCTATAAACTTCCTGAAGTTACTGGATTCCTGAAATTAAATTTGTGAGGCACGTGCTTGTAAGTTTTGGGCATCATGGTTCTGCCAAAGGAACATCACCTCTCCCTCTTCCTACGCTGGAAGACTGCACACGCATCCACTTTACTTCGTGGCAGAGATTTGTCTCTGAAATCTCCGTGGCAAACAGCGTCTAATGACATGACCTTAGGAGCCCTTGTTAAAAGCCGCTGACGTGGGCGATCGTAGTGTTCAATACTTCGTCATTTTCTCGAGAAGTATCAATAGCCCTTTGTGAATCTGTATAGTGTGTAACGTGTTGCTATATGTAACCATGGATTCACAGTTTCGTGGAACTACACGAGTGCGTGTAAACGTAACACGCACAGCGCCGGTGTTCCGTGTTGTGCCCCTCAGCTCCAAATCTGGGGGTCTGCCCAGCGAATGGCACCGGGGTGGGGGCGAGGGGGCTGCAGGGACAGCAGCTTCCCTTCCGGTTCAGGTTCTGATGCTCTTTGCACCGAGTAAACCTCGAAGAAATGTTCCACGTTTACAGTGACATGTGGTTTCTGTTTCCTGACTGGAGCCGGACGTGTACATGTGCATCTGTGTGTGTACACGTGTGAATGCGTACATGTGTGCAACCACACCTCTGCACACGTGTCTGTGCACACGCGAGTGTACAAGTGCACGTGCACATACCCACGTGTCTGAGGATGCAGGCATGTCTGTATGTGCATATGTGCATATAAATGCACGCTTACCTGTTCATTTAAAGTTAACTCAGCTTTGTTTACCTGCCACGAACTACTGCTTCTGACTCAGAGACACTCGTCCATAAATGCAGAGTCGTCTCTGATGACCTCAGTGGCCGCCTGGCGCCTGTGGAGTCTGTCGATTGGCCCGGCTGGTGTCCATAGTGCAAATGCAGTCAGAGCTTGTCCGAGTCTTGCTTACTCTTAACAGAAACGCTGCTCTTGTTGCTGTCTTTCACCACCTGTGCTGGGCAGGCACACGGCGGTGTGCTTGGTGTGTTCTGGTAGCTTCTCCTTTCACAGTGAACGCTAGCACACTTGGCTTGTTGATGTGAAGCCATTTCCTGTGGAGTGACTTTAAGTCCATGTCGTTGAGGATCCCGCACACGCTGGGGAGAGCTTGGCTGGCACCCAGTGCCGGTCTTTGAGAAGCTGCCAGAGTCTTTGATAGGGGTTTGGAGGTGTGGCTTCTGCTCCTAGCTCCACTTGAAGTTGCCACATGAACTCCAGGCAAATCACCTTCCTCCCTGTGAACCAAAGGTGGCGGACTCAGGCCTTCTCTAGGACCCCTCCCGCTTAACGCCCAACACACACGCATTAAAGTGCCCACAGCGTGTCTGTGGCTTCTACTGTGTGTGGTCTGTCTTTCCTCCCAAGACAGTCATCCTGTGTTACACGGGGCATGAATGTCTGCTGGGGTGGTTTCCTTGGTAGCAGCAGACATAACTTAAATTCACGGGTTTCTCGGGGGTGTCAGTGGAAGGGCACAGAGCTTCAGTGGCGCGGGGTAAGTAGGTCCTCGCGACCTGCCGCACAGCGCCATCTGTACGGTGCCCTTAAACAGCTGCCAAGAGGGTAGACTGTCCAGTAAGCATCTGTGGGGCTGCACCCCACAGGCCTGCAAGGCCTGGACTCGCCCCGCTTCAAGCCCAGAGCCAGTGACAGAGACGTCAGTGGCTGAGTGGATGTGGTGCTTACACGTCTGAAGCAGGGTCCTGGAGCGACACCCGAGCCTGTGCAGCAGGCGGCACGCGGGACGTGGTGACCGGCTTCGCTCCGGGGGGAGGGGCAGGTTACCAGTTACAGGGGGAATTGGCGCCAGGTTGGCTCATCAGTTACCAGGGAAACCAGCAGAGGGGCAGGCCCCTCGCTGCCCCTTTGATAAACTGTCTGGTGGAGATGTTCTGATCTGCAGACAAGAACGGGCCCCAACTGGGGTGGGGGCATGGGTGCAGGCCGGTCGTCCAGAGGGTCAGTGGTTGAGCAGGGGGTGTGCAGAGAGCAGGAGGCCTCCCCCAGTGACCTTGTCGTGATAGTAACGGGGAATAGAGACTGGAGACTGAAGGGAAGAGTCACGTATTGGTGTTGCTGCCTGGTAGCCATGCGGCCGCGGAGAGCACGCCCGGGACTGCTCCGCCCTCGGCTCGGGTGCTGCCTGCAGCAGCCGGGGCCTCTCCTGTCGTCCGTGCGCTGAGTTAGAGAACTTCTTTTTCTTTGTTGTTGTTTTTCCTTGTTAACCCTTAATTGAATAGCCTGTTTCACTCGAGTAGCTTTTAAAAAGCCCCGTGGCCTCCGGGTTTCAGCTCGTGTCGGCGGTGGGCTACCTGCACTCGCAGAGCGTCCTCCACCGGGATATCAAGGACGAGAACGTCGTCATCGCCGAGGACTTCTCCATCAAGCTCATAGACTTCGGCTCGGCCGCCTACCTGGATGCGGGCAGGCTCTTCTACACCTTCTGCGGGACCATCGAGTACTGCGCACCCGAGGTTCTCCTGGGAAACCCGTACGTACCGCGCTGCGGCCCGTCTCCCCTGCCCTCGGGGCCCTGCGATCGCTTGGACTGTAGGTGGAAAGATGGTCTCCGTTTGTGTCTCTTGGTGACGGATGAGGGTGCTGGGTGACAAAGTATGTTTTGGAGAACAAGTGGGCAGGCAGGCTGGCAAAGGAAGACTGACTGTTCAGGGGAGGCTGGGTGGTGGACACAGGGGTCCACTGTATTGTGTTCTTGGCTTCTATGTTTGGGGTTTTATATAATTAAAAGTTAAGAGAAAGATAAAAGAGCCCCCAAACTTGGTCATCTTCAAGTAAGTGAAGAGGATTTTTTCCCATTGGTTTATTTATTTTGATGACCAGAAATAATAATCTGTTCAGATAAAATGTTGGTGGGTGGGCCATACCAGGGCCCAGCTCGGGGCCTGGTGAGGAGGCCGCGAGCTGCAGGGCCCCGGCCTGGGTAGGGCCTGATCTCAGGGCACGTGGGAGGGACAGGACGCTGATTGCTGCTCAGCTGTTGCTGGGCCTCAGTTTCTCAGCGTGTCCTGCTACGCATGCGGGGGTTTCTGTCTTGTCCGCCTATAAACCAAGTGAAGTGGACTCCAGTCAGGTCCAGACAGAGGTATTTCCCAGTGTCCCCTACACCTACTTCAGGGAAGTGGTGTTGGGGTGTCTCTCCAGGAGGCCTGTGGTTAGAGAGGCTCCAGAGCGTCATGTTGGCCTTCACCGCCTGTCGCCGCAGCCTCTGTGCTGCAGCCTCTGGTCCTGTTCCCGAGTGACAGGGGACACCCAGACGGACCGGCATTTAAACTCCGGCAGTCTGAGTCTGGAGCGTGGGCTTGTAGTTGCTGCTGCCTCCAGGCCGTGCCTCAGGCTCACGAGAAACCCTGCAGCAGCAGTGTGAGATGCTACCAGGGGCCTTGGTCACGGTGTCTGCTCAAACCATGCTTCGTTTCCAAGGCAGGATATTCGCGCTGAGTCCCCTGAAAGCCCTCTGCCTAGCCCAGCCCTCTGTACGCCGGGTGGGCCCCTGTGAGCAGAGTGCCCGGGCATTTTGTCCACAGCAGGGTGTGGAGGGAGCACGAAATAAGCCTTTTCCCTTATTTCTGTGGGTGTCCGGAGCCAGCAGACGGTAGGAAGTTGGGGGGGGGTGTAGTCTAGGAAGAGCCTCAGAGTTTCTTTTCAGATAAAACTTGGTTGCCTTGACACTTCAGCCAGTGTCCTATGGTGGCTGTCAGGTCATTGGTGTTGGAGGTGGACTGTGTGTCCCTTGTCCACGGCCTGTCTGCACCCCAAGCCTGGGCGGTGAAGCCCCGCGGGGAGCGCTGGGCGGGGCGCTTCTGCACGTGGAGGCTCAGCCTCGTGCTGCTCAGCGCCGCCCCCCACACCCCCTTCCCTAGGGGCCGCGTGCACCTCCCTTGCAGCCGCCGCCCGCCTGTCCCCCTCCCTCGCCAGCCCCTCTTCCTCCACTGGGCTTTGGTTCTCCATCGTTTTCAATCCCACCCCATCCTTGGGCCGATTCCTCCCTCTTCATTTTCACAGCCTTCTGCTCTGGGGGCGGCACATCTGGCCACCACCTCTTTATAAATAGGGTTCTCCTGGCCCCCGGCCACGCCTGGGCTCACGTGGGGTCGTGGAGGCAGAGGCGTGGCCCGTAGCCTGAGGGAGTTACTGTTTGGTCGTTACAGCAAGAGCTCACTGACCGCTGTTCTCCTCCACTGGGCTTTTGTCTTTAACCTAAAAAACTCCTGAAATCTTTCTGCAGAGCAGAAACGACACAACACGAAAACTGTCGAAGCTGATTTTCTTGTTCCAGCAGCCCGTTGCTGGCGTGAAGTCTGTCCTTGTGGCCCTGGCCCCTCTTCTCTCTTGGGGCCCAGCCCTCCCCAGACTGAGATTGCCAGGCTCTCTGTGGCCCCTGGAGGGCAGAGGTCGCCGTCCTGACTCTCTTCTCACTGGTTCCTCTCAGCCACTAAAGTGTGTGGTCTGGCGAGAGGATGCTGCTCCTGCGTCTCCAGGCTGGGCCACCCCGTGCTCCGGACCCAAGCGGACCACCCGTGGGGCAGCCCAGGGCTCCCGCGCCTGCCTAGCAGTAGGCTCGCCTCTTCTGCGTGAAGCGGGGGTGATGCCCCCCCTGCCGGTTTGCTGTGAGGCCCAGGGCTGAGCCATGTGGAGCCTGGCCAGTGCCCAGTAGACAGCAGCCGGGAGGCGGGTGTGGACCCCGAGGCAGTGCACCCGGGGCAGCGCCTCCCCAGCTGCCCCCGCTCCCTCCCTCCACGCCTGCCCACTTGCTCCATTCTTCTGCTGCTGCTGTTGTCTTACCAAGCCCTCGAGGGTGTCTCCCCATGATCACCCTCCACACCCTTCTGAAGGGCACCTGCCCTGCCCTGAAGCCGCCTGGTGAGCTGAGCTCCTGAGGGCCTGGCACTTGCCCGCTCTCCCAGGTCCTCTCTCCACCTCCTCCAGGAAGCCCCCCGGGGGACATGCTCTGCGTGCCTTGTGCACTGTCTTCTGACTTCTGTCAGCTGCCTGCCGGCGTGTGGGGCTTTGCTTTCCCTCTCCTGACTCGGTGCCTGGCTGTGGGCGGACACACAGGCTCCTGAGGACGTGGGCAAAGATGCAGCCCTTCTCGCTGGGAGCTGCCCTCAGGTGACCTGTGGGGTCCGGGGCTCATAAGTGGGGCTGGTCCGCACCCTAGAGTGCTTCCTCTCCCTCCTCGCAGTTACAAGGGGCCGGAGCTGGAGATGTGGTCCATGGGCGTCACGCTATACACGCTGATCTTTGAGGAGAACCCCTTCTGCGAGCTGGAGGAGACCATGGAGGCTGCCATCAACCCCCCGTACCTGGTGTCAGAAGGTGAGCTCGGGCCAGGCAGCGGGTGGACGGCCGTGGTGTTGCTCTTGCGCCCTGCCTTCTGGAGCAGCACCCCTTCGTCCATGCTGGTGACTGGTGTCCTCTCTCTTCCGTTCCTGTCAGACTCTGATCCACCATGAGGATAACCTGGATGTGATTTAAAACCTTACGACACACCTTTAATTTAAGGGGAGTCTCTCCCTTTGGACCGTAGGGGCCCCCTTCTGAGGGACAGACCTGGAACGTGGCCATGGCAGTGACTAAGATCACCTTCAGGGAGGGGGGTGATGACGGACTTGACCCCCAGCCGCTCCTGTGGAAGCCTGGCGGGCTAGCACCTCAAGCCCCGTGAGCTGGCTCCCCGCAGGGCCATGACTGGCGGTTTGCATCTGCGGTGAGGACCAAGCCGGAAGGCAGGCCTGGAATGGGCCCCTCACGACTTGCCCCTGGAGGAGCGCCAGGGAGCTGGCCAGGAGTAGGGTGGGATGCTGGACCCCAGGGCCCCAGGGCCCCGAGGTCTCCCGGTCTCCATGTCCTGCGATTCCAGAGTAGTCACTTACCATCATGAGCAGTGAGGAGACAAGCCTGTGCCTTGGGTTCTTGGTTTAGGTTAGAAGCCTGTGTCTCAGTCCGTGCAGGCTGCCACGACAGGACACCACAGCCTGCGGGCTTCCACCACAGACATCGGCAGCTGCCTTTTCCGTGTCCTCATGTGGTAGACAGAGAGAGCAAGCTCTCTGGTGTCTCTTCTGATACGGGCACTGAAGCAGTGGTGGGGGCCCCACCCTCAGGACCACACCCAGCTCTAATCGCCTCCCAAGGGCCCCACCTTCTAATACCAGCACATTGTGGGTTTCGGGATCAGAGGACACAGTTCAGTCCAGAGCAGCCTAGAAGATTTGGAGAGCTTTGCTAACCTTCTGGGTTTCTGTGGTCCCGGGGCTCTGGCAGCCCACCGTTCCTCCCAGAGAGACCGTTCCTCCCAGACTGGCTGTTCCTCGCACTCTCTTACCAGGCTCCCAGGACACTCACTCAGAACAGTGAGGCTTGGAGTGGCCCTGGCTGAGGTGACACCCGTACTGTTAAAGGAAACAGGACCCAAGTCCAGACTCAGAGCTGGGGGCTCTTCCCAGAGCTTGTGCTTCCTTCCTGTGGAGACGGGCTGGGCCTCTCCTGTCACGTGATCCCCGTGTCAGCAGCTGTGCACAGGGAGCCCCGCAGAGCAGGCCGAGGCCAGGAACCCCCCACACTGGTGTAGTGAGTGAGGTGGGATCTTGAGCTCCGAGCTGGAGCGCTCCTTAGGAAAAGGGTTCCAGCGCCCCCTCCTGCCCAGTGAGGCGCTCATGGGGGAGACCCAGGGCCTGCGGTTTTGACGTGCGCTCCACTTGCCCCAGCCTGGACCCACCTTCAGTCTTGTGGCCACACGCATAGGCTGGGTCTTTATGTCCCCAGATCTCATGAACCTCATGTCGGGGCTGCTGCAGCCTGTCCCCGAGCAGCGCACCACCTTGGAGAAGCTGGCCACAGACCCCTGGGTGACGCAGCCCGTGAACCTTGCTGAGTACACCTGGGATGAGGTGTGTCGAGTGAACAAGCCAGGTGAGAGGCGAGGCCCGCGCACCCCAGGCTGCTTCCTGGGTGTGGGGAGGAGGGCGAGGCTCCCTCCATGCTGTCCTGGACACGAGTGTCAGGGCCTAGAGCTGGCTTGTCACCTGTGAAACAAATTCCAGAGGCCCCTCAACACCACCAGGGCCCTTGGAGGGTGGGTGAAGGCCTGTGGGAGCCCCCGACAAGGAGTAACCTGGAGAAGGGGTTGGGGGCTGGGGGCAGAGGGTTTCAGAAGTGCAGCTGCCATGGTCTGAGCTGGCTGAAGGGGCAGGTGAGGCCGCAGACAACGAGGGCGATGGTCTGGGGGATGCGGGGGCCCACGGCTGGGCAGCAGCAGCCCAGGGTGCCCATCCCCGCTGCTCAGAGTGGGCAGACGAGGCTACTGTTGGTGGCTCTGGGCGTGGAATCTGCAGTGGGGTCCGAGAAGCCCGGAGCACTGCCGCCGCGCCCCCCTGATGTCTTCTGCTCTTAGGAATTCTTCCAGAGAAAACCAGAGTGCTTTAGCACGTGACCTGGTGTGTTGTTCTTTGTCTAGAGAGCAGAGTTCTGTCCACTGTTGGTCTGGAGATGGAGGCCAGGAGCCCACGCAGCGGCTCGGGCCCAGAGCTGCACAGAGCCCCGTGCACCAGGGCAGGCCCCTGATCGCCAGGCGGACCCTGCTTCCTGCCGCACCGCAACAGTCAGTCAGGAAGTCCTACTATTTCCAGCTCCTTCTGTTCAGAGGAAGTGAGTGCTCAACAGTTAGGCCCAGTTCACCTTCTGAAAACTCATATGCAAGCTTGATAAATGTTAGAACAAAAGCTAGTATTGTATTAGGTTTATAAAATAGGCCTGGAATTAATTTTTTTATGACCTTGAAAAAACTTGTAATTTTTAATTGAGTTTTGTACTGTCAAAGGGCTTTTAATTTATGAACTTCCAAAAGGCATAAAAGAGGTTTTTAATTCTCTTTCTACTTTGGTGTATATGTGCCTATGTTTTTGTTTCCTTTGACTCGGTATTGTAGAACTGGTTAGCCAAATGACCAGACTGTTTCATTAATTTATTTCCTTGAACGTTGTCCAGATTAAAGGAATTTTGCTAGTAAAGAGCAGTGACTTGGACCACGTGAATTCTTCTGCAGCGCTGGGATGGAAAGTGCTCCGTGTCTTTATTTTTCCTTTGTGCACGTCCCCTCCGCCCCCTACCCCACACACAGCTGGAGAGAGGTTCAACCTTGGTCAGTCTGGGGGTCCCTCCTGTGGGTGGGCCCAGGGCTCTGCAGCTTGTTCAGCTTAAGGAGACAGAAGGGTCTGGGGTTTTGGGCATTTCCTGTCTCCCATGCATAGTTCGCCAGGGTCGGCCCACCATCTGTCTAGGCTCTGCTGTCCACCCACGACTCCCTCCCAGCAGCCCCAAGCCAGCCCAGGCCTGCCTTGGCGGCCATGTAGGGTGTCCAGCCCTGACTGCCCCCCACTCTTGCTCAGGCCCAAGTGCTCTTGTACTCAGATACTCCTCCTGTCTGGGCTCCAGTTCCGTCCTCCTGAAGCAGGATCAGCGAGCTCAAGCACATGAAAGCCAGCGCTCTGTTCTGTGCTGTGTTGGAGGGGAGGGAGTGGTTAGCGGTGGAAGGGAAACCTTTCATTGTTTTCCTGCTGAAACAGCAGGAAGAAAACAAAACCCAGAATGAACCCCCATGCCTTTTCCCACATGTCATCACCTTCTGCAGGTTCCCAGGCTTTGGCACCGAGCTCCTGCAAGATGCCCAGGGGCCAGGCTGCCTCTGGTATGACCTGTGCTCAGTTTTCTAGTGTTCATTTAGGAAGCATTAAACTGTCTAAATATTTTAGAATGCTCGGAGAACAGCTGATTTTATTCTCAACTACTTAGGTACAGGGTATCACCACCCCCTTACTTTAGGAAGTGCTGCGAAGTTTCCCTGCCGTCTCGAGAGACCGTTCCTCCGTCCGTCAGGGACGGCAAAGGCAGGGCTTTGGAAAGTGTATTTTTTAAAATGTGTAGTAGGAAGTTAGTGATATTTTCTCTTCAGAATCAAATGAGTTTCCTGATGTTCTAAGAACTCTTCAAGAGTGGAAAACAAACAAAACGTTTTTCTTAGTAGTGTTCATGATGTTTGTAACACATTAGAAATTACAGAATTTTTTTCAGTCAGGTGTGCAATGTGCTGAAAATGCAAATCCTAGGTCTCCAAGAATTGTTACTTCTTTGTAAGAAAAAATAATTAAAACTTATCTGACCTGATGGTGGTAGAAGGTCTGATACTTTGAGAGTATTCTTTGTAGAAAGAATCCAGATAGAAAAAATTTAAGGCTAAGGATGACAGATTTTCCTTTCCATGTTCCAAGTGTGATTGCAGAGAGCAAAGTTTTCATAGGGCTCTGAAGATGCTGGTGGCTTTTTAGAGTAATTCCTGTGTCCCTGCCACTCTTGTTTCTAGAGCTGGATACCTGTTTAGGTTCTGTGATTCCTTCCAGGGAGTAGGGGTGGCACAAGAGATTTTCTTAGATTTCGGGTGTAAAAGCATTCACATAATTTGTTTTGAGGTACTGACAGCTGGATGTTTTAAGAAGAAAATTAGAGTGAAAAACCCAAACAACAAAACCAATTCTTTGGTTCCACACAGTTTACAACCTTCCTTTTCTTTGATATAATTCTTTGGTAAAAAAGAAAAAATACACTTTAGCACCCCGTCCAGTGCCAGGCACAGGGCAGGTACTATATAAATTGTATCCGTGCAAGAATCAAGTCCTTTTTCTCAGCTCAGAAACAAGTAGATAAAACAAGAAGGATCCTTACAAATTAAGGTTTGGGTTCACGAGTGATGGAATTTAGGCAGCTTTTTATTCTTTTTCACCACCATCCCCTTTTGAAAGATGTCTAGGCTCTGTATCTGAACTATTACACAGATCTAGATGCAAAATTTAAGAATGACTACAACCACTGGATTTCATCCCAAGAGGAAACCAGACTCCTGAGTTGGGAGGACTTCTGGAGTTCTTTTGGATAGTTTAAACACCTCTAGAGTGCAAGAGACAGACAGAGACCCCCCTCAGTCTTGTTAATCAGTTTTAGAAACAGACCCGATTGATGTAAAAGGGTGTTTATTTGGGTTTGTTAGGACTGCAGCCCGGGAGACACTGATTCAAGAAGCGCTTGAATTATGTTCTGCTGGATTACAAAATGTGGCAAGTTTATAAGGCAAAAACTGTAAGGCCGCTGTTCATTATATGAGTTGTTTATCAGGAGTTAAAACTGGAGCTGGCAAGAAGTAAGCGTGCTGGTTAAGTAAGGACTGGTTGGGGTCTGAAAGGGCGCATGGTTACAAGGCGTGGACTTCGAGACCACCAGGTTGCAGCTGGCAGGTGGTGGAGTGAATACGGCTGGCGCGCCTTGGGTCTCGTACGGATCAAAGGAAGTTCCAGGTCTCAGTGCAGAGGCTGAGACCGGGTCCTCAAAGGCCACTGGACTGCATTCTCTAGGCCCGGACCGATTACTCCGTTACAATTTCAGTTTGTCATCAGTATTCATGTTGCATACAGACCTTCACACAAAATCTGAAGTAATTATCTGGACGGGCTCCATTTCACTCAGATGCCCTGTTCCTCCGAGTGAAGCTGCTGTGGGAGGAGCTCGCCTTCTGCGGCGAAGTTGCCGTCGAACCGGGGAGCGCCGGCCTCCTCCAAGGCTGCAGTCCACCCGCCGCTGCTCCCGGCCAGGGAAGCCGGGCAGCGCAGGCACCACGCAGAGGAGCCGCGGCCTCGGGCCCCCGCGGCGGGGGGCCAGCGGGAGGCGGCGGCGCGAGGCCCCGGGCCACCGGCCCCCGCCGGCCCCGTGCGGAGGCGGGCGGCGCGGAACGCGCTTCCCGCGCACTCACGCCGGCGAGGGGGAGGCCGGAAGCGGCGGACCGGGAGAGCCCCGCTTCCGTCGTCAGAGGCGGGGCCGCCGCCTCGGCGCCATGGCGGCCGTCGGCCGGCAGGTGAGGTGGCGCCGCGCGCCAGGGCCCCTCGCCGGTCGCGGAGGCAGCTTCCGACCCGAGCCTCCCCCACCGGGTGCCGCCCCCGGGCCGGCGGCGCGCTCTGCTCCGTCAGTGCGGCGTTAGCCCGCTTGCCCCGCCGCGCGCTGGGCGCAGCCCCGGGTGGAAGCGGCGGAGGGAGCGGCTGCGGCACGGCCGGGGCCGCACGGGAAGCCGCGAGCCGCGAGCGGGTGGGCTTGGCTGGCCGACGGCGCTGCGACGGCGGACGGGGCTGGGAGGGGCCGGGCACGGGACGGGAAGGGCGCTGCGTGCCTGGGCGCTGGGCGCTGGGCGCTGGCCGCCGGCCGCCGACCTGCTACGCGCCGGCCCGCGTCTCTGAGAAGTCCTGAGGTAAACGGCGCTCTGTGCAGTTCGCTGACTGGCTAACGGCATTCTTTCTGTGGAATGAATTTAAGTACGTGAATCTGGACACTAGTGTGAGGTCCAGAGTTTTCAGATGTGGGTACCGACTCCGGTCTCCAGAGTTGGCACGAAAATTGTTTTCAACTAGAGACATTGGAGATTGAGCAGCTACAGAAAGCCGCTTTCCTGGAGCTTCCCGTGTCTCACTAAAAGCAGAAACTTCCGGGAGCGAGAGTGCCTGGCGCGTTTTATGGCCGCGCGGGGGAAAAAGAGAGGGACGCTTGCATCTGCATGAACACCGCAGACCTGGTCCTGTTCCCCTAGAAACCCACCCGCGGAAGCCTTTTCTTCCCCTCCTCTCCCTGTTACGCTGGCCCCCAACTCTAACCGTTTAGGGAGCTGCCTCTTCTGTGAGCCACCGTGTAAATGAACTTCACTCTACTTGTCGGCCTGTCAGCTTTCAGGCCCCCCAGCACTGAGCCGTATAGGGTGGAGGGAGAGACACCCTCTACCCCGGCGGACTTTACCGGGTGGCCTTGAAATCAGTCTCCCCATCCCTCCTTGCCCCCTCTCCGCAGTTACAGCAGCCAGAGCTAACCTCTGTGCCCTTGCAGTGCTCTGCTCTGTGTGTGTGAACTTTCTTCTCTGCAGGCTTTTTAAGTTCAGATATGGCTCTGCAGATTGCTTATAAAAACTGTTACGTTTGTGTGCAGCCAAGGCACTAAATACACTGGCTCAAAAATCCTGTGATGTCTGTTACATTGGGGGTAAACAGGAATTAATTCCCTTTGGGGGCTATGTCTCATAGGTCTTTGACTGGCACCGCCTGATCCCCCTCACCTGGGCCCTCGTTGCTAGGCGGACTCCTCATCTTGGAGAACAGAAAAGGACAGCTGCTTTTCTTTTGCGTAAACTGACCACAGCCTCCAGTGGAGGGGGCCTTGAAGATTCATCCTTTGCTGAACCCAGAAAGTATGTGCAGGAACCGGAGTGCAGGACGAGGCTCGTTCAACACCTCCTTGAGAAGCAGAGGACTGCCGTGGAACGAGAGGTCACCAGCCCCCTTCTGGACATGGGTTTCAGTGAAGTGCATGTTAACGAGCTGCTCAGTATACAACCAGGTGCCCACCCTCAACAGTTGCTGGACATCATTTCAGAGTTAATACTCCTGGGTCTGAATCCGGAGCCCGTGTATGTGGCCTTGAAGAAAAGTCCTCAGTTATTGAAACTGCCTATAATGCAAATGAGGAAGCGCTCCAGTTACCTTCGAAAGCTTGGGCTGGGAGAAGGTACGAGGAAGTGCAGATTTTATGTGTAGTACCGAGGAGGCCGAACTAGGGAACGAATATCCTAGGGGAGGAGGATTAGGGGAGGTTACTGGGGAAAGTCCTGGAGAGGAATGTGATTTGGCTTGGAGGTGAGGAAGAGGGGTGACCTCTGTGGAGGGCATTGCAGGAGGGGAGGGGGGAGTCGGGTGATGGGCGGGGACTCTTGGCTGGTTTGTTCCCTGTGGAGGCTCCAGTCTAGAATGGAGGTGGGCATGTGGTGTGTGCACAGCGGATGTCAGTATGTGACGTTGACGTGTGTGTGTGTGTGTGTGCGTGCGCGCGCGCGCTCTGATGTTTACATTGACTTGAGGTGGTCCTGCTGCTTTGTGTCTGATGTAAAGCCAGAGCCTCACAGAGTTCCTTGTAAAGACTTGGATTTCAGCCAGGTGTCTCGATTTACTGAGGAACAGGAGATTTCCCCGGATTCCTGGGGAACCAGTGGAGTGAGCATTCCCCCCAGCCAGCCACCCACACCCAACTTGATTCAGGCCTCGGGGATCCTGGAAGTTCATTGGATCTCTTTATGGACCGTCTGGAGAAGGAGGCTGAGGGCTCATGAGGGTCTCCAAGGACCCCTGCCCACTTTGACCGGACGAGTTCCACTGTTCTTTTGTTCAT
Source organism: Vicugna pacos (assembly GCF_048564905.1). Classification (NCBI taxonomy): domain Eukaryota; kingdom Metazoa; phylum Chordata; class Mammalia; order Artiodactyla; family Camelidae; genus Vicugna; species Vicugna pacos. The sequence continues at coordinate 96,218,157 of NC_132991.1, read as the reverse complement.
TCTTGACTCTTGCTGGTAAAATATTTTTTGGGTCGGGGTGGGGTTAAAAGGTTTGGGGATCCACCATCTCAGGATCTCCACAGGCCTCCTTCTCCAGAAGGTAAGCGAAAGACGGTTGTGCTGTTTCAGCAGATGACCTGTTGCAGTGTAATCTGAGAGGCTAAACCTAATGCTTTCTGTGCTGTGATCAGCAGTCAGCACGCTCGGCATAGCCTTAGGCTGCGAAGATCAGACACGTTTTAGCAAGACGGTGACTGACTCAGCTGTTAGGAGGATTTTAATTAACGGTTTAAATAAGTGGTTTTAAGTTGCTAGGCACTAAATTCTGCCTAGCTGTCAATAGGAAGACCATGTTCCCTAGTTTGTCTGAGATAGTCTCAGTTTATACCAGCCATCCTAAAGCAGTTACTAATGGGGCCTCTTTCACTCAAAAGTGCCCTAGTTTAGAAAAAATGTGTGGTCACTCCGCTAACCAGGAGGCCAGTCTCTGTGGTAGTGTGGCCTGCTTCCTCCCCTTGTTATGTGAATTATCATTGTAAACACTTTTTCATTGAGTTCAGGCTCCTAGGTCTTAAGAATGTTGGTTGTGAACATTTCAGTGATTGTTTTATTATAGAAGGAAACACGAACCCAAAGCCCCAGCATGGGGGAAGCTACTGTCCCATCTTACTGTCTGGCCTTCCCAGTAAACCCCTGTGAGATTCTTCCTAGGTGAGGAAAGCAGGAGGAGACCTAGAATATGAAGTGGGTGCCTTTCAGCTGGGAGGCCAGGAAGAGGCATCCTCTTCACTGCAGGAGGGAGGGTTGGTGCGTCTGAGAAGTGAAGGCGGTCTGTGGGGCATATCGTTCTGGTCCCTCCTCTTTCCGTGATGCTTCTGGGAAGATGTGTCTGAAGCTGGCACTCGTTCTATGGAGGAGGGGATCCCTGTTTGTTTTTTAAATCTTGGCTTGAGTTGGGTGTGGCTGGCCCATTGAGTTTCTGGAGTATCCTGAAGTTATGTGCTTGCCGTTTATTCTGTTCTGCAGGGAAACTGAAGAGGGTGCTTCACTGCTGCCCTGAAGTGTTCACCGCGCGTCAGCAGGACATTGACAGCATCGTCAGAGTTCTCAAGGAGAAGTGCCTTTTCACGGGGAAGCAAGTGGCTGAGATTTTGCACAGGTGCCCCTGTGTTCTCCGGGAGGACCCTGCTGCGCTGGAGTACAAATTCCAGGTGAGGAGGACTGATGGAGGGTTAGAGTGGTCGCAGCACGTCTCCAGGCGTGGCCTGGGTCACCTGTGTGGGTGAGAAGGCTCGCACCCGTCAGGGCAGGTGGACAGTTGGGGTGAAGGGCTGAGCCCCTCTTTGCACCCACCAGCCAAAGAGAATTCGGCTCTGGTTCTTTCACTTTACTGCAGTTAGTACCTCTTCTGCCGCTTTTCTGCCGTTAGCAGCGAATGCCCCAGTCCCGTGCTAGAGTCCAAAAGAGGCCTGTTTGAAATGGCTAATTTTACAGCAGCTACACCTCCTACCTTCAGGCCTGTGTTGCGTGTTGGTCACCCAGGAACGTGACTGTGACACTGTCCGCCCTCATTCCTTGGACATAGTTATGAGGCTTAGGTCGAATCTCCAATGCTCTATAAACTTTTTGCCCGTTTCCCCATGCTCACTGTTTTCCTTTCCCTGTCTGAAGAGAAACAGAACTTCATTTCTCCTACCTGCCCCTTTATTTTCTGCCGCATTTTTCGCCATGTGAATAGAAAGCTTTGAAGCTGTCCGCCACCGTACAGACACGGTGTTGTGGAACGTTCCGCCGCTTTAACTAGGCCGTTCTTTCTGAGTGCTTTTGGGCAGTTCCCGTTTACTGTGGATTAGGAACCTAAAAAGGTTTCTGCACCTGAGCTTCCTAACCATGTCTGTGTCTCCAGTATGCCTATTTTAGGATGGGGGTTAAACATGCGGATGTGGTGAGGACCAATTTCCTGCAGTACTCCATCACCAAGACCAGGCAGAGGCACGTGTTTCTGGAGCGCCTGGGACGGTACCAGACCCCCGATAAGAAGGGGCAGACGCAGATCCCCAACCCTTTACTCAAGGACATTCTCAGAGTTTCGGAAGCTGAGTTTCTGGCCAGGACAGCCCATTCTTCTGCTGAGGAGTTTGAGGTTTTTAAGAAGCTCTTGGCTCGGGAGGAAGAAGAGGAGTCTGCAGGCCACATGACTGGTGATGAAAGTCTGGACCTGGACGAGGAGGAGGAGGAGGAGGACGAGGAGCGGGAGCTGTGATGGGAGGACTGGCCTGAAAAGAGCCCAGAGACATCAGAGTGTTTTAATTTTCTCAAAGTTTTCGGGAGCTTCACTTGAATCTTCTCGGGTTAGTTTTCATTCTAAAAGTGGTCTTTTGATGAGAAGTTATTGGAAATAACCTGAGAAGGAGACAGGCCAACTAAATAGCAGGTGCGTCAGTTTGACCTGCTGTCGGGTTTCTGTGGGGAGGCCCCTGTTCCATCTTGGGATAAAAGACTGACTTTGAGCTCTTAAAATCAAAGGGACTGAAAACTTCAACATTTGTTTTTTCCCTGTCACCTGTGTTGAGATGATTCTGAGACAGTGCGGGCGACAAGGGTTCTTCTGGTTCAAGCGTCAGTTTGTATTTCTAGTGATAGAGACAAAACTGTGAGGAGGCAGTGAGGGTTTCGTATATCACAGTACTTTATTTCATGAAAACAAGTAGCAAGTGTTCCACAAAAATACTCGCATTTTTACGTATCAGAAGTATCTTACTGCTTCATAACCGCATTCAGTGTACAGCAGAGTGAGGAGGTTGGTTAGTGACGTATGGTTCTGTTCTGTGCAGCTTAATACCAGCAGAGCGCTGGGGCCCCACTTAATCTTTGTGGAGAACAGGCTCCGACTGTGACCTCTGGGGAATTTGCTCTCGTTCCAGCTCATGCCTAGGGGTCACATCCCGGCCCGAAGCCTCTGGCAGCCAGGGAGGCTGACCTGGAGCGTGCCCGAGCAGGAAGGGGCCTGGAGCAGGCCTGCTGGGTGGTCTCCCCGCCCGCAGTACAGGTGCTGGGGCTTCTGAGACCGGAGGAGCAAGAGTGCTGGCACAGGGTCATGTGTGGGGTGGGGCCTGGAGCCAGGGCCACGACACCATGGGTGGCAGATGTCCCCTGCGGGAACCCAGTGGATCTGAGGAGCAGTTTGAAGAGTTGGGGTCAGGGAATGGAATTTGATGTAAGCCGGGGGTCATCTGAGGTAGAGGTCCAGCCCTGACGGCATGCGCTCTGGGAGAGGTGGGAGGCTGAGTGCATCCTAGAACATTCTGGGAATTCCCTCCTTATGGAGAACTGGCACAGGGTTGATGGTGCAGAAAACATTTTTGGTGATGTGCTCCAAACTCAGGTCTTTGCAGCATTTTAATGGTTACATGAGCCTCCCTGTCTTGGCCATGTTTTCCCTCAGGGACCACGTAAGAACCCCGTAGGGCAGCAGTTCTCACCTGCGGGTGATCTTGACCCCAGGGAACATCGAGCAGCGCTGTTAGCGCCAGAGCGTAGCTGGGGTCCAGTGGGTCGGGCCAGGGCTGCTGTTGCACGCCGGCAGTCAGGGCAGCCTGCCGCAGGGGTAGGCGGCCTGGAACCCGCTCTGAGGCCTGCTCCAGCCCAGGGCGCTGCACGGACCCGTGAGAACTGAGGATTTTAAAGGGGCTTATGTTTGTGGTATTTCTTCTATTGGAAAGCAAAGTAAGTAGCTGACTTCTAGGAGTTCCTTGCCCCTCAGTACCGATGCTGTTGGCAGTTTAGAGCTTGTTTGCTGCGGGGACTCCGTCCTGAGCTGTAGGCTGAGCCGTGGATGCTTTTGCTTCCTCCAGCTCACATTCGAGCATGGCTGCAAAGAGGAAGACGTTTTTCAGGAAGGTAGTGTGGTGAGTCCCTCCCCATGGGTGTCAGACGTCGGTGGCAGTAGTTCTCCAGCCGGAGGACTGCCCGCTGAGGAGAGCTGCTGGAGGCTGGCTGACACGGAGCCCTTGCCTGTTGGGGTGGCTGGTGGGTGAGCAGCAGGGTGCCTTGTGCTTTCCTCAGCTGCACCTGGGACAGCCCGCACGCAATGGGGAAAAGGGAGTTTTGTCTTCATTGTCTTTCTTAGTCACGGGCAGGATCGTTTGAAAGTGAAGACGTTTCAGTTTTCATTTACTCTTGAATTTTGTGGCGTCCAAGTGACCTGCAGTTTGCCTGGAACGTAGGATGTTATTCTTTTGCTCAGTCAGGACTAACAGAATCCTAAATATAGGCTCGATTGCATGGTCAGTTGATCCATGTTTCGTTAAGCACATGGCTAACTTGACAGCTCATGGTTGCCTCTTTAATTTTGACGCAGAAATGCATGTGCCCCTGACGGTTTTCTGATTCCGTCGCTGCTGATTTCTTTGGGTGGACTTTTGAGTGTTTCCAAAGAGGACAGTAGGGTTTTAAGAAGGAGCCACAGGAAAACAGCAGCGGCTCATTTGCAATGTTTCAAGGATGAATTGTATTCCTTCAGCATCAGGAAGTCTTTTTACTACACGTATAATTTATAAAACATCGTGATATGTCAGTCATAAGACGAGACAGCACCCAGCTCAGGATTCAGTAGACTGTTTTTCGGAGAAACAGAGGCTTCTAGGCTAGAAACTGGAACACGCCACGTTTGCCTCATGGCTGAGGGACTGAGGTTCCTCACGTGGCGGTGGAGTTTCATCCCCCCTTCCAGTGACATCACTCAACCTTGCCGTTTGCTCGTGGCGCTGCAGCTTGCATGGGCCATGGCGCCACTGCAGCTGTCAGCAGCACATGCTTCATGTGTGGCTTTCTGGGGTCTCCCGCTGCCGGAGCCCCTTGACTGAGCTCAGCCACCTTCTCCAGGTGGGCCTGGAGGCTGGGAGCCTTCTGGAGTACAGTAGAGACTTCTTGAAGTGACTTTTCTCCTTTCTGAAAATGACAAAATGTGTAATACACAGACATATGCACACAAAACTTTAATAAAAATAAAAAGCCTAAAATATAACTCTGCAAAAATTTTTTATAAACGGTGAAAGGAAGAAGCCCTTTCTGTGGCTGTGGTGCCGACTCGGGCAGAGTCAGCGGAGGACGCACGGCGTGTCCAGTTTGGCTCGGCGGTGAAGTGCTCCCCATGGTGCGAGGTGGGGGCTGGCCTCTTTGGTCTTACAGTCGTTTGCCGGGAGAAGCTGGTGCGGTTCAGAAGCGTGCTGGAGTGTGCGTGTGCCGAGGTGGCACGGAACTGGAGTGAGGGAAAGGCCGTGCTTACCGCCTGGTTCCTGAAGCAGTGTTGCCTCAATTGTAGCTAGAAGGACCCTCAGACAGTGTCCCATCTGGTCCGCCCCTGTTGTCCCTCCCTGTCGCACTTGGGCTCTGAGGGACGAGCCCTTGCTTCGCTCGGTAGAGGTGCTGCCTCGGCTTTCCGCGTGGGGTTTGTGTAGTGCTTCCATGAAACCCTTGAGGCCTTTGGTGCCTTGGTGTGACTTGTCATCCAGGGAGCGGCTTTCTCTGCATAAGGCCCGAGCCCGGTGGCCTCACAGACCAGGTGTTAGCCAAGTGTGGCCATTGGCCAACTTGGCTCTGCCTGCTTTTGTAAATAAAGTTTCATCGGAACACAGCCTGCTTGCTCAATCTCACATCTGTGCTACGATTGTAGAGTTGAGCAGTTGCCACAGTGACCACATGGTCCAGCAAGCCAAAAACGCTGTCTCACCTTCAGAGAAAAAGTTGCAGATGAGAAGTGTCTGAGTACCCTGCTAGTTTTCTGTGACGACGCCCTTGCCTGCAGACAGCCAGCATGCACACGCCCCAACGCCTGCCTTTCCTCCCAGTGCGGCCTCGCCTCTGCCCCTCCCTCACAGCCCCACGGCTCTGCTTTGAAAGCTGTGGACAGCAGTTCCTCCTTTAATTTGGTTTTAGGTTTCGAATGGAGAATGCTTTCTCTGAGTTTGGAATCTGAGAACTGGGTTCTGAATGTTGCCGAAGCGTTCCTGGTGGACGGCCCCGCTCGTCCATGGCAGACGTGGCCCGGGCCACCCCTTAGACTATGGCCTGGCTTAGATCACAGGTGTCGGTTCTGTCCCGGGGGTCTCCGGCTGTGGCTGGGCAGGGAGGTGGCTGGTGGATGCCTGGCCTGGCCGTCTGTCTTCCGGAGGCTGGAGGAGGGTGGCTGCTTGGGGGACTGACTCCAGCCAGGACGTTGTCTCTCAGGGTGTCCTTTTTGATCCAGTTTGGTTTGGGAAGCTGCTTGTTCCCAGGGTGCACCACTCTCCTCTCCTGCGCCACCGGGAAGATGGGCATCTAGCTCCTTTATGGACCTGGTGTGGTGACTGTCCTGGGCCAGCCAGAATTCCTTTCATTTCCAGTGACCTCACATTGGTAAGAAATTGTGTCGAGCTAGAGATGGGTCTCTGTGGTTTAGCCCAGATCTTCCAAACTGTTGTGAGGGCTTCCGCAGAGTGTGCTTGTGGGGAGGTGGGAGTCACGTGGGGTGGAATTGCCAAAAGAAGTTGGGAGAGGCTGGATTAAACAAGAACAGAGTTAGAAAGCTTCTTTCATCTCAGGATTTCTGAATGCTCAGGGTTCCCGAGTTCATTGGGGCCCTCCCAGTGAGAGTCCTAAGAACTTCCCTAAAGTTATGTGATCAAGACCCCACACCCCAGTTTTTCCTCCAACGAGCTGCCGTTTACAGGTCGGGGGTGCACTCCCATGAATCCCTGCACTCCTGGAATTCTCCGCCTTCTGGCATCCAGGCCCCTCCCATTGTTCCCCCTCAGCTCCCAGCTCCATCCAGGTGCCAGGTGGTCTTTGCCTCTCTAAGAGCCCCCCATGCCCTGAATTGCTGATCAGGAAGGGGTTTCCGTGCCCCAGTGAGAGTGGGATTGTCCTCAGCCCTAGACAGCTTCCTTTCCACCTGAAGACACGTGTGTGCCAAGTTCATGTCTGTTGGGAAGCCTTAAGTATGATTATTTTTTCACCCCTTTAACCCCTTTAACCCCTTCAGGGAAGTCTGAACCCTCTGCCCCCAGAGCTTGTGATGCGAGCTTCCCACAGCCCTCCCAAGGGCCAGCGCGGGGTGGGACGCCCTTCACGCTTGTGGCGTACCTTAAGATTTCTTCAGTGTAGGACTGTTACTTTGTTTCCTGAAAGAAGCAGAGAAACGTGGTTTACGAAGAAGAAACTGTATACTCGTCACCCAGCAGCTTCCTCACCCGGGCTGCCTGGTCCTGTCCTGCCTTTAGTTTGTGTGCGTCCTGTGTGGGGAGTGGCTGAGGCCTGACATGGAGGAGCGTTTTGTCCTTGCCCACCTGGCTGGGAGTGGTGCACAGAGGGAAGGAAGTCAGGGCTGCCTGGCGGGGAGCGGGGGACCCGCGCACTCTGGCCAGGAGCCGTGCGGGTGTTCCCTGAACTCAGGCCCCGGCCAGGCTTGCGTGGTGACCGATCGGTCTGGGAGGAGTGTGACTGAGGTTTGGGCTCAGCCATCCATACTCAGGCAGGACATTATATAATGGCTCTGTGACTGCTGTGAGCCCTTCCAAGAAAGAACCTGGGTGTGAGTGAATAAAAATAGAGGTTTACTGTATTTCCAGGTACGGACTTGGGCCTGTCAGTAACGCTCCTTGCTTCCCAAGGTACCAGACACTGTGTGTGCATAACCAGTGACCCCCGCACCCGCCCTGTGACCCGCCCAGCACCCGCCCTGTGACCCCCCCAGCACTCACCCTGTGACCCCCCCCGGCACTCACCCTGTGACCCCCCCAGCACTCACCTGGTGAAACACCCCCGCAGCCGCCCTGCCCAGCTGTGCCCGTCTCCGCTCACATACACATACAGACAAGTAACCTGCCTCGGCCAAGGCCCGTGGCCTCCCACAGCCTCAGTCACCAGGGCCACCCTTGCCTGGTACCCTGTAAACTTCTTGCAGGCACAGCACGGCCCCCCCACCCCGAGATGCACCTGCTGGGGGCTGTCCTGGCGCTTGTGCTTTCACAGCTCTCTTTGAAGCAGATGTCTTGGTGCACTTTGTAGACCCTCCTGTACCTGCATCACAAGAAAGCGCTGTGAAGCCAGAACCTTCCCCAGCTGCCTCACCTAGGCTGCGTGAGCCCACAGGTCAACAAACAGACGCCTGAGGAAAGGCCATTATTTTCTTAATAGAACCTTGCCTCCTGTGGATGGTCTAACATGAAAGTCATGTAATTTTTTTAAACTAACTTTATTAAGGTATAATTTACATAAAATAAGATACACCGATTTTAAGTGTACATTATGAGTGTTGCAGAGTCACACGATACTAAGAGATAAAATGTGAGATTTCAGAGACACGGCTTGCTTGAGACGGGCTGCTTGGCATGGACGCCTTGAGAGGGCATGACCGCACCATTACGGCTGTTCATGGAGAAGACTGAGAAGACTCGGTGATGCAAGCATTGGGTGTGGGCAGGGGGAACAGTACGCCTGACTTCTAGCTGCCCCTGTGCGCCCCCCCCCCCGTATATGAGCACATCCTGGAGCTGAAGCCGCAGTTTCCTGTGAGGTGGGAGTCACTTGTACTGCCTCTGTCAAGTTTGCAGATAACAGTGAACGAGGCAGCATTTGACTCTTGTTACTGCTTCTGAAACGTTGGGCCTGTTCTTAAGGGAGGTCCGGGAGCTCAGCGGGCAAAGCTCCAGTTACGAGCTCAGCCCAGGAGAGGCTTTAGCACTTAGAGCCTTAGCTAAGACTTCAGTTCCAGCCATCAGGCAGCGAAAGGATCTGGAATTAACTTCCAAACGTGAACAACTGGAGAAATGGACAAAATATAGGAAGCAAGTCTTTTCAGATGTTAGAAAGCAGTGCAAGACTGTGGCCTGGAGAGAAGGGTGCCCTGTGATTGTCCGAGAATTCAGCCTGGAGTCGCCTTCTGGACTGCACTGTGGGCTGGGGAGAATCCGAGCAGTGCTCACACCAAGTTGATAAAACAGAGACTGGAGTTAGGGAGGCAGAGACAGCTGGGCCCTGTGGGCCAGAGCACTGACGAGGAGGGAGCTACACAGAGGAAGAGCCCCAGAACTGCAGGGGGGCCCCTCAAAAAGTAAGCTGGTGAATAAACCTGGGCAAAGAAGAACTACTGCAGAGCTGGACAGCTCCTAGAGCCAGAGTGGGGAGATCTTGATTAATCGTAGGCCATTCCACAGAAATAGACACCCCAGAGATGCTTTGCCTTAAAAGTAGGGCAGAGGGGGAAGGGTAGAGCTCAGTGGGAGGGTGCATGCTTAGCATGCACTAGGTCCTGGGTTCAGTCCCCAGCACCTCCATCAAAAATAAATAAATAAGCCTAATTGCCGCACCCCTGAAAAACAAAAAAATTAAGATGGACTCTGCTTCACTTACGAAAAGAAAGTGGGACAGAATTAACCCCAGAATAAAGGCTGTGCTAAAGCCGCCCTAAAGTAAGCCTCCGAAGGGCCCAGCTGTGCTGCCTTGCAGAGCAGCACAACAAGGCGAAGGAGCAGGACGGGTGCCCGCGCTCCCGCTTCTGTCCAGCGTTGGAAGGCGGTATTGGGAGTCTTCGCCACAGCAATCAGGCAAGGGAAAAAAGTATCCAGATTGGACAGGAAGGGGTGAAACTGTCACTGTTTGCAGATGACAAATACAGAGAACCGTGAAGTCTCCACAGAAGGACTATTAGAGCTAGTAAGTGAATTCAGCAAGTGGGGCAGGACACAAGATTAACATACAGAAATCTGTTGCATTCCTTTTTTGGGGGGGCTAATTAGGTTTACTTATTCATTTTTAATGGAGGTACTAGGATTAAACCCAGGACCCTGTGCGTGCTAAGCATGCGCTCTACCACTGAGCTATACCCTCCTGCCATTTGCATTTCTTTGCACTAATAATGAAATATCAGAAAGGGAAAATAAACAAAAAACCCCTCAAAATCGCATAACCCCCCCCCAGGAATAAACTTAACCAAGAAGGTGAAATACCTATGTGCTGAAAACTATAGCACACTGGTAAGAGAAACTGAAGATGATTAAGAGAAATGGAAGGATGGCCCATGCTCTTGGATTGGGAGAATTAATATTACTAAAATGGCCATACTGCCCAAAGCAATCTTCAGATTTAGTGCAGTCCCTATCGAAATACCCGTGACATTTTCCACAGAACTAGAACAAATAGTCTTAACATTTATATGGAACCACAAAAGACCCAAAATTGCCAAAGCAATCCTGAGAAAAGAAAGAACAAAGCTGGAGGTATAACCCTTTCACACTTCAGACTGTACTGCAGAGCTGCAGTTGTCAAAACAGTGTGGTGCTGCCACACACAGACACGGATCAGTGGAGCAGAGCACACGGCCGAGAAGTAAACCCACACACCCACCATCAGTCTACAGCAGAGGAGGCAAGAATATACCGTGAAGAAAAGAGCCTCTTCAGCAAGCGGTGTTGGGGCAGCTGGACAGCTGTGTGTATGAAATCAGTGAAACTAGAACATTCCCTCGCAGCATGTACAGAAATAGACTCGAAGTGGATTGAAGTGGGAGAGGGTGGCGCTCAAACGGGAGAGCGCATGCTTAGCATGCACAAGGTCCTGGGTTCAATCTCTCTGGTACCTCCTCTAAAAATACATAAATAAACCTAATTACCTCCCACTGCCCCCCTACCCCCAAAAAACTTAAAAATAAGTTAAATTTAAAAAATGGATTAAACACCTGAATGTAAGGCATGAAACCACAAAACTCCTAGAAGAGAACATGGGTGAAACCTTCTTTGACATAAATTGTAGCAATATTTTCTTAGATCCAGTCTCCCAAGGCAAAAGAGATAAAAGCAAAAATGAACAAATTGGCCCTAATCAAACTTACACACTTTTGCACAACAAAGGAAACCATCAACAAAATGAAAAGGCAACCTGTGGAATGAGAAAATATACGTAAACAATGTGACCAACAAGGGATTAGTATCCAAAATATACAAACAGTTCATACAACTCAATATTGAGAAAATAAACAACCCAATCAAAAACTGGGCAGAAGACCTGAACAGGAATTCTTCCAAACAACAAGTACATGAAACAATGCTCAATATCGCTAATTATTAGAGAAATGCAAATCAAAACTACAGTGAGGTATCATGTCACACTGATCGAAATGGCCATCATCAAAAAGTCTGTAAATAGTAAATGCTGAAGGGAACTGCCCTGCACTGTTTGTGGGAATGTAAATGGATACAGCCAGGATGGAAAACAGTATAGAGGTTCCTTTAAAAAAAAATTGAAAATTGAGTTACCATAAAATCCAGCAATCTCACTCCTGGGCGTATATTCAGAAAAAATGAAAACTCTAATTTGAAAAGACACCTGCACCCCAGTGCTCACAGCAGCACTATTTACAGTAGCCAAGACACTGGAAAGAACCCAAGTGCCAGTCAACAGAAGATGTGGGGGGTGGGGGGTGTGTGTGTGTGTGTATAATGAAATATTACTCAGCCATAAAAAAGAATGAAATATTGCCATTTTGAGCAATGTAGATGGACCTAGAGAATATTATGCACAGTGAAATAAGTCAGACAGGAAAAGACAAATATGTAATATCACTTAGGAACCTAAAAACGAATACAAATGAATTTATATACAAAACAAACAGACTCAACAGACACAGGAAACAACTATGGTTACCAAAGAGGAGCAGGAGGATGAGGGGAACAGATTAGGAGTATAGGATTGACAGATACAGACTACAATACATAAAACAGGTAGGCAACAGGATTTACTGTATATTGCACAGGGAATTATAACCACCATCTTGTTTTAACCTGTAATAGAACATAATCTGCGGGAAAAAGAAAACAGCCAAACATCTGAGTCACTGTGCTGTACATCAGCTATATGCCTATAAAAAAATTAAAAAAACAAAAAAATAAATCAACATTCTTCAAGAATACCAAAAAAAAAAAAGTTCAACAGTAACATAAAGTTCACAGTGTCCAACCATCCCAACAGAAGACTTACAAGATAATCACAAAGAATCAAGAAAATGTGACCCATAAACAGGAAAAAATATTGAATAGAAAAACACCCTGAAATGAGAGCAATGACTGAAATAGCAGATGAGGACCTTAAAACATCTATTAGAAATTTGCTCCACGTGTTCAGTGATGTAAAGGAAAAGATAATGAGAGAAATGGAGGCTCTAAGAAGGAACCAAATGGAACGGCTAAGATGACAAAACAGTATCTGGAGTGAACGTTTTGCTGCATGGGATTACTGGTAGGTTAGACACTGCAGAAGAAAAGTGGATCGGTGGACTTGAAGACACAGCAGTATAATCTGTCCAGAATGAAGTAACGAGAGAAAATGAAAACAAGAGAAAAGAGCCTCAGTGACAGTGGGACTGTGCCAGTCTAGCACATGCTGAAAAGGAGTCCCAGAAGGAGACGTGGAGGGCAGAAAAAGTGTTTGAAGAAGTAATGACTAGAATCTTCCAAATACATGAAAGCTAGAAACTCAGAGATACAAGAAGCTAAATTCCAGAGGGTAAAAACACACACATAAACCTACCGAAGCACATCATAACTAACTTTCCCAAAACCAGTAATAAAGAGGAGACATAAAAGCAGCCATGGGGATGGGAGCCACATTGCAAATGGTGGAGCAAGATCAAGAATGACGGCAGTCTTCCCATCTGAACCGCGCAGGCAGCAGCAGAGGAACGGCCTCTTCAAAGCGCCAAGAGAGAAGGCCAGAGTTACCAACTGGGAGTCGTGTTCAGCAAATACTCAGAGATGGAGGTGAAACGAAAACTCCGTAAGGCAAACGAGAGCAAAGAGGCTTCAGCACCAACAGCCCTGCGCTGTAAGAGACGTCACAGCGAGCTCTTTGGCAAAGGAGAATGACACCAGACGGAGTCTCAGATCTGCATGGGGGGATGAAAGTGCTGGAAATGGCAGACGTGCAAGGAAGCACAAAAGCCTTCATACTTTCAACATTTGAAAAAATAACTTGAGAGCGGAAGTGCCGTACTGGCTCAGCACATGTGGAAGCAGAACTTCTGGCCGTGGTAGTTCAGGGAGTGAGAGGAGAGGTGGAGGCTTGCTGTTGTCTGAGTCTTCCATTACACTGGGGGTGTTTGTAATTAAAGGTATATTGTGATCAACTGAAGATGCATATTTTAAATCCCAGTGCAACCTCTGGAAAAATAATCCAAAGAAGTATATCAGTGAGCCAACAGTGTAGGTGAAGTAGAGTCCTAAAAAATAATCCAAAAGTGGGCAGGAAAGGAGAAAATAATAAAGATAAAATGGGACAGAAAACAGAAAACAATATGGCAGATTTAAACCCAGGCACATCAGTCATTTCAGTGACATGTAAATGGTCTAAACACTCCAGTAAAAACCAGAGATACACATAGCAAGGCCGCATGGATGCCAAATACAAGTAAGTCACTTTAAGATGCAACAGGCTGAGGGAGGAGGGAAGCCACTCAGTGGGAGAGCACGTGCTTAGCACACACGGGGTCCTGGGTTCCATCCCCAGTGCCTCCGTCTTAAAAAAAAAAAAAAAAGCAACAGGTTGAAGACACGAGGGCTGAAAGTTGGCGAGTGCAGGGCTGTCCTAGCTGGTGCTTGGGGGTCGCCTGAGGCACCGGTGGGACGCACCGTTGGAAGGCTTCAGACTGCCACGGCACAGAGCCCTAACCCAGAGGCCCAGTGCCGCTCGGCCTCCCCGCTGTGTCCCTGCCGCGTGTCGAGCGGCTTCACGTCCAGGCCCACGGCAGGTCTCGTGCCTCGCCTTCCTACAGTCTGTCCTCAGCGATCTTAAGACACGCCAGATGCCACTGTCCTTCAGCAGCTCCCCACTTCACAGGAGACAAATACAGAGTCCTTCCCAGGGTCTCTGAGGCCCTGCTGGGAGCCCCCAGCCCACCCGCCACTCCCCCTTGCTCACACAGCTCCAGCCCTGCTGGCCCTGCTGCTGCTTAGACGTGCAGGCGCGCTGCTGATTCGGGGCCTTGGCAGCTGACATTCTGACTGGAACCCCCAGCTGCCCTCACCTCCTCCGTGTCTGTTCACGTCACCTTTTCTGTGACGCTTACCCTGACACCGTGCTGAATGCTGCGGCTGCCCCCTCCCTGTCCCCCAATCCTGGCTGTCCCGGCCCCAGCGTGTGCGTTTCTTCCATCTTCCTTTAGCACTTACCACCTTCTAAAACACTGCAGAGCGTGCTCCTGCCTCTGAGTACTGTCCCCCTCAGCTAGGACGCAAGTACTCCCAGGGCGAGCCTTCGGGCCATTTGTTGACTGACTTGTGCTGAGCGTCTACAACAATGCCTGGCACGTGGCAGGTGCTCGTCTGCCTTCGTGGACTAAATAGGCTGTGAGTAGGACCCACAGAGCCACGGAGCATCAGCAGGAAAGGTCCCAGGAGGTGGGCTCAGCACACCCTCTGCCCACAGCCGTTGTCCACATGGGGAGGCTGAGGCGCGAGTGGTTTGCCCAGGACCACGTCAAGAATAGACTGCGGAGCTGAGACCCAAGTGGCCCTGTGCTGAGAGCAGGAATGGCCCTTCCTGGAATCCAGGGAAGGGAGGCTGCTGTGGCTCTGGGGTGTGGGAAGGGCAGGCCCCAGGCTGGGAGCTGGCGATCCGGCTTCTAAGCCTCGTCTGGCTCTGCTCCCAGCTGCACAGACTCGCAAGTTTTTCAGCCTTTCTGCCTCAGTTTCCTGATTTGTTTCATGGAAGGAATGGGTGATCGAAGCAAGTCCCTTCTGGGCCTCAGGGGTCTGTGTGGATGGGGTGAGCAGGACTTCGTGCACGCCCTGCGGGGAGGTGGGGAACACGCTGCCGACGTGATGAAGGCAGAGGAAAAGGACTTACACGTGGTGACAGACGCCTCCTTCCCAGACTGGAAAGGACTTTGTCTCCGAGAACAGCCGCGTGCAGGGCTGGGGCACCTTTCTGCAGGCTGCCGGCACAAAGGAAGAGGACCGCCGCTGACAAGGGGCTTGGTGCCCTGGCAGCCCTCTTGCTGTGCCCGTGGGGGGCCTGGCTGCTTCCCGGGCTGCGGGCCTTGTCTTCAGGGGCGCTCAGCGGCTCTGGAGGCCGCCCCGAGTCAGGGTCCTTGGGGCCTGCCCGCTGTCATCTCTGGGCCAGAAGGGCCTCAAGGTTGTATGGCTGGCGTGGGAGCTTCTGTCCACCCACGTCCCGTCCTCAGTCAGAAGTCTTAGGGAGGCCCAAGGCCCTTTTCCCTCCCACCACCTTGTCTGGTTCCCGAGCCAGAAGTACCCACTGCCCACTGATCCTACCTCTCACCGTGGAGTGGCTGTCACTCTGTCTCTGTGACTGTCCCCAGGCCCCCCAGTTACTTGGGTGGCACCTTTCTCCCTGGCTCTTGGGGGCAGTGGGAGGCCCAGTGGCTCACTGCCTGCTGGCCTCCCTGCCTGGGCACTTGGCAGTCTGGGGCACTGAGGCCAGGCCCCTGTCCTGGAACCTTGTGGTCTGAGGTCTTGGTGGCAAACCCACTCTGGGCCCAGCAGTCCCATCCTAGCCTGCTGGAGGCCAGGTCCTGGACTGGGTGGCCCCTGGCAGGCGAGGGGAGCGGTCTCTGACTTACCGAGCTCGCAGCGCCTGCCTTTGAAGCCTGGGCTGCAGTCACAGCTGTGGGCATCCACGCCGGGCACACAGGTGCCTCCATTCTGACAGGGGTTTTCTGAGCAGTTCCCAGGGGCGTCTGTGAACAGGTGGTGAGTGGTTAGTCACGGGTGCCGGCAGAAGGCCTGACGGCATTGCTGTGCCGCCGCCTCCTGCCGTCCCCAGTGCCAGCCCTGTGGATGGCCCCATTTCAGGTGGTCAGAGATGGCAGAGGTGAGACGGCTGGCCTCAGCATGCCCGCCCTGACCCCATCACCCTGAAGGAGGGAGGGAGGGCAGGCGGAGAGTCCGCCGGGACCCTGGGTGCTGAGCCGCCACACAGTAGAGGAGCTCACAGCTTCAGTTATATTTGCACGCTGATCGCCTTCAGGAGACATCCCCAGCTCCAGCATTGCCTGTGCCCCACCCCACATTTCTGCTGATTTTGCCCCCTTCCCCCCACTGCACAGGGTTTCTTCTACTTGGAACGCAGAGGTCAACGCTCGAGAGCCCTCCTCATCCTCCAGTGCCTGTCCCCAAGCCACCTGTGTCTCCCTAAGTCCCAGCCCCAGGCAGTCCCCCCCGCCCCCACAACCGAGTCCAGCAGCTGTCTGTGCAGGCTCTGTGCCCTTGTCTCCCGATGGGGTCCTCACTGCACTGCGGGCAGCTAGGGCAGGTTGGTCAGTGGCGCTGCCAGGAAGGGCAGGCCTGCCTTTCCCCTTTATAGAGTAACCCCCCTTCTTTTTTTGGTAAGATAGCTGTTGTTTTCATTTTTAACTCTAAAAATCCGAGAAACACAAAAGAGTAAGAATTGTGCACACCTCATCATGTCCAGTACCAGCAGGCCAGTCTCCCTGCACATCTAACCCAACCTCTTCCTTACCTCCTCGGCCACCTCCTGTGGGCGGCTGACCCGGCACACCCCAACCTCCCCCTTGTTTCCCCTCCCAGCGTCTCGGGCTCTTCATTGGCTGCTTTCCCCTTCCTCAGTGTATCTGCTTCACTCTTCTTCCTTCTCTGTCCTCTAGCTGTCTTTTTGTCCTTCCCCAGGGGCCAAAAGGGGTTATGGGCTTTAAAGAATCTTTTATTATGAAAAATCTCAAACTTACAAAATTCGGGGTGTGAAGAGCCCTATATACCATCACTCAGCTTCAGTGACTGACATTTTGCCAGTCTTGTTTAGTCTATTTCCATCTTTTCATCTGCCTTCTTTAGCTGAAGAATTTCAAAGCAGTCCACAGACACCTTGTCACCTGTAAAGATGTCAGCAGGTGTCTAATACGTAAAGACTTGTTAAGCATTCTTTGCATAAGCACAATGCTGTTACTACAAAATTAGCTGTAGTTCCTTCATAGCACAAGAAATCAGTCTGTGTTCAGAATTCCCTGATCATTTAAAAAATGTCATTTACACTTGGTCTCTAATTCAGATTCATAGAGATTCACATTGCCTTAGCTTGGTGTATCTCAAGTCTCTTTTAATCTGTGAATGTAATCTTCTTCGCCTCTGTATTCATTGAAGAAATGAGGTCACTTGTCCTGTAGAGTTCCCATCCTTCTGGACCTGACTTAAACGGCTTTCTGGTGGCATTAACTTGTTCCCCCTCTCCATGTTTCCTGCAAACCGGTCCTTAGAGAGAGGGGCTTAATGGGGTTCAGGCTCACAGGGTCTTTGCTTTGCTTTGGCTGCTTCACAGGTGGTGATTGTGGACCCTCTGGCTACACCAGGAGACGTGATGTCTCCACGTTTGGTTTTCATCACGTGAGGACTGATCACTGGTTCAGTGTGGGGAGCCTGACTAACCCAGAATCAAGTTCTCTTAGTCTCTGCACCTGGTGCTTTGAGCGGTCATGTAGGTCCCTAATCTAGGTTGTAGATCCATCATCTCACTGGGGGTCACGTCTAACTCGATCTGTCACCCCTCTGCCTTCACTAGCTGGGACGTCTCCTCTGAAGACCCACTTCCTTCGCCACCACTTGGTCACCCTGAAGTGCAGCCATACAGACAAGGGCGGATCCATGCTCCATTCCTTCCACTCTGGTCCTCCAGCGGGCTCTAGAGCCGACCGCTACGTTGTTCTTTCTTTTTGAGCATCATCGTGAGCTCTCGGGCTTTTGTGTGTTTGATGGGCTTCAGCCTGCGCTTGATGCTCAAATTATCCCACCCTGGGCCAGCAGCAGCCCTTTCAGGTTGGCTCCTGTGCCCTTTAGACACAATCCTAGTTGTTTTTAAAAACTTGTTTGCTTTTTTACAAGTATGTCTTGGACTTGTTTTGTCCATATTCTGCTTCAGTCTTGGAATCAGCCATTTCCCCAAAGACCCCTGTTCCCCTTTAGTGAAATGGTATGTGAAGCTCACAGTCTGGGTGATCGAGGTGCACACCGTTACTGTGGTGTCAGTGCTCTGGTCCTGTTCAGGAGACAGAACTAGGAAATTCAGTTTAAAAAATAAAAATAAACAAATTATGAGTTCACACCAGTATTTCCAGTTCAAACGAACTGAGTTAAATTAAAAGAGAAACACAGAGGTTTGACTTAACTTGTTTGATTTTATATTGTGTCTCTCTTTATGCCAAAAATCTTCGTAGCATTAATGTAATTATTTTCTTTATCCCACAATGTACAGGTAACAGTTTAGAAATAATGGCACCGGCATTGCCAGCACTAGGACACCAGATGCAGCTGAATTTTCCTTGGCAGTCCTTTTTCTCCTTAGGGTTTTCCCACCAGATCTGAACAGTCGGGATGCGGTTTTTAAAATCACTTGGAATGATGCTTTTTTCCCCAATGTGGTTATGCCGTCAATATGGGCAGATAAGTTTATTTCAGTTTGTTTTCAAGCTTTAGACACTTTTTTTTTTGGTGTTATTTACAAAACATTTTCTTTTTTCTGAAGTCACAACTCTAAAGGTACATTCAGAGAATCCTGGCATATTTCCCCATCCCCTTTACTTCCTCATTCTCGTTCTTTCCTTCCTTGAAGAATTAACCATTTTTTACTGGTTTTCTTTCTTTTTAAATATAAGAAAATAGGTATATACAGTCCCATTTCCCTTCCCCACTTCCCTACACGAGAGATACTGAAAACGTGGTTCTGAACATTGTTATTTGAACGTGCTTTATTGAGACAGACTTCATGTGCCACACAATTCATCCATTTAAAGTGCACAATTTATAGATTTTTAGCATATCCACAGGTCTGTGCATCCATCACCAGAGTCAACTTTAGAACATTTCTGTCACCTCAGAAAGAAACCCCGTACCTTCCAGCTGTCACTCCTGTACCTCCACCCCCACTGACGTACTTCCTGTCACGATAGGGTTTCCTGTTCTGGACTTTCATATGAATGGGATCACATCATATGTGGTCTTTTGTGACTGGCTTCTTTCACTCAGCATCAAGGTTCAACTGTGTTGTAGCATTTATCAGTACTTTATTCCTTTTTATGGTCAAATAACATTCCACTGTGTGAGTGAACCACGTGTGTTTATCCATGCGTCCGCTGGTGGACATCTGGGCTGCTTCCACCTTTCAGCAGCCGTGAGTGGTGCTGCAGTGACCGTCTGTGTAAGTTCTGGTGTGGACATGTGTGTTCAGATCTCCTGAGTGTATGCCTGGGAGTGGGATTGCTGGGTCAGATGTGATCCTGTGTTTAATTCTTTGAGGAACTGACAGACTGGTTTTCCCGCAAAGCACCTATACCACTGTGCGTCACCACCGGCAGAGTTTAAGGGTTCCCGTTCTTCCACATCCTCACCAAAGCTCGTTGTTCCCTGACTTTGTAATTCTAGCCGTCCTGGTGGGTGTGAAGGCGCATCTCACTGTGGTTTTGAGTAGCATTTCCCTGACGCCTAGTGACACCAACATCTTCTCGTGGGCTTGTTGGCCGTTTGTGTATCTTCCGTGGAGAAATGTCTATTCAGATCCTTTGCTCAATTCTTAATTGGGTTATTTGTCTTCTGATTCAGTTGTAAGAGTTCTTCATATATGTTAGAAATCCTTCATATATTTTCAAATCCTGTTTCAAATAATATGATTTGCAGATGTTTTCTCCCACTCTGTGCATTGTCTTTTCACTTCCTTGATGGTGTCTTTTGAAGCACGAAAAGCCCTAAATTTTGATGAAGTCCAGTTTATCTTTTTTTTCTTTTGTTGCTCATGCTTTTGGTGTCATATCTAAAACTCCTTTGTCAAATCCAAGGTAATGCAGCTTTACCCATGTTTTATTCCAAGAATTTTATAGTTTTAGCTCTTACATGGAGGTCTTTGATCCGTTTTTGGGCATTTTTGTGTGTGGTGTGAGGTAGGGGTCCGACCTCATTCTTTGGCGTGTGGACCAGTTGTCCCGGCGCCGTTTGTTGGAAAGGCTGTTCTTTCCTCCACTGCGTGGTCTCGGTTCCTTGTTGAGATCAGTTGGCCACAGACGCGTCGGTTTGTTTCTGGACTCTGAGTTCTAGTCCATTGATTTGTAAGTGCACCCTTGTGCCAGTGTCACACTGACTTCATTACTATTGCTTTGCAGCAAGTTTTGACAATGGGATGTGTGAGTCTTGCTGCTTTTTTAGGATTGTTTTTGCTATTCTGGGTCCCTTCCAATTCCGTATGAATTTTAGACGCTGTACATAACAATTGTCCAAAGACACTGTGCAGCAACCTTGCTTAAGGTGGAAGTGTGCAGCGGTGTTTAGAATCCGGGTGCCCATGTCAGCAACCCGTACCCTGTAGACGTGGACACCAGGCTGCAGAGACTGTGACTGAGGTTTGCGCCAGGCTTGGGTAGCTGGGATCCGAAGCCTGTAGTGATAGGCAGCAGTGGGGGGCTTCACCAGAGCTCTGCTGTCTGTAGCCTTGTTTTACAAAGTCGTCTCCACTAAATCCTGAGTTTATCATCACATACGTGTGTGCACACACACACGTTAAGATAAGTAAAAACAAAGAGAAGGCTGTTATGAACAGAGGCGAGGGCAGGGATGGGGCTGTGCCCTGGAGTGGGGACAGTGGGCCGCTCCTACATGAAGGATAAATCACACATATAGAGTTTGGGTTCTGCCCCAGACCGCTTGTGTAAGTGTCCAGCGGCATGAAACCAGGATAGTCCACAAGCCCTCCTTGGGGTGAGAAGTTGGGGAAACAGGAAGAACTTGACTAGCCTCAGTGTTCACTCCAAGCTCCCAGGGTGGCAGGTTACAAGCTTGGGAATCGTCCACAAGCGTCTCCTGGGGACATGAAGGTGCAGCCCTGATCTGGAGAGCTGCTTGGTGAGGCAGTGACAAATCAGGCGTGTTAACTGTGCTCTTGGGGTGCCTGGGGCTCTCTGGGGATCATTCTTTCCCTTGGGAAAGAAAAGTCTAACAGCTTCCAGAGAGAAGGAGCAGATTATTCTACAAGGAGAGAAGCACAAGACTGACACCCAGTGGCAGCAGTCCTGGGCAGACGATGGCAGTGCACAAGTGTCTGAGGAACTGAAGGGCAGAGGGGCCTTGAACCTTGAATGTTGTGTCCAGCCAAACTGTCCTTCAGACGTGAGAGCTCATCAGCATATTTTCAGGCAGGCACACAGGGCCTCAGAGGTTTGGCCATGTAGAGTTCCAACAGGTGCTTTGTGGAACTTGGTGAGCTGATTATAAACTTTTCTAGGAATACAAAGAGCCAAGGATGGCCCAAGCACTGACGGTCAGAGTGAGAGCGGTGGCCCTGCGGGACAGCGAGCCTTACTCAAAGAGACAGTCACCAAGGTGGTGGTCTTGGCTCGAGGAAGCCGAGCAGTGGACAGAGGAGTGAGGCAGAACCTTTGCTGATGCCAAGGAAGAGACGTGACCTGTCAGCACTTGAGAGACGCCAACCAGACCCCACAGGCGCCCTCACACCCAGGGTGCTGGCAGGACCCAGAGACCTGGCGAGACAGGGATGAGCTAACTGCCTCTCTTGACCACTGCTGGGAGGAGTGTAAACGGATCTGCCCGCTGGGAAGGCAGCGTGGTGTCTCCTCTCGTCGCTGGGCGAGCGTTCCCCAGCCCAGCCCCTCTACTCCTGCACACGTGCCGGAGCTGCTGCAGGACCATCACGGCAGCACCACTGGTGACAGCCAGACACGACCCTCGTGCCCTCCGAGCAGAGGGCTGTTGAGCCGCAGCCCCAGGACAGCACAGGACGCTGGGCGGACACGCAGGTCCAGACGCTGCACACGGCAGGACGCTCGCCGTGTAAGGAGAACCCACGACTGTCCGGGCACACCTGCGCGTCACTCCTCCCTCCAGCCTGCCTTCCCCCAGGGCTTCTGCTCGGGTCCTGTTCACGGGCGGGTGCCATGGTTCCAGCAAAAGCTAACTAAGTCAAGGGGCCAGCGCGGGCCAGCAGCGTGGCAGGAACAACGACCATGGGTAGTTTGGTGCACTGGGGGCTGTAGAAGCTTTTTTTGGTCCTATTATCACCTAAAACCACCTCCCACTCTCCCCAGGCCTGAGTCCCTCAGTGAGCAAACACCAGATGGCAGTGACATCTGGGGCCAGCCTGGTGCCACCTCGAATCTCTCCTTCACAGGGCACCCGAGAGAGGTCATTCACGTCCCTCTAGTTTCTGAGTTTTGTGAAGCGGAACATCTAATGTGTAAAAGGGCTGACATAACACAAACGATCTGACGAAATGTTTCTTTTTTCAGTTACGAACGCCAGCCATGCGGGTGTCTTCACTCTGACCGCACCTTAACTAACGGCCTTGCTCTCTGACTGTCTGACCCGCACACTGGCCTTGCTGGTGCTCCCCCAGGCTTCTGGCAACGTCAGGCCTCGCACAGTGAGGGGTGCTGAACTGGGAGGCCAGGGAGCCAAGCTGGCAAAGGCACCCTGCGGTGCTGTGCCTGGATGTGTACAGGCGTCCTCGGGGAACCTGGGATGGGGCCTGCAGGTGAGGCCAAGTCCTGGGTGCTTGACTCACACTTTACCGAGCACTCTGCCTTCTTTGGGGTCTGGCCGATGGGTGAGCCCAGTCTGAGCCTGTGGTGACTCAGGGGAAAGGGCCACTGGGTCCTAGAACTGCCCCCAGAGGGACATGGTGCCGAAGGTGGAACAGGAGGAAAGGTAGAGCTAGGGTCTGAGTTTGTGGAAGGAATGCGTGCCTGCTGACGCTGTCCAGTGGGGAGGTGTCCTGGGAGCATGTCTTGTGGGGACGTGCCAGCTGTGGTTCTCAGCCGGTGGACAGTCCAGGCCCCACATCACCTGAATGTCAGCAGGGGCCCAGCTGGCCCTACTCTCTGAGCCTGCGTAGCAGCCTGCTAGGTGCCCCTCTGGGGATTCCCGCCATCCTGCTCAGCATACTACTCTGGGGGAGGCCCTGCTGCACGCAGAGGGCGGGTGGGGAGGGGCCGCC
Organism: Vicugna pacos; assembly: GCF_048564905.1. NCBI lineage: Eukaryota > Metazoa > Chordata > Mammalia > Artiodactyla > Camelidae > Vicugna > Vicugna pacos. The sequence continues at coordinate 96,195,165 of NC_132991.1, read as the reverse complement.
TGCAGGTGCGGTGGGCCAGCCTCTCCAGGGTGGATCCTGGATGTTTGGCGGTTGCTGCCCCCAGGCCCGTTCCCCAGCTGCCTGCCTGGTGTGGGTCACTCTGCCCCTCCCAGGGTGAGGCGCTCGCGGCCCCTCGGGCAGGCTCTGTGCCTCCTGCTCCCTCACTGCGGGCAGCACCCTCACTGCACCTAGGTGCTTAAGGCCCCTGAGGGCAGTCAGCCCTGAGCGTCCACTCCTGCCGACCTACCTTCCGTGTCCTTGTCGCCACTGCGTTCAGGGAGCTGCAGGGCCAGGCTGACCTGTGTGGGGACCTCCTCCGTGCTCTTAGGCTGCACCAGAGCCGTAGGTTCTAGGAGAAATCGGGACGCCACAGTGCACTGACCACGAAGCCAGCTGCCTCGCACCAGGACTGGCCTTGGGCCGTCTTCTTAGCTTCCCTCCCTCAGAGTACAGGGCCTGGGTGGTGGGATCAGGGTGGGTCCTGGCTCCACCTTGGGTAGGACCAAGTTTTCTCCCTGCAGAGTCCAGCCCTTCCCCTCCGCCACAGCTGCTGGGTGAAGTTCACCGGGGGCCCAGGCGGGCCTCATCCTGAGCAGCCGGCTGATGCGTAGGCCTCCTCTGTGGTCAAACCCTGCTCTTTCCCTCCATCCCCTGGGGCTATGACACCCCCCTCCCCCTCCTGTCTGCCATGGCAAAGCCTCTGTGTCTCGGACCTGCTCCTAACAGGTTTATTTTTCATCTTCTCTCACGTGCCTGTTGGCAGCCTGTCCCTTCAGCTCCAGCAGCTGTAGCGGGGAGGCTCCTTGAGAGCCTGTGGATGGCATGGCTCTCTGTGCTGGCCCTGCAGCCCTGGGCCTCTAACCCCCTTGGGTCCCCAGCTGGGGGCAGTGTTGGGCACTGGGGGTGGTCTTGAAGCCCAGGTTTTAGGGGCCTCATCCCTCGTCATGCTGGGGACAGGCGGGTGAGGTGGCAGTGGGCTGCTGGGGTTGGGCTGGGCACTCACTTGATCTCACAGTGGCTAGTCCACCAGGCGACTGGCCGAACTTGGCCCTCACTCGTCCTCTGCCGTCCACAAGCTCCGAGAACCTGCAAGAGGGTCACCATGGTCACCCACCGCCAGGGCGCCCTGCTGGGGTCTCGTGGGGCTGCCGGCTGATGTGTGTACCTGGGGGCTGGGGACGGCGTTTCAGGGGCACCGGGGTCGTTGAGCAGGCGCAGCTCCGGCAGGCGCCCAGGGGGCGGTCGGTTTCTGAGCACCCGGGGGTGGAGTCCTTCCCGGAGCCAGCGTCGGTCAGCACCCTCCCTCGGGGCTGTGGGCGGGTGGAAGGGACAGTGGCCACTCAAGGCTGGCCTGGGGCTTCCCGTTGCCCTGGTCCCGCCCCGCTGCTCAGAGACGAGAACTTAAGGGGCTGTGCCCATCCCCTCCAGCCCTGCTCCCCACCCGCCTGCCTGCCTTCCCTCCCACCCACCACATCCTGCTGTGACCTGGTTGTTGCCTGGGAGTTGTCCAGGCACTGGTCTCAGCCCTCCTCCCTGGTTCGGTTCTCTGCCTGCAGGTGGGGTCAGGCACTTGGACCAGACTCACCTCAGCTGAGGCCCGCCCCAGGAGAGAGGGTATGGCTTCTTTGTGGATCCTTTCATCTAACCATGCCCTTCAGCCCCCTGGGCCAGGCATACCCTCTTCCACCTGCGAGCCCCTCTCCCCATGGCTGGCTCACAGGCCCCAGCCTGCCCTGTCAGCCTGGCAGTTGTGCCTGGAGCTGAGCTGGGTCTGAATCTCAGAGCCAGTGTGCTTCGGGTCCCGAGGGTGGGCTGGTGGGTTGGGAGAGAAAGAAGCCCCTGCTCTCTGACCTCCATTCTGCTTGGACTGCTGTCCACCTCCCTGCAGCACCCATCCAGACAGACCGTCTTCTGGAGAGCTTGGAAGTGTCAGCAGGGGTCATGCAGGACCCCAGAGTACCCGGGGAGCCTCCCTCGCACTTGGGATCAGACCCACGTTGTCACTGTGGCCGTCTGAGCCTCTGCGCTCCTGAGCTGCTCCTGTCTGCGGGCCCTGCCACTGCCCGCTCTTGGCACCTGTTCTGGGTGACGCCCTGTGTCTGCTGCCCAGCTCGCCTGGGGCCCATGTGGGGGGACAGCACCCAATGCTTATTTTTACAAACTGCCAGCTCACTGCCCCAGAGCCGACTGTCCGTGAAAACCCACCACCGCTTTCCACACGTGCAGTCCTCCCACGTTAACACAGCCCTGTTTATAGGCTGTCTGTGTTCCTGGGTCAGTGTGGCCTGTGCCAGGTGAGGTCCCGGGGACAGCAGATGAGCTGTCCCCAGGACTCAGCACGGCACTCACAGGTGATGATGTAGAGGTGTGCGGGCTCGCTGTGCAGCTGGGCACCTCCTGTGCTCTGCACCGCCGTCACCGAGAGCTGATACCGCCGTCCTGGTGTCAGGTCCCGCACCGTGTAGGACACCAGCCTCCCATTGGGGACGTAGCGGCTCTTGGTGCTCTGGCTGGCGGTCACATTGATGACGTACGCCTCCAGTGGGGCGCCGGGGGTGGGGACATCCCAGACCACGTGGGCAGAGGTGGCCGTGACTCGGGTGGCAGTCAGGTTGGCTGGCGGCTGAGGCCCTGGACAAGGCATGGAGCCGGTGAGGGGAGAAGGGGGCTGACAGGGTCTTCCGCCCCGGACGCAGGTTAAAGACCTGACGTGCAGTGGCTGAAGCCTCACTGGAAGCCGGGCTGAGTTGTAGCAAACAAGTCCACAGTCCTCAGGGATGGTGTGGATGCGCAGTTGCAGTGCTCAGGCTTCCTCCTTCCCCGAGAGGCACCCCCCGAATCCACCTGCTGGCGCCTGGTGAGGCCCTTGCAGGCTCAGCCCATCGGCGCCTGCTCCCGTGTGACGCTGTCCATCCCCTGAGCCTGGCCACACACACCGTCTCCTGGGAGGTGCGTAAGGGGCAGGGCAGGGGCCGGGGGCCCAGCACCCAGGTTCAGAGCAAGGGCTTGAGCCTGCGCTGACCGCCTGCATCACCAGGTAAGGCCCTGCGCACACCTGCCCTCCTTACCCAGCCTCCTGCCCAACCTCCACCCTGGTCACTGCCCCTCTGTGCCTGGATAGCCCACATGTTGGGGAGGGGGCGGTGTGGGCTGGGCTGCCTCCCCTGGAGCGGCATGGAGCCCACGGGGGAGGCAGCGTGGGCGTCCTTGCCGGCCCGCCTCTCCCACCCCTGCTCAGTGACCCTTTCTGGTAGGAGCCCAGGAGCCTACAGGTGTGAAGGCTCACACAGGAGGGCCCACGCAGCCCTTGCCGGCACCTCTTAGCACTCTGCCGTTCAGGGCACCCTTGGCCGGGGCGGGGTTTCTGGTTCTGCGGCCACTTTGGAGGGGACTGAGGGGGCTGGAGGGAGGCGAGAGCTTCCAGAGGGCCCACGTGAGCTGAGCTCCACTTACGGGTCCACACGTGCAGTGGTGCCGAGGCCAGGCTCTCGGTGGGAGGCTCCTGTCCCCTGAGCCCACTGAGGGCGGTCACCCGGATGGTGTATCTCCTTCCTGGCAGCAGGGCCCTATGGGAGGGGAGGCCGGGGAGAGAGGAACAGGACGGCCTGCTACCAGGCTGCGCTCCTCCACGCAGCTGACACTGGGGTGCAGTGGCCCCATGGCCGGTGGCCCCGGCAGCCTCCACTAAGGCCAGGTCTGTGGCCCGAGACCTGGGGGCTCCTCAGGTGGGAAGCTCCTCCCTGGTATGTCTGTCTGTCCAGCGCTGTGAGAGGCTGGGGAGGACACGGGCCTTTTCCCTTTTGGAGAGTCTGCATGACTCAGATTGGAGAACTCTGGGCTGGCTGTGTGCACGGTCCCTGCTTTTGTCAGGCAGCCCCGTGAGGAGGCAAGGCAGGAGCAAAGCCTGGAACTGCTGAGCAGGAGCACCACTCATGGGCGGGCCGGGCCAGGGAGCCGCAGGGTGGGGCGAGAGGGGCCCGAGGACGCCCGGAGCCCGCGCTCTTACCCGAAGGTGAACTTGTCCACGCTCTTGTCCACGTCTGTGGACTGGTCCTCCTGGGCCTCGGGGTGGCGGATGGACACACGGACGCCACTGACTGTGGCATGACGGATCCTGTGCAGAGCCCACCGCACCGAGATGGTGCTGGCTGTCACGTTGGTGACCTCAAGTCCCTCGACAGGGCGGGGTCCTGGAGACAATGAGTGCGCAGCATGTGTGACACCTCCTCACCCCTAGGGGAGGGCAGGGGCCGAGACGAGAGGCAGCTCGGGAAGGTGCTGGGGGGTCACAGAGAAGTGTACTAGTGATGCGCTGGCCAGCCTGGGCTGCCTGAATGCGTCCATCAGCCAGCTGGGGACCCGGGGCGGGTGGACATGTCCCAGGCCCCTGTCCTGGGGGTGCTGCTCTGGGCGGGTCCCAGCCCGTTCAGACTGCCAGTGGAGGCAGGGGCGCCCTTTCTTTACTCTGGCTGGCTGTGTGGGTGGCACGGACAGTGACTGTTCCGTCTGGGCGACCCTGGGGCCTGACGGGAGAGAGTCCTGGGCGACCTTGGAAGGGGTGGGGCCCCAGACCAAGGGAGCTTGGAGGGGAGCCCGCAGCTCCTGGGGGTGCCCTGCCCCAGTCCTGTGCGCCCTCCCCCACCCTGGTCTCCTGGCAGAGACCCTACTCTGAGGGACAGAGGAGGCGCTGTCTTCCTTCCAGACACCTTCCCCGTAGACCCATCCCGAGCAGCCTCAGAAGCACTGGTCCCTGAGGCCAAGCCCAGGATGGCCCCTCCTCCCTCAGGCCCCCGAGACTCCTACTGCTGTGCGCTTGGGGCCGCGCTGCCGGCCTGGGGCATCTCCACCACTGGGCTGTCCTTCTCCAGGACACACCCGTCCTGAGGCCGTGCGCTTCCCCACACCGGGCCCTCAGTGTCCTCAGTGTCGGCGTCTGCAGGCTGGCCGGCGACACCAGGGTGCCCGCTTTCCTCCCACCCCGGGCCCGACAGGGTGCTCCCTGTGCTCTCCTTTCCTCGCTTGGCTGGCAGGCCACGCCTGTCTTGCTGGACCTGCTGCCGTGGCCAGCCCTGCCCCGGCCTGATCTGCCGCAGCACCTGGCGTGGTGGGAGCAGAGCCCTTGGGTGCTGGGCCTCACCCTGCCAGCTGTCCTGGGGGCCCTGGACACCCCACTTCCCAGTTCTCGCTCCTTCCTCTAGCCCCCACCCCCCAGTCTTGTGGCCCCAGGGCCAGCGCCCACCATCCCATCCCGGCCTCTCCCCATCACGGGTGTGCTCCAGGACTCTCCCCTCCTCCCTCATGTTGGTCCCTGGGACCCAGCTGGCACCCCAAAGCCTCTCTCGACACCCTTCCACACAACTCCCAGTCAGGGCAGCACCCTCGGAGGTCCCTCCCTGCTGGCCCCTGGCTGGCCCCCTTCTCTTGAACTCCATCCCCACCCCCTGGACACCTCGCCTGTCCCTCAGGTCCTGGCCGGTCCCCCTCGGGCCCACCCCACGCGTGGGCTGGCTCATCCGTCCCAGGCACCTTCTCAGGGAGCACCCCCCGCCGCATCCTCTCCCAGCCTCACTCCCCACCTGTGGCCTGTCTCCTGAGTCTGAGTCTCCTCCCTCCCCTGTGAGAAGGTTTCCCGCTGGGCCCCGCCCAGCACAGCAGCCCCAGCGTCTCTGTCCCCCATCCCCGGTGCTGAGCCAGCCCTTCTAGGAGGGAGTGGCTGGCCGTCCCCGCCCCCACCCCGGGGGGGGGGGTGCTGTGTCCAGCGGGTGCTCACGCGTGCGTGCAAGCAGCACTGCGGGCCTGCTGATGTCGTTCTTGTTGTTGGCGTTGCGCTTGACTGAGAAGACGGAGATGTTGTAGGCCCTGCCAGCTGCCAGGGCCCGGAGCTGGTGCCAGGAGCGGCTCCGGTCAACGAAGTCTGTGCGGCGGTAGGAGCCGTCGGAGGAAGCGTAGGTGACCGCGTAGCCGTCGAGCACCTGCCTGGAGGCCTGGCCTTCGGGTGGGCGCCAGGAGACCGAGACCCCGCTCTCCTCCACTCGCTCCACCTTGAGGGCCGTTGGTGGGAAGAGCTCTTCAGGGTTTCGGTCAAGAACAAGGGAAGTGGGGTGGTCAGCTGTCGGCCGAGGAATCCCCGGCCCCCAGGTGGGTGTCTCTTGGGCCTTGCTAGCCCTGGTTGCAGGCGGGCACCCTCGTCTGGTGTCTGGCTGGAGGCTCCTGAAGGGTCTGCACGTGTGCCGCCTGGGGGCTCGTGTGCTCCTCCCTGCTCCGTGGGCGGCGCCCGGGGTAGCAACTGCCTAGACCTGCTGCCTGGGGGCCGCTCAGCCCCTGGCCCGTCCCGCGGGGTGTCTGCGGCCCCCTGAGGGAGGGGAGCCCCGCGCCCACGCAGGTGCCCCGGCCGCCTCACCTTTGGCACAGTCCTTGCCCGTGTAGCCCACTTTACAGGTGCAGCTGTGGGAACCGTTGCTGGCCAGGCAGTAGCCGCGGCCCCCACAGGGGCTGGAGAAGCAGGGGTCACTCACTGGGAGAGGGGAGAGCGGCAGTGAGTGCCCCTGGTCCTGGCACTGGGTCAGTCCCATGTCAGTGTGCAGGCGGGTGGGAGGTGGTGTCACGGGTGGTCCTTTGGGGAGGTGGTTGTGTGCTGGGGGGACACTCAGAGGGCAAGCGCAGGACTTGCCAGGGGCCCCACCACCACCCCAAGCCAGGGTGTCCTGGCAGGTGGCTGGGCCCCACCTGTCTCGCAGTGGTAACCGAAGAAGCCCTCTGGGCAGACACACAGGTAGGCGCCCCCGCCGTTCTCACACCGGCCTCCGTGCTGGCAGGGGCTGGAGTCGCAGGCGTCCACCTCTGGAGAATACCCAGAGAGTCGGCCAGAGCGGCAGGGGGGTGTCTGGGGGAGGGAGGAGAGGACAGCGGGAAGAAGGGGAGGGAAGGCAGGGGAGGCCGGGCGGGGGTGAGGGAGGGATGGGGGAAGAGGGCGAGCCATGGAAGTGCCCCGACCCTTGGTCACCCCTGGCCCTCGCCTCCCCCTGACACCGGGGGTCCCTCCCCTCACGGGTCCTGTCCAGCAGGGCCACGAGGACCGCCCCATCCCCTCTGCTCTCTGAGCAGCCCAGGGTCTGTGCTTGCTGAAAACACGTTTTTCCGGGGATGTCTGGGGCATCACGAGGGTGGGTGAGGGTCTGGCACACGGGGGACTCCCCAAGCGCAGCCCCTACCTGTCTCACAGTGGACTCCAACGAAGCCTGGGGGGCACTGGCAGACAAAGGCCCCCGGGAGGTCCCTGCAGGAGCCTCCATTTCTGCAGGGCTGTGCCCGGCACTTGTCCGTCTCTGCAGAGACCAGACATGAGGCTGCATGCCCCACACAGGCCTGCACGGCCCCACACGACCCCCGGGTTTCCTGTGCACCAAAACTTCAGCCTCATGCCTGCCCCTCCACTATCTGCCCAACAAAGCCCGCCCCAGGCCGTTCCTTCTCTTCACTGCCCAGGCTTCTCAGGGGCCCCACTGGACATCCTGGGTCTGCCCGTCCTGCGGGGCAGTGTCTCTGTCTCAGGGCTTAGAGCCCTGCCCCAGCGTGGGGGGTGCTGGGCTCATTCGTGAGGCACCCAGCAGGCCGCCGCCTGGTCTGGCTCTGAGCACTGGCCCAGGCTGCGGGGTGTGGTCTGCCCTCTCTGCAGGCCCACCTTCTTCGCCCCTGAGGCCAGAGTCTGCAGGAGGCGGGAGAAGAGGGTCGAGGTTAGCTTTTCTCAGCTGAGCTCTCAGTCTCTGGGGAGGTGCAGGCAGAGTCCTTCTGGACATCAGAGCTGGCAGGGGCCTGAGGGAGCAGGCAGTGCCCAATCAGAGACCAGCCCAGGGAGAGGGACCAGCCAAGGGTGGCTGCAGCAGGATGACCGTGGCTGGGGGACGCCAGGGCCTCAGGTCCGTGGCCAGGGTGCTGGATCTGCTGGCCCCCAGGAGGGCCAGGGCCCATCTTACCCAGCTCACAGTGGGCTCCTTCATGCCCTGGGCTGCAGACACACAGGTACCCGGCGACGCGGTCCTGGCAGGAGCCCCCGTGCAGGCACGGCTGGGATCGGCACTCGTCAATTTCTGAGAGAGGCGAGCTCAGGTGCACAGGCGCCAGGAGAGAGCCGGGAAGAGAGCAGTGTTGCCGTAGTTGGGGAATGACACGAAGCCAGTTTAAGAGGGACATTAATTAGCTTTGCTGCGAGGAGCTGGACGGAATTCTATGACATCCCCTTGGTGCCTGGAGAGCCCAGAGCCCAACACAGCACCCTCGAGAGAAGCAGCACACTTCAGACTAGGGGCCGGGCTGGCGGGCGCCTGTGAAGCACGGGGGACGCCCCTAGTGAGCGTGAGGCCCTCAGAAGACACTGTGGGGCCCAGTTCGTTAGGTAACACTCCCGACGAGGCAGCACACTTGGGGGTGACCCTTCATTTTAAAGTCCTCACCACGGGGTGGTTTTTTTCAAAAAAACTGGGAGTTGTGCTCCTGAATTTAAAATGCTCAGTTTAGAAAAGCTTAATTTTAATGCTTAACATATGAATAAGTAAATAAACAGCAGGGACATAATGACACCTGGGGGCCCGCACCCAGCCTGGGCGCGAGCGTGTTGACTGACTGGCTCATCTGGTCACGGACACCCCTCCCTGTGACCTGAGCTTCTGTGGTTATCACCTCTGTGCCTCCTTAAATTAGGTTAAACATTTTAATGAACGCCCTGGACGGCAGCTGGTTTTGTTTTGCTATTTATGAACTTTATTACTAGGATATTGTGGTGTGTACACCTATCTCTCAACGTTATGTTAAAATCTCTGTAACATGGTGGGTCGCAGTTTTCACTGCTGTGTGATATTCCTCGATGTGATTATTCCATACTTTACCCTTTCTTGTTTGGCAGGCATTTGGGTTGGTTTTAGACTTTTTGCTACTGCAAAAAAAAAAAATGCATCTATGTCTTTCACATCTCGGTGTAGATGTGTGATTTTCCTAGATTTATACCTAGAAGGAGGGTTGCTAGGACACAGTTTACATGAGTGGTCAGCTTGACAGACCGGTTACCAAGTTGTCCTCAAAGTGCTTACACCAACGTACACTTCTTCCAGCAGCTTATGAGAAGTCCTGCGGCTCCACCTTCTCACCAGTACACGGGCTTTGTGCACTTCGGAGGCTCTGCCAGCCGAATGCACCTCACCGCGCGTTTGCTTTGTATTTTGCTGATCGCTCATGAGAGAACAGCCTTCTCTCGCTCGCTGGCTTCACGCACCTCCTCTTCCGCGAAGTGGCTGCTTGTGTGTGGAGCCTGCTTTCCTGCTGGGCAGATTATTCTTTTCTTGTGATTCATAGAAGTCTTCACACGTTCTTGAAGGCAGTCGTTCCGTTCGTACTTGCACACGTGGACGTACATGTGTGTGTGATGCGTGGTGTGGGTGGGTGTGGAGATCTGCAAGCTGCTCTCCGCCTGTACCTTACATTCACTTTCTTAAGGCTGATGAATTTACGTTCCTAACTTTCATACAGTCTGTTTTTTCTTGTTATAGTCAGTGCTGTTTTGTGGCTGAAAGAATCATTCCCGACTCTAAGGACAAAAGGATACTTACCTACATTTTTCACACAAAATTATATTGTTAAAAAAATTTAATTCTTAATCCATCTGGAGTTAATGGTGTGTGGTGAGAAGTGGGGAAACAATGTAACGTTTTCCCAAGTGCAGAACCATCTTGTTCCAGTGGTCGTGAAGACTTTCTCACGTGCTTGCTTTCAGCAGTTTACAGTTTTAGCTTTTATGTTTACGTCTATAACTCACTTCACACATAGAGAAGTCACCACTTGGATGCTGCTGTGCACAACACTGACTCACTTCACTTGCCAGGTCCTCACTGCTGGGACACGGCGGTGCAGCTGCTCTGGGCCCTGACCCCGAGTCCTGTGGCCGAGCTGAACTCACCGACTAGTCCTGTAGGTTCTTTCGTAGACTCTGAGGATTTTCCGTGTGCACCGCTGTGTCCTGTTGCTGCTGCTTGTCTGAGAGACATGCCTTTATTTCCTCTTCTTATCTGCAGCGCTGTCTCGGGCCTCCAGGACAGCGCTGGAGGGGACTGGTGAGGGGCCACCTTGGCCTTAGCACTGGTTGTGGCGGGAGGCCTTCACCAGTAGGTGTTCTGTGAGCTGTTGGTTTTCTCAGGGACGCTCTTTTCCAGGTTGAAGAAATTTCCTCCACTCTTATTCAGGGCGGGGGGAGTGTGAACGCAGCCCCCCACTGTCACAGGGGAGTTTCCTGCGTTTGGGGAGGTCACAGGGGTCAGCACACCCGGACTGCAACGGAGGGGCCTCGCCTTGAGCTTTTCCTAACAGTGGAATTTTGTCAAATGGTTTTTCTGCATCTGTTGAGATGTTCCTGTAGTCTTCTCCTTTATGTCCTGCCATGGTGAATTATGTTAATTGATGTTCAAATGTTAAACCAACTTGTGTTCTTGAGATAAACCTCACTTGACCAGGCATTATCCTTTGGATGGAGTACTGAGTTGACTTAGTAATGTTTTGTTCGGAGTTTGGTGCTATGTTCATGAGGAATAGTCGCCTGTAATTTCATTTTTTGTAATGACTCTGCTTTTGGTATAAAGGCAACACTGGTCTCATGAGTTGAGACGCGTTCTCTCCTGTATTTTCTGCAAGAGCTCAGTATACAGTATCATGCTTTAAATGTTTGCTGGAACTCGCCAGCGAAGCAGTGTGGTCCTGCCTTTTTCTTTGTGGGAGAGTTCTTAGTTACAAATTAAACCTACTTAATAGCTATGAGGCTGCTCATATTTTCTGTTCATTCCCGTGTCAGTTGTGGTCATTTGTGTCTTTCAAGGTGGTAGTCATCGTTTTCTCCAGGTTGTAAGACGTGTTGGCCTAACGCTGTTCACAGTATGTCCTTGTCGTTTAAATGCTTGTAAGCTCTTTAGTGATGTCTCCTCTTTCCTTCAGTTTTTCTTTTTTCCCCCTTGATCAGTCTGGCTAGTGGTTTATTATTTTTATTGACCTTTTCAAGGAACCAGCTTTTGGTTTCATTGATTTTCTCTGCACATGCCTCTCTTAGAACTCGGTTTTTTATACTTGCTGATATATAAGAACGCAGCACACTCGGTCGTAATAACCTGTATCCACTACACGTAACCCTTCCTGTCGTTTTCAGTAGTTTTCCCATAGGTGAGAGACAACCGTACCAGCTGCAAATACTGACATTTTTACTTCTTTTGCATTTCCATGACTTTAATTTCTCTTTCTGACTTTATTGCATAGGCTAGTACTGCCAGCGTAATATTGGTTGACTTAGTGCTAATGGGCATCCTTGTCGTGTTCCGAATTTTAAGGGGAGTGTTTCTCTGTCTAGGATAACGTCTGTTCTAGCTTTGAGGAGATTAGCTAATCTCCTTCCTCCCGTTGGTAGCTCAGCATGTCTGGGTCAGTTCAGCAGGAGAACAGCTTTTGAGTCCCAGACCCTCCCTCTGAATAATCGGGATCAGGAAGCTCACTGCTCCAGGGCCCAATGCTGTAACCGGTGCTCCTGCCTCTGCAAACGTGTGGGGCGCAGTTGTTGTGCTTCAGCTGGTGTGTGCCTGGCCTGCCCCCCTCTCTGTGGGGTAACGAACACCTGGGGGCTGGGTGGGCTTTGCGATGTCTCTTTTAAGTTTTTGCTCCAATAAATCCTGTGTTATTTTACACCACATGGTACCAGAGGGGTGTGTGTATGTGTTATGTTATTTTCCTCTGGATAAGGAAATACTTTTTTATTCCTTATTCGGTAAGAATTTGTTTCATGAATGAGTATGAATTTTATCAGATGCTTATTATGTGTTCATTGAGATTCTTACATAATTTTTCTTCTTCAGTTGGTTAACGTAGCAGATTTTTCTAATATCAAACTCTTTTCAACAACCCAACTTGATAATGGTTTATACATTCTTATAGACTGTCAGATTTCTGCATCTAGGTTCATATGTTTAACGGACCCATAATTTTACTTTCTCCAAATGTCCGTGTCTGGTGTTAGCATCAAGGTTACGTGGTCTCACGGAGCGGGTTGGCACACACCCTTTTCTGCTTTCTGGAGGAGGCCGTCTGGGCTGTACAAGAAACAGCCTGTTTCTTGGCGGTTTGGTAGAACTTACCCATAACGTTGTTTGAGCCTGTGTTTCTTTGTGTGTCTTTGCATCCTCAGCTCTCGGATAGGTGAACAGATACGACTCTGTGGAGTATCTGGTGTTTCCTTGATGTCACAGTGAGAGGGGTGGTGTTTTGTGGCTGCATCCTCGCCGCACGGAGCACCTCGGTGTTTATAAAACGCCGTTTTACCCTCCCACACCTGCTGTCGCTGCTGAGAAGTCCGATGCCAAACTGGTTCTCGTTTCTTTTTCCCTCTGGATGCTTTAAAGTTTCCTTTTTGTTTGTCGTACGTCCTTTACCTTTTTACAGCGTGTCTAATGTTCCTCGTCTCTCCTGTTTGATGCTCCGTGGGCCCTCTCAGCCTCCGGTCCTTGGGAGTTGAGCTCCACCGTTGCTCAGACGTTTCATCCTGTTGACATTTCTTCCTCTCCCGCTCAGATTCCTGTTATCTCGGTGTCCGCCTCCAGCGCCTGCGTTTCCATTCTGATTCATGTGCATTTCCCTGCTGCTTCCTGGTACAGCTGCTCAGACTGGTCTTTCAGCTCGCTTGCTTGGTCTTCACATTTGTAGGTTGTGTCTGGCTTTTCAATTATTATAGTTTTTCAAACCTCCTATTTCTGCTGTCTTTTAAAAATTATTTGTCAATCCTGTTTCTATGGCCAGTGCCATGTTTCCTGTTGTATGTTTGTCACGCTTATGCTATATTCTTATTTCATCTTCAGTACTTTTATGCCTAATAGTGTGTGTTGTCTGGACTTCATTATTGTTTCTGAGGTGGTTGTACTTCTTGGTGTCTTGACATCTTGGCTTGCGAGCTCATATCCCCTGGTGGCACCTGCTTCTCATCTGATGACATGTCCCCTAGACAGTAGCCACCAGGCCTGGGGGGCTCGGAAGGGCAGGAGTGAAGGAAAGGTGCCTGAGGCCAGGTGGCCCCTACCAGTTTTCCGGAACTCTCCACCTGGTGGATCGCACAGGTTCAGCTGGACTTTGCTGGGTATTTGGGGGGATAGCAATGTGTGGTGTGCCCCGCCCATCTCTGGGTGCTGTCCCGGTCCCTAAGCTACTTTGTTTAAAAATCTTAGTTTCATGAAGAACGTGCTAACATCACGCAGATTTCTGATGAACAGAGTTGGAGCGCTTTGGCTTAATGCACAGGTGTGTCTGTGGTGCCGTCTCCGGGGCGTGGGTCAGGGCCATGCACCCCGGCGCACAGTAGGACCCTGGAGGCCACGCTGTCTAGAGCGTCACTCCTCAAAGGGCCATGGAGTTCACTGGGGCCTTGTTCAGATGCAGGGTCTGGTTCCATAGGGCTGGGTGGGGCAGGGAGCAGGAGGTGGGCCCTGAACCCTCAACTGCCTCATTAGGGCTCTGCCTTTGGGCTGCCTCCTGGCCTCAGCTGCTTCATCTGCAGAGTGGTGTTGGGCACTGAGCCCTGGGGTGTCCTGAGGACAGGGAGGCCCTTAGAGAACAACCCAGAGTGGAGCTGGCACGGGTCATCGCCACCATCGCCACAGGGTCTTTGCCTCACTTTGCACGGAGGAGACCTGGGGAGGAGAGCGTGGCTCTGCCCACCCACCCACCCACCCACCCCAGAGGGCCCCCAGATCACCGTGGCATTGGGGAGGCTCGCTCCAGACTCCCTGTGGCTGGCAGACCCGGGCGTGGTTGGAGGCGTGCAGGCTGTAGCCCTGGTCGCATGAGTACAGGGCCACCGAGCCTGGCCGCGTGCCATTGAAGCGCAGGGTGGCATGCTTCACTTCCTCGGGGGGCCCGCAGTCCACCTCTGCAAGGACACAGCAGCCTGTCCTGTGCCCTGGGACCCCTGTCTGGGCCCCTCCCATGGCTGCACCCCTGCTCCCCCCACCCCCAGGCTGCAGGGTGGGGACCCTCTCTCCCCACACAGCCTAGCCCAGGATGAAGGGGCCTTGGCCCCCAGGATGGGCTGCCAAAAGACTCCTTTCCCTCTTTTCTTCCCTCCTTCCCTCCTTCCCTCCCCTCAGCCCCAGCTGGGCCCCACTCTGCTCTTCAGGGAGTTGGAAGGACTCCCGTGTCCTGGCCCTGACCCCCGGCCCTCTCACCTGCCTGGCACCGGCGTCCCGTGTACCCTGCTTGGCAGCGGCAGGAGAAGTCTGTGCCCAGGTCCTCGCAGGTGCCCCCGTTCACACACGGGCTCCGGAAGCAGGGGGACGGGGCTGCAAGGGCGCGGAGGTCACCGTCGCCCGTCAGTGGATCCTGCCCGGAGGCCTCTGGGTTGCGTGGGCGCGTCCTGCCTCCGGGACCAGCTCCACCTCCCGCCTCTCCACCAACAGGGCCGTCCCTGCCCACCAGACGCCTCTTCTTGTCTGCGAGGTGCCCTGGCCGTGCTGTCTCCAGCCGCTGGCCTGTGGGCCGCTGCCCGCCTTACCTATCTCGCAGTGCCGCCCGGAGAAGCCTGGGGGACAGTCACACTTGTACTTGCCGATGTAGTGGAAGCAGGTGCCACCGTTGTGACAGGGGCCGGAGGCGCACGAGTCTGGCTTCCCTGGAGGCAGAAGGTGCCGGCGGCCAGGGTCAGGGGTGCCCCTGCCTAATCCCTCGGCACCCCGGGGCGAGGCCTTCCCGGGACGCTCCCCGTGAGCCGACGCGGGGCCCCACCGATCTCGCAGTGCCTCCCGGCGAAGCGGTAGGGGCAGGTGCACCGGTACTCGCCGCCCGCCTCCTTGCACGTGCCCCCGTTCCGGCAGGGCCCCGAGCTGCATGGGCGTGGCCGGGCTGAGTGGAAGGGCAGAGAGAGACAGAGAGGCAGGTAAGGAGGGCCGGCCTCCTGGCCCGGCAGCACGCACGACACCCTACTTGCGTGTTCTCGGTCCTCAGGCACGGGTGGGCCTGCTTCCTGGCGGAGCCCCTGAGGCCCAGTTGCAGCAGCAGGCGGGCCGACCAAGGGCACGCCGGACTGGGACTCCGGTCTGGGACCTCGCTCAGCCTTGGGACCCTCTGCCCTCCCGTCCTCCCTCCCCTGCCACAGGCTCTGTCAGAGATCCACTGGAGACCCGGCCCCGCTGCCCTCACTGTCCTGCACGGTGACAGGAGCTGACGTCCACGGCAGAGGAGCCCTGTTGCAGCTCTGGTCTGATCTTCCCATTTTCTGTACCCGTGTTTGCGTGGGTGCGTTTCCCAGGGCGCGGCCCGTGCCGCAGGAGTCGCACGTGAAAGGTGTGAAGCCAGTGGCACGGCCGTCTCCCACCTCGAGGAGCCGCGCCTCCACAGGCCCGGCCAGGACTTTAGACCCTCTCCTCCTTGATGTTTGTTCTTGGGGGAATATGAGGCAGGAGGGGGCTGCCCCCACGCTCAGTCCTCCTCCCCCCCAACACCCTGTGGGGCCTCACAGGCTGCATGTCCAAGTTCTGGCCACCCCACCTGATGTCCCTTCATGTCCCCTCTCTGGGATGCCTTTGTTGAGGGCAGAGGGCCTTGGCGCCTGTGCAGAGAATGAGGCAGCGGGGCCTTCTCTCTGGAAACCTTCCTTTCCCTGCAGGGCTCGGGGACCCCTGGGGGCTTCGTGGTCAGAGCACTGGGGACCTGCCCTTGGAGCCGCCCTGAGAGCAGGAGAGGCTGCCAGGTAAAGTTCCGGGTTTCAGTCCTCTGGACAAGTGAGGGCAGCGGGGGGCTGGAGGGGTGTGTGTGGCCCAGCGCTGGGCCCCAGGAACACGGGCTGCGGCCACACCAGGGTCAGGCGACCGGCACCCTGGGCTCTGACCACGGGGATGCCTGGGTCACAGAACAGCCCTGAGCGTTGCTTCAGCCTGCGCGGAGGGGACAGTCCTGGGTGGGGGTGGGTGAGGCCAGTGACGCCCGCAGTGTGTTTAGGGAAGGATCTTCACATTCTTGAGAGGCTAAGTGTGAAATGTTGACAGCCTCCAGCTGAAGTAGATTTAATGAAGTCCTAACGAATTTTTTAAGTCAGTGACTCTAACATCCACTTGGAAGACTGCAGAGCAGAAAATGAAGCCTCCTCTGAGGGAAACGCAGTCACAGCCAGGAGGCCCAGGAACAGCTGGAAGGGTGGGTGGGCCGGGCGCACAGACAGTGGGCCCCATGCCGGCCCCCGGAGCGTGCAGCCGCGGCCCCCACCTTTCTCGCAGTGCCTGCCGTGGAACCCCCGCGGGCACTCGCACGTGTAGGAGTCCTCGTGGGCCTCGCAGGAGCCTCCGTTGAAGCAGGGGTCCGAGTCGCAGGGTGACGGCAGCGCTGCGGGGTCAGAGGGCAGGCACCCTGACACTCTGGCTGGAACCAGAGCCTCACCACAGACACTCAGCCAGGGGCTTATTCCTCGCGCCAGGCTCCACGGCCCCTCCCTGGAATTTACTCTATTTCTGATTTTTCTGGAAGTCACCCGCCCCCTTCCACGAGCCAGGACTGAGCTGTGGTCCACGAGAGGCTTGGCGTCACGCCCACCACCCTCATCTCGTATGACCGCTCATTTCCTAAGTCGCTAGTCACTTGCGCGCTACGGACAAACACAGGGAGATGCTGCTCTTCCAGCTGCGAGCGGGTGGACGGCCATGCCCGACCACAGTGGAGGACCTGGCACCTCTGGTGGGCTGGCAGGAAGCCCTGGCCTCCTGCTGCTGCCGCACACCCCGTCTCCCTCCCCCAAACCACCCCCCCGCAGCCCGCCCCGCCGCGCTCACGGTGGCTGGCGTTGTGGTCGGTGTGGCAGACGCAGAGGTAGCTCCCGCCATGCTCCATGCAGTAGCCTCCGTCCGGGCACTGAGTGTTCACGTTGCAGGGCGTGGCTGTGACCTCTGCGGGGGAGAAGCCCGTCTCAGATCCCGCGGGTCTCCCTGGGGACCCGGGGACCCTGCCTGGGGGCCCAGGGTCAGGCACTCTTGGGGCCAGCCCCTCCTGGGTCTCGCCCTGTGGGTCCAGGCCCAGGCCCCAGTCACCATGCACACTGTGGTTTGGGGGGCTCTCGAGGAGGGGAGGAAGGGAGCCCCCAGCCCACTCCCGGGCACCTACCAAATTCGCAGAGGAGCCCAAAGAAGCCTGGGGGGCAGTGGCAGAGGGTGGTGTTGGCCCCCAGGCACCTGCCACCGTTTCGGCACTCACAGTCGGTGGGGGTTCCTGTCACGGGGCGGGGGGGGAGGAGAAGCCTCCGATGTGGCGGTGCCAGAAGGCAGGGCCCTCTCCTGACCACTGTCCCATAAACCCACTGTGTACCGCCCCCACTCTCACAGTCCTTTCCCAGGGGGTTTGCACGTGCATTCACGGGAGGCCCCCGCCCTGCAGCCCGGCCGGCACGCACTCTCCCTGCAGTCCAGGCCCATGAAGCCCTCGGGGCATTCGCACACGTAGCCCTGCTCTGTGTCCACACAGGTGCCCCCGTTCTGGCATGGGGCCGAGAGGCAGGCATCGGGCACTGGGTGGCTTCCTGCAAGAGAGACTGCGGTCACCAGAGGCCACGCGGAGAACATGGGGAGAGCGAGGCCCAGTGTCGGAGAGGAGGCGACTTCACCTCCTCTCTTAGGGCCAAGTGCCTGCAGACGGGTCTCCAGCTGCCCCGCACCCCCCAGGCTCCTTCTCTGGGGCCGAGTAAGAAGCAAGAGCAAGGAGGGGCCCCACGGGATGCACCAAAGGGACCCGCGGGGCCAGGGATCGCCCAGTGTTTCCCATCAGGCTTCTCTGTTGGTTCAACACTTGGGGTCTTGCACATATCTTTCTGTCGTCGATGTCTAGCTTGACTTTGCTGTGGTCAGAGAACACAGGCCTTTTCAGTGTATTGGCCGTGTTTTACGGCCGACAGGCTTGCCCATCGTGGTGAAAGCTCCGTGAGCCCTGGAGAGAAGGTGGGTGTCTGTGAATGTCAGTCGGCCAGGCTGGACACGCCACCCGGTCCCTGCATCCTCCTGATCCCCGTGCCCGAGTCCTCCGAGCTGCTGGGAGGGGACTCTCTGCCGACGTCCCCCCGACCACGGGGGCTCTGACTCTCCTTGCAGGCGTGTGACTTGTGCTAGTGACCGCTGTGTTTTTAGAGCTATTATATCTTCCTGGTGAACTGGCCCGTGGTTGCTGTAAAAGGGCCCTCTTCACTCCTGCAGCTCTCCTTTAGTTCTGAGGTCGACCCTGAGTGATGTGAACGTGGCCGCCCCGGCCTCTCCTGGTTACTGTTGGCCACCCTGTTCTTTTTCGTTTTTCAGATGTTCTGTTTCCTCCTGTTTTTTCAGAATTTAGCTTTGAAATTAATATACAATAAAACTGATTCTTGTTTGATGTACACTTGTATGAATTTTAACACATGTAAAGATGTGTGCAGCCCCACCACAGGGAGGACGCGGAGCAGCCCGTCGTCCCACAGACCCCTTGTTTGGTCTTTTTAGGGTCACAGGCCCTCTGCTCCTGGACCCCTGGCAACTGTGATCTGCTCTTCACTGAGGCTCCGCTCCCGTGGTTCCTCCCCAGCCAGTGGATTCCCCCTCCCACCCCTGCCTGCACCAAGGAAAGATTCCAGGGGCTCCCCCCGTGGTCTCTCTCCGCTTCCCCGCCTCCCCTCCCAGTAGCCCTGTCCTTGCCCTGTCCTCCCCCCTACTCCAGCTACTGTCCCCTCACCCCGCCCCGCCTGTGGCCCAGCAGACTGGAGACCGCTCCCCAGCAGCCGTGGGGCAGTTGCAGGGCTCGCCCCACTTGGTCCCTTCTCTCAGGGACGGCCGCCCCCTGCTTTCTGTTGTCCAGTGGCTGAAAGCAGTTGTTTCATATCTTGTATCTGGCTTTCTAGTTGCGGACAGGGAGGTCCCCAGGGCAGTTACTCAGTCCTTCTTGGCCAGAAGCAGGAAGCTAGAGACAGTTTTTTGTATCTCCAGTTTTGGGCCAGTTTCCTGCGGGATCGGATCGGAATGCTAAGGCTTCTACCTGTGACGTGGATAGTGGGCTGTATCGGGTCCAAGTGCCAGCTGTCGTGCTGTAGTGTTTACTGTCATTTGCATCATTCCTTGTGCAAAATGCAGTTTCTCTGCAAAATCTTTTGCAGTCACTTATCTGTTTTCTGACATGAGTTTAGTTAAATGCACGGATGCTTCTATAACATCTAGGCGAGGTGAACTGTGATGCATCCCGATGATGTCCAGCGACAGGGAAGGCTGGCACCCCCCACACTGCGTGTGGCCACCGACCAAAGGCCACTGGAGGGCAGAGCCTCCATCTGCGTCTTATGGGTAAAACATAATTTCCTTCTTCAGCTTTCAGACTCAAAATAAAGCTGACGTGTTTGTCCGGAGCACCTCCCCGGGGAGAAGCATGCATGGCTCTCGTCGGCACGGGGGGCCAAGGCCTTGGGAGGTTGGGCGATGTCAGACACTAAAGCCTGAATTTATTTTAAGGGTCATAAAACCTAGTGGTCTTTTAATTGGCCTCCCAGTCGTACCCAGCATTTAAAACAACCTGCAGCCGGAACTAGCAGATTTCCTCCCGTGTAGCAGAGGTCAGCCTTCTCTCAACTCCCAGGGCTTGTTCCCTTGTGCAGAGAGAGGTCTGGAGTAGGAAGCAGAGGTATTAAACAGCCAGGACTCTCTGGAGTGTGAAGAGGGGCTGGGAGAATGTGGCCGTTCATCCCTGCTTTTGACTGATGGAGACCAAGCCCAGAGAGGGGAGCAGACTTGCTCAGCCACACACAGCATGTGGGCGGCAGAGCCAAGACCAGACCCCTGACCCCCGAGAGACAAGTAGGGTGAGCTGGACAGGGAGGGAAAGGGGGCAGCTCACCACGAGGCTGCAGGCATGTGGCCGTTACCTGTTTCGCAGCGAGGTCCCTCGAAGGGCTCGGCACACAGGCAGGTGAAGTTCCCTACCCGGTCGACACAGGACCCCCCGTTCAGGCACGGGCCAGAGCTGCACTCGTCCACGTCTGGGGGCAGCAGGGGTGGGAGCTCAGCTCCACGCCAGCCTGGGAGCGCCCCACACCCAGCTCCCCCGCTCCCCTGCCTGGCCGCCTGTGGGCGTCACCCACCCGTCTCGCATGCCTCGCCGGTGTAGCCGGCCTGGCACACGCACACCGCGGAGCCGCCGTCCGCCTCGCACCAGCCGCCATTCTCACACTCCTTGGTGTCACATGGAGATTGTGCTGCGAGGGAAGAGGGGTGAAGGCTGTGGGTTCCTGGCTGTGGTGGCCCCCGGGGACTCCTGCTGAGCCCCCCTCCCAATTCTCCAGCTGCAGCTTGGGTGGCTCTGGCCATCTCTGGAGGCCATCAGGCTGTGGGGGACCAGGGTGGTCCCTCCCCCCCAAAAGCTCGCCTGAATTGGATTTATCTCAGCAGACCTAGGGTGGAAGGAGGGTGTGCATGCGCCTGGCGGGGGCACAGGGCTGAATCGAGCCAGCTCCCCCCCTCCTGGCAGTTGTCCCGCTAAGCTGACTGTGACCAGCGCTGTCCTTGTAGAACGGGTCTCCAGGGCACTGGCTGGACAGAGTCCTCCCAGCCGGGTGGGGGACGCAGCCAGTGACGGAGCCTGGGAGGGTGTGCGGGCCCGAAGACTCGGGAGAGGCTGAGGCGCGCGAGGCGACAGCCTGCTGCAGGGACGGGCCTGCAGAGGCATTCAGCCCCAGGCAGACTGGGAGTGAGCTGGTGGGCGCCTGCCTCTGTCCACCTCCCACCTGCCCCTCACCTGGGGTGCCGACCTCCCTGACTCCATGGTGGCTGCTGGCCTGCGCACCCTGGCAGCAGGTGGGGGGCATTGCCTTCCCCCAGCTATGTCACTCGTCCTGCTGACAGCTCATCCAAAAACAACTCAGTAAGGGAACCAGATGGATCCCAAGAGCATGTGACCTTCCCTGGAGCCCTGGGGGGCCAGTGGGAGGAAGGAGAGGAATGGGGACCCCAGGAGGCATGGAGGTGCTTTGGTGGTTGACAGCACATGTGACCCTGTCTCTGGGGCCCTGGCTCCCCCAGACAGCAGGCCTGGCACCTGTGGGAGAAGGGAGATTGGGGGATGAGCAGCACCCATGTCCCTGCTGGACTCTGCCTGGTGTCCCCGCAGATGGGGGCTCTGGGGGCCGAGGCAGGTCCTGAGAACTGAGAGTCCCGTGGGGGGCTGGGGGCTGGTACCCGTAGGTGTCGCTGTCGAGGAAGCCAAGGCTCAGGACTCCTGGCTCAGGCCCCAGGCCCTCCTGGGGGCTCACCCGGCCCAGACGCATGCACACACCGAGTCAGAGACGAGAACATTCCTGTGGCCGTCAGTGTCCGCTGGGGACGGTTTTCCAGACTGAGACATCGACGCGTTTGTCGCTTGTACGAGCTTGGTTTACCAGCGTGTTAGTGTGTTTCTAACAGCACTTACACGTCGGTAGTGTGTTCAGGGGGAGCAGTGTGTCTGGCTGAGTGGAGTCGGGGTCACAGAGCTTTGGCTTTAAGGGGCTGTTTGTTGGGATCCCCAAACAGCATCCCACAGTGAGACTAGGGGCGGGCGTAGGGTGTCTGCCTGCCTTCACCAGGTAGGTGAGGGGCCCCAAGGCGGTGCTGGGTGAAGGGCAGGCCGCAGAGGCCTGGTCTGAAAGCACTGCTTCAGAAGGGCCATGCTCAGAGGGGGTGGGAGACGGGGGTGTGACTGGAGTTTGGAAGCCACAAGGGGGTCTCTAGGAGGACCCCAGCCCATGCCTAGGCTGTGAGACCCCGGAGAGGAGAGGAACAGCCCCCACTCCTGCCATCAGGCATCCTGCAGCCCCTGGGACCCTGGGGCTCAGGTGTGTTCCTCTTACCTGTCTCGCAGGTGGGTCCCCCGAAGCCGGCCAGGCACTGGCAGCTAAAACTGTTGACGCCATGTGTGCAGGTCCCGCCGTTCTGACACGGGTGGGAGGCGCACTCGTTCACATCTGAAACACCGGGCGGGCGGGGGCCTCAGCGGAGGAAGTCGGTGGGGAGGGGTGGTGGTCTCCCACGGGCTGGGGCGGGGGGCCCGCCACCCCTGCTGTCCCGGCAGCTGGGGCACCTGCCCGCGTGCTCAGGGTCTCAGAGTCACTGCGTTTGGCTTGCACGTCACCCACACCCCGGGGACAGACCCCTGGCCCAGGCGCCCAGGGCCGATGGCTGTGCTCGCAGGGCCCCTGCAGCCAGTGCGGCTGAGCAGGTGGGCCCAGGGGACTCACCCAGGTGGCACCTCCTGCCGGCAAAGCCCGAGGGGCAGGAGCAGGAGTAGGAGGGGCGGCCGGTGACGCAGTCGTCGATGCACCTGCCGCCATTGAGGCAGGGGCGCAGGGCCAGGCACACGGAGGCTGCGGACATGGGAGGGGCGGAGCCGTCACCCAACCCAAAGGGCCCAGCTTCCAGAGTCGCTGTGAGGTCCCTGGTGGCCGAGTGTCCCAGGTTGCACTGGCCGGGTCTGCCCAGGGATCCTCGAGGATGGGCAGCCCGCAGAACTCAGCTCAGGGGCCCTGCCCCCCGGAGTGAGCAGCGGGGCTGCTGAGATGGGTGACTGTGAGCACAGACTAGCAGGTCCTGGAGCGTCCTGGGTTCTGGGCCTCCTGTTACTAGGAGGGCCCCAGGGGGAGCTGGCGGGGCGTCTGTGGGAGCACGAACACTCCGGAGGGCCTCCGGCCCAGAGCACCGCCAGGCTGCAGGCGTCTCTGAGGGCCGCCCCTGCTGCTCATCCACCCGTCCAGCTGGCCACACTGGTGCTCGGTCTGCCAGGTGTGGCTGCCCTGCCGCATGGGGCCTGTCTGCACGACCTGTTTCTGGACCAGCCTTTCTCAGACCCAGACTGCCAGGTGTGGATGCCCTGCCTCTCAGGTGTGAACCCACCCTCCCTTCCTGGTAAAGCTCATGTGTTATGTCAGCCCCAGGCTGACGCGCACAGGTGCCATCTCCTGGGCTTGCGGTGTGGTGGTGGGCGTGTGAGGGGGCTGGTCCCCCACCCCTGGCTCCGAGGGCCCAGCAGTGCCTCTTGCATCTGCTCCCTGCAGAGGCCTGGGACAGGGGGAGAAGCACCTCCACATGGGAATGGGGTCCCCGAGGGACTGACTGGACCTTCTTCTGAGGACCTCACTCAGGGTCACGGCCTGCAGCGTCTGCAGGGGAGCACGGACCTGCTCACCCCTACATCCACACCTGCCCCACCCCTGCTCACCCCAGTCCCCACCTCCACCCGTACTTTACTCCTCAACCTCAGCCCCAGCCCTCGGCCACTGGCAGGTGCCAGACCTCTCTGCCCCCCACCCAAAGCAGTGGCTGACAGAGTGGTGTCCCCGTGCCCTGAGCCACTGCTGCCCTGAGCCCAGGTGGGCAGAGCGGGCCTGGCTCAGCTGGGGCTGCAGGGCTTGTGCGCTCAGGGGTCTGCTTGCCACGGGGGGGGGGGTGGAATCACTGGCGCCTGGGCTCCCTGCCCTTGAGTCCCTGCCCCCACGTCCAGTCCTTGGCACGCTGCGTGCCTGCCCTCCTTGGCCCTGGCCTGGGTGTGCGTGCCTGCTCCCCGGCCGGTCAGGGTGGGCTGCGCTGTGCTGGGTTCGCTCTTGGGACGGTGCAGGAGAAGCAGCCCCTCTCGGTGGCCTTGGTCCCCGTGGGGGTGTGAGGCAGTCTTTGAGGGAGGTCCTAGCACCAGCCTCACTGTGTCCCCTTGGCCGGAAGAGTGGCCGGCAGCCCTCCCTGGAGGAGCTAGATCAGTCATTTGACACCCCGCCCCCCCCATTTATAAGCCGTTTCAGGAGGATCTGTGACCCAGGGCTACCCAGCTGGAGGGCTGGAAACTGTCCAGGCTGTTTACACAGGCTGTGTGCTTGCCCTGGGGTGCACCCACTCCCACCTGCTGTGTGCTCTGTGCTGGAAGGACCCCAGGGTGTCAGGGTGCTCCCTCCGTTGGGGAGATGCCCAGGCTGTCAGACAAGCACCGAGTGGGTAAGAAGAGCACTTGGCTCCCAGGTGGTCCTGGGACGCAGGAGCCCCCAGGGGTGCCCTCCCCGCCCAGGCGGGAATGGGTCCCCCCTCCCCTGGAGCAAAGACAGGAGGCCCTCCCAGGGAAGACTGAGGCTCGGGGAGAGCCTGGACATGCCCCCGGCTTGGGGGAGGGGAGCAGAGGTGGGTGGGGTCACGCGCCCCCAGGGGCCTGGGCTGGCCCCCCCCCTCCCGGAGCCACACCCCCTCCGCCGCCAGAGCCGCTCTCTGTCCTCTTACTTGTATGGCCGCAGCCCCCCACGCGCACCTGGGCATCATCGATTCTGAACGCCCAGCGCCCGGGCACGCCCACGTTGGTGGTGGTCTCCACCTCCGCCATGTCTGCTGAGCGCGAGCCGGGGATGCTGAAGTAGCGCCGCCCATCACCCGCGTTGAAGCCCGCCTGGAGGTGGGTGTGGAGAGAGCAGGAGCAGATGGGGCTGGGCCGGCATGCAGTCCTCCTCAAAGTTCTGGGACCCACCTCCCCCAACCCGGGTGGCCAGGGCCAGAGACCACGCGGGAGATGGCCTTGTGAGGGGGCTCTAAAGATCCAGGAGCACCCCCTACCTGCCCTGTGGCCCCACCTGAGTCAGCAGCCCCCCGGCCCAACACTGATCAGCAGCTCCTCCTGCCATGACACTGATGGGTCCTGGCAAGCAGTCCCTCAACACCCTCCCCCCACGCGTACTGCCAGAGGCTCCCTCCTGGGCTCCTGGCCTCTCCTAGGACACAGGGGCAAGTGTGACCTCAGGAGAAAGTAGAGAGCTGGGGCGTGGTGCGTTCATGTGGGGAGGAGCCCCTGCGGGCTCGCACTTGACCACGCCCTCCACACCTGGGATTTTCTGCTGGCCGCCATCCCTCAGGCCACCAGCCACCTTGGACCGGGCAGTATACACAGGACTCTGTCCTGGCTACAGCTGACCCTGTAGGGCCCGCCAAACAGGTCAGGACATACGTGCCTTTGGCTGGAGAAGATTCCTGCGAATCTGGGCTGTGAGAGGTCTTGGATTGCCTCATACCAGCCTCTACACAGTATGGGGTGTGTGGTGGGGAGGGGAAGTGTCCCCCTGCCTCATTAGCCCGTGACAGTCCTGGCGGTGGGGAGCAGGGGCCCCTACCTGGGCCGCGATGCCCCCCAGGCCAGAGGCGTTGCCCCCACTGCTGGCGTGCGTGCCCGTGGTCCACGTGATGGACTCGTAGTTGAAGATGGTGAAGGATAGCTTGCCATCGGTGATGAGTACAGTCTGGAACGTGTTGACCTGCCAGGGAGGGGGCCTGAGCAGGGTCCGGCACCCTCGTCCCTGCAGCAAGAGCCGCCCCGGCTGCCACCCCCCACATGCTGCCGTTGTCCACGGGCCCCTCCTCTGTCTCCCCATTAGATGGTCAGCCACAGAGAGGACTTGGGACCTCGTCCTCCAGTCCCTCGCTGTGTCCCCCGTGCTGGCACAGGCCAGGCCTCCCAGTAGTTGGTTGCCTGGGGAGTGAGTGAAGCACCCTGAGGGGCTGGGGGCCTGTGGACGCCAGGAGCAGACGCCGTGCCCTGTGGGTGAGAGTCCTTTTCCATGAAGTGTGAGTGGGCAGGGTCTTTGTGAGAGGGGCTTGTTTCAGACTGCGCAAAGGGTACGGCTGTTCAAGAAATGATCTTGGGGCCAATAGGAGACTCTGAAACACAATTAAGTTGGAGCTTTATATCACTTATGAAAATAAACCCCAAATCAAGGAAGGCTGTAAATGACACCATCATCATCCTAGAAGAAAACGGAGGTGCGTATGTCGCGCATCTTGGGGAAGGACTTCTAAGCATGACGTTGTTAAGTGCAAAACCAAAAAGGAGGTGGGCACACACGAGCACAAAACTGCTGAACGTAAAAGAGCCGTAATCAAACTGAAGGGCAGACGGCTGAGTGAAGTGCGTCTGCCGCATACCCGGCAGGCAAGGCTGGTGACGTCTTTAACTCGGGTGGGACTTCACGGATCAATACGAAAAAGAATAGAAAGGTTACATGAAGCGAAGGAAGCAAACACACACATCACAGTCGCGTGCAACCAGCAGACCACCCCCTGCGACTAGAAATCGAAAACTTCAAGTTTAAAGAAAGAGGGCGGCGCTCCTGTCTCGCCTTTACAGTTGGCAGGAAGGAACGTAAGAGTGAGTTTGCCTGGGGTGCAGGGATTCGGGCACTGCTGAACGTGGCTTATGCGAGTGTGAGTGGGCACATCCTGAGGGGACGGTCAGAACCCTGCAGGCAGCATCTCCCTTCTGGAGGCGCGTGCCAGCGTCTGGCTCTGAGATGGCTGGGGCTGTGCAGCTGCCCGCCGGGGCACCCTGCACGCCGGCTGGGGTGCACTGCACATGGTGGGAAATCTCACTGACGGGACGGTGCATCTTCTTCCGCAAGTGAGACCTGCCATCAGGGAGACTGCACGCCTCCTTCAGGAGGGCACACTTAGGTGCTGGTCCTCCTAATACAAGGGGGACGCCGTGGCTTTAAGGCTGGAGTGGTGGGACGGACTGGGCAGGGCAGGACTGTGGTCAGAATGGGGCTCTGCGAGCTGGGCCAAGTGTTGGAGGAGGATGAGGACGTGCCTGAAGCTTAGCCGTCACTGTTTGTCGCCATCCTGCTCCTGGAGGCACCCCCAGAAGGCGGGCTCCCCAGCCTCCCAGCTTACAGATCAACTTCCACCCCAGACTCAGTTCTGATTCCCTGTCTTACAAGACAGTCATTTTGGAACTGCCATCTCTGGGTTTGAAAAGAATGTTCAGTTTCCCTCTGTCTGCTTGAGAGGGGCCCTGGGTGCCTCCTTCCTCCCAGGCACAGGGGCAGCAGGGGAATGGCTCTGCAGAGGGCGAGCTGTCGTTTTTTAAATGATGCAGAAGAGCATGCAAGGACGAGGAAAGCGCCTGTGGTACTGCTGAGTGAAAAGACTCTCACAAAACGGCACGTTCTGGGTGGTTCTATTTATTGTTTGAAGTGTGGGTCAGTACACAGCAGGGAGTGTTGAGCACGAGTTCTCGCCTGGTAGTGGGGTTGTAGATTCTTTTTCTCTACTTTTTGTTAAAAAGACATTTTCTTGCAAATTGGTGTTAAGAAAAACAAAGAGAACTTACCAAGTGTCAGCAGGCTGTGCGTGAACAAAAGTTCCCTCAGGTGAAATTTACCTGTAGTCGTGGTTACAGGAAGAGCCTGTCTTTCCTGATTCCCTCAGTGACCGTCTCACTCTCCCGGTGTACCTGGCCAGCCAGCCTGCCTTTTCTTTCTCCTCTCGGCTGCTGGAGAGCGCCACCAACCGCACATCCCTCCCTGTGCTCCTTCCCCACCTGCACCGGCTACCCGAGCCACCGTGGCTGGGCACATCCAGGACCAAGCCTGCCCCCTGCAGCCCCGGACCCTGAGTGCAAGCCTCACCTGTCCCCACTCGCACGTGATGGGGAACCAGGCACTGCCCTTGACTGCTCCTCTCTCCCTCTCAGCCCAGTATTTTGTTACATGCACCCCTAATCATTGCCCCGAACCGTCGAGTTCCTGCAGCTCTAAACCCCCCGTGTGGCCAAGCCTGCGCCCTCTGGCTCCCACAGCATTGGGGAGGGCCTGCGCCTGGCCGGCATGGCACCCCTGTTACATGGTCGTTAAAGTCACACCCACTAGAGTGTGACCCATGGGAGAGACATGGCCTGTCTTGCTCTGTCTGGGGCTGCCTCCCCAGAGCCCAGAGCACTGCTTGTCCCCAGACGTGCCCCTAAGTGCATGTGTCCTAAGTGCCTGGGCAGACAGTTCTGAGAAGGGCCCTGCACCCCAGCGCCTCTTTCCCAGAGAGGTGCCCTCTGTCTCGGGCATGGCCGTGACCCGGTGCCCATCGCAGACTTGGCCGTAGGAGCTGCTCAGTAACACCTGTTGCCAGAGGGCAGCCGCTCTCCTCACAGGGGGCCTGCCCACCACGCCTACCACACACGGGGTCAAGTGATCAGTTATTCCTGAGCTTACGTTCTGATTGTCTGGCATTGTCAAGGAGTGACGTATCAAGTGGCATAAACTCCCTGTGTAACCTTAGAGCACTGGACAGTTCCAAATGCAGATCCTTCTGGCACAGACCGCCTGTGTCTCCTGAGTGTGTGAGCTACTGTGCCGGGCCACTCGGCCTTTTCCTGGACATGGGTCCAGGCTCCATCCTCCTCCAACCTGGCTCTGTGACCTTGGGCAAGTGACTTCGGTCCCTGAGCCCAGTACACACCCCTCGGGCGTGGACGGGTGATTACGTCTGGCCCACCTCAGTAAGGCAGGGGGCCCTGGAGGGAGACCCTGGGCCCCAGATGGATGTCCTCCCTTCCCTAGGACAGAGGACTCACGGGGGAAGAGGAGCTGCCTCCAAAGAAGGTCACGCGATACCAGGTGGCTACAAAAACCCAGGTGGCGGAGAAGTCTGGGAGCTCCGGGAAGTAAGTCCTGACGTCCTCTGTGGCTCTGCGCAGCGTGGCCGCGTCGGTGGCCTCCCGGTAGTACACGTCGCCGGCGCGCCTGTTGTCCACGTCTGCCCAGAAGGCCGCCACCACGCAGCGGTCCTTGGCGATGGGGAAGGCCGCTGGGGTGAACTGGGAGACCTCCTTCAGGAAGGAGATGACCCCGTTGTTGTTCACCTGTTGGGGCAGAAGGGGTCAGGGGGGCTGTGGGCAGGCAGGTGGCCCGGTGGCCTCCCCGAGCCCCACCCACAGGCACACTCTGACGGCAAGCCGGCCTCGGAGGGGTGTCTCTAGGACGGCCTGGCAGTTCCTGGCCCCTGATATGGGCCCCTGGTCTGCCCCACCCTTCCCAGACAGACCGTGGCTCCGGCCACAGGCTCTGACCCGTTTGCTGTACATGTTCCCTGCAGAGTGCCCGGATCGGGGCTGCCAGTGTGGGGTGGGGGAGCTCCAGTAGGGGGCCCCTGCTTTGGGTGGGTGGGGTGCTCAGACCTACCCAGCGGTTCCTCGGTCCCACCTGAATCAGGGGCATGGGGAGGGCAGGGCAAGGCCCCAGCCCCTGAGCAGGAGGCTTGTTCGCCAAGCAGAGGTGGGGATGGATGGGGAGGCTGGAAGGGCCTCGATGGCCGGGCTGGGGGGGCCTGTGTTCAGGGCTCCAGGCAGTGGGGAGCCCCAGAGGCCCTGTACCTGGGGGCGGAGCAGCGTCTTTGCTGTCAGATACAGCTGGCCCCAGTGCTGGCCCTGCCCCTCAGTGGCTGCGCAGCCACGAGGCGAGTCAGCCCCGCCTGGCTGCACTTCGGCTTTTCACCTGTGAGATGGGTGAACGCTCATGCTGGCGCCCAGGGGGCTGGGCAGGGCTGAGTGAAGTAAGGGTCACAAAGTTGGCTCTAGGCTGTTGTGATTTGTCCTGGGAAGACTGTGGTCAGAACTGTGTTTTCAGAAACGACCCTTTGGACGCCCCCTGAGCGTGAGGGAATCCTCTGTAGCCCAGACCAGCCAAAAAGGCAGATGAATATACCTCTCTTCTTAAAGGCACCAACGAGTGAACAAATGAATGAGTTTTGATTCCAAATCTCGGACCAAGAGAGACTGGAGGTGAGGCCATTACGCAAAGCTCCTTTTCCCCTGAGCGAATGCACCCGCAGATTTCGAAGCCACAGCTACCAGCCAGACCTGCAGTTTTACAGCCTCATGGAGAGAAGGAGATAGATGCCAAAACTAGGAGCTCGCTCAAGGCAGGGAACCTGATCGCCCCCACATTGTGCTGGGACCGCTAAGGCCCCCCCACAACAGGGTGAGCCCGAGGTCAGTGGTCCTTGTGCAGACGTACACGCTGCCTTCCCTTCCCGAGTGATCCGGGCACTGCAGGCCTGGAACGGAGATGACGTGGCTCCTGACAGGGCATGCGCCCAGGCTCTACGCAGAGGCAGAGACAACCCTCCCTGGGGTCAGAGGCGACACCTCAGGCCTCAGGTTATTCCTAGAGATGTTTGTTCAGATACAAAACCCAGGACACCAAGATAGTCAGGCACACAGGAAGCAAGACACTGCTCACAGGAACATGCAGAGACAAGGGAAACGCCGGCGCTGGAATTCCCAGGCGCAGACTGTAAAGTGACTAGGGGTACTACGTTCAGAGAAAACTGAATGCAAGCTTTAAACTTCCGTCAAGAGAACAGCCAGAAATCACCTGAAAAAGAAGAACAGAGGAGGACTTACACTTACCACAGAACTACAGTGCTCGGAACAGTGTGGCACAGGCGTAGAGACACCTGTGGACCCACGGGACGGGACAGAGCGCCCAGAAGTAAACCCTCACGTACATGGTCAAGTGATTTTTTTTTTTTTGCTCTCCTGCATGTTGGTGTTTTATTATTTCCAAATCTCCAGCGTCTGTACAGGGTAATCGTAAGGGCAGTGTTCCGTGCTGCAGGTGGAGATGTCCAAGAGCCGCCAGGCCGTGTAGGGGCCGAGCTCCTGCTCGTGCTGGCAGAGCGCCCACACATACAAGCAAATGATTTTTGACAAGGGCGCTAAGACCATTCAGTGGAGAAAGGACAGCCTTTTCAACAAACGGTGCTGGGAAGACTGGACATCCACATGCAAAAAGATGAAGCTAGACCCTTACACAACACCATTCACAGAAGTTAGGTGAAAACAGATCAAGGACCTACACATAAGAGCTGAAAAGAGAGCTCACAAGAACACTCAGAGCAGGAGCGTCCCAGCACTGGCTCGGCACTGACATCACGGGCACAGGCGACAAAGGGACAGACAGACACGCCGGTTCATCCAAAGTGAGCGCTCTGCATCAGAGGTGCTGCCAGCAGAGTGAAGGCCGCCCGCCACACAGGAGGAGAGACAGGTGAACGGCCAGAACACACAGCGAAGTCCCACAACTCAGCAACGGCAAACAAGCCAAACAACGTGATTTTAAAAAGGGGAACAGGGAGCTTCGGATCAAGCTGGCGGAGCGGTAGGTCCAGGAGCTCGCCTCTCCTCACGACGACAACGAAACCAGGACTGAATGCTAAACAACCATCGAGAAAAAAGATTGGAGCCTAGCAAAACAGATCTTCTGCAACTGGAAACACAAAGAGGGAACCACAGCGGGACGGCAGGAGGGGCGTGCTCGCGATATAACTGGGCCCCATACCTCCCTGGGTGGGTGACCCACAAGATAAAGATTTGTTCAGTCGCAGAGGCCCGCCCACAGGAGTGAAGCTCTGAGCCCCACGTCAGGCTCCCCAGCTGGGGTCCTGGCATTGGGAAGAGGAGACCCCAGGACTTCTGGTTCTGAAGGCGAGTGGGGCTTGGCTCTGGGATCCTCACGGGACTGGGGGAAACGGAGACTCCATTCACCTGAGAAGCATACACGGAAACTCACATGCACCAGGTCCGAGGACAGAGGCAGTGATTTCACAGGAACCTGGGCCAGGCCTGCCTGCTGGATTTGGAGGGTCACCTGGGGAAGTGGGGGGTGGCTGTGGCTCACCCAGGGGACGTAAAAGCTGGTGGCGGACATTCCAGGAGTGTTCATCTACACGAGCTTTCCTGGAGGCTGACATCTTGATGGGATCATTAGCACCAAGACCCAGCCCCACCCATCAGCAGACTTCCTAAGCCACAAAGGCCTCTCTCTAGACACAGCCCTACTCGCCAGAGGTCCAGGACCAGGCTGCACCCAGCAGTGGGCAGGCACTGGCTCCTCCTCCAGGAAGCCCGCATAAGCCTCTAGTCCAGCCTCACCCACCAGGGGCAGATGCCAGAAAGAAGACAACAGTCCCAAAGCCTGTGGAAGGAGTCCACACACACACTGAATGACAGGCGATATGAGGTGTATCCTGGGGGAGGAGTATCTCCCAGGCCAAGGCACGAGCTAAAATCCCAGAAGAAGTAAGTGACGAGGAAACAGGCAATTTATCTGAGACAGAGGTTAAAGTAATGATGGCCTAGATGTTCAGGGAACTCGAGAGCAGTACAGATGCACAGCGTGAAGTTTTTAGCAGAGTTGGAAAAGGGAAAGAATACTCAAACAGAGCTGAAGAATAAACTCACTGAAATGAACAGTCCACTAGAAGGAACCAAGAACAGACGAAACGAGGCAGAAGAACGGATCAGTGAGCTGGAAGACAGATTAGTGGAAATCACTCCTGCAGAACAGAAAAAAGAACAAAGAATGAAAAGAAATGAGGATAGTCTAAGAGAACTCTGGGACAACATGAAGTGCTCTAATATTCGCATTACAGGGGTCCCAGAAAGCGAAGAAAGAGAAAGGACCTGAGAGAACTTTGGGAGAGAGAATCACCAAACACTTCCCCAACTTGGGAGAGGACACAGTCGCCCAAGTCCTGGAAGCGCAGAGATCTCCACACAGGACCAGCCCAAAGAGGAGCACACCAAGGCACACAGTCACCAAACTGACAGCCATGAAGGATGAAGAGAAAATATTCAAATTAGCAAGAGAAGAGCAACAAACAACATACAAGGGAGCTCCCACAAGGTTTTCAGCTGACTTTTCAGCAGAAACTCTGCAGGCCAGAAGGGAGCGGCACGATATATTCAAAGTGATGCAAGGGGGAAACTTACAACCAAGACTACTCTACCCAGCCAGGCTCTCGTTCAGACTTGAGGGAGAAATCAAAAGCTTCACAGACAAACAACAGCTAAAAGATTTCAGCACCACCAAACCAGCTTTACAACAAATGTTAAAGGACCTTCTCTAGTCATCAAACCGTAAGAGAACAAAAAGAAGGGAAAAAAAGAGAGACCTACAAAAATTGTTTTGGCTGTTCGGGGTCTTTTGTGGCTCCTTATAAATTGTGCACTTGTTTGTTCTGGTTCTGTGAGGAGTGTCGCGAGCACTTTGCTGGGGGCTGCAGTGGAGCTGTGGGTTGCTCTGGGCAGCGTGGCCATTTTGACAGTGCTGATTCTTCCAATCCCAGAGCACAAGAAATCTTTCCATTTCTTTGTGTCATTTCAGTTTTCAGAGTACAGGTAACCTCCTTGGTTAGGTTTATTTCTAGGTATTTTGTTGTTTTTGAGGTAATGGAAATGGCTCTGCCAGTTATAAAATTCTGGTTTTTGAAGTGAAAAAAAAAAGTGAAGGAAGGGCCACAAATGGCAAAATAGCCTTCTTTTTTTTATGGGTGAGCTGTATTCCATTAAACACACACACACACACACACACACAATCTCCATTATCTATTCAACTATTGATGCGCACTTAGGATGCTTCTGTATCTTGGCAATTATAAATAATCTTGCTGTTAATAGCAGGGTGTAGGTATCTTTCTGAGTTAATTTTTATTCTGTGGTTGGCTTTATTCCTTTGATAACTACGTAAGTTTAAAAAGCTAAAGCTCTAAATGTTCTTAGAAACAATGAACAGTACATATATGTAAATTAAAAGATACATGTGCAGCCAAAAAAAAGATCTATCAAGCCATGAAAGACATGGGAGAAATTCAAGACATATTACTAAATGAAAGAAGCCAGTCTGAAAAGGCTACAAAATGTACGATTCCAATCAAATGACATTCTGGAAAAGGAAAAGCTACAGAAACAAAAAGATCATGGTCCAGGGGTTTGGGGAGAGGGAGGGAGGAATGAAAAGATGGAGCACGAGGGATTTTTAGGGCAATGAAATTATTCTGTATGATGCTATAGTGGTGGCTACATGTCATTATGCATCTGTCAAAACCCATAGAATGTACATCAAGAGTGAACCCTAATGTAAACTGTGGACTTTGGTTGATAATAATGTGCCCATGTGGGTTCATCGATTGTGCCAAATATGCCACACTGATGAGGGATGTTGAGGGTAGGGGAGGATATATGTGTGAGTGGGGAGGGCTGTGTGCAAATTCTATTTTCTGCTCAGTTCTGTTGTGAACCTGAAACTGCTCTAAAAGAATAAAGTGTATTTAAAAAAATGGGAAAAGGACTTGAATAGACATTTCTCCAAAGAAGATACACAAATGTCCAGTAAGCCCA
This sequence comes from Vicugna pacos, assembly GCF_048564905.1. NCBI lineage: Eukaryota > Metazoa > Chordata > Mammalia > Artiodactyla > Camelidae > Vicugna > Vicugna pacos. The sequence goes on along the minus strand of NC_132991.1, from coordinate 96,161,175 downwards.
TGAAAAGATGCTCAACATCACTAAACATTAGGGAGATGCAAATCAAAGCCACAATGAATTACCACTTCACAGCCATTAGGATGGATACTTTAAAAAAAAAAAGCCAGAAAATTCAAGTGCTGGCAAGGTTGTGGAGGAACTGGAACCCTTGTGCACTGTTGTTGGGGATATAAAATGGTATAGGCAGTGCAGAAAACAGTGGACAGTCTCAAAAAAAAAATTACAAGTAGAACGACCACATCACCCAGTAATTCAGCTTCTGGTTCTGCGTCTGTGCTAGTCTGCCGGGGCTGCCATAACGAAGGGCCGCAGACTGTGCGGCTTAAACAACAGAGACATGCTTTCTCACGGTCCTGGAGGCTGGAGGCCCAAGGGCCCAAGACTCTCGCAGGCTTGTGAACGGTGCTTTCTCGCTGCGTCCTCACAGGGCCTTTCCTCTGTGTGCACATGAGGAGGGACAGAGCTCTCTGGTGTCTGTTCCTTTCTTATCAGATGAGGGCCCCACCCTTATGACCTCATTTAACCTTAATTACGTCCCTAAATTAGGTCCTATCTCCAAATATAATCACACTAGGGGTTAGGACTTCAACGTATAAATTTTAAGGGGACACAATTTAATCCGCAACAATCCCCCAAAGAATTAAAAGCAGGGTCTTGAAAAGATATTTGTACACCCACGTTCACAGCAGCATGATTCACAACAGTCAAAGGTGGAAGCAAGTCAAGTTCCATCAAGGCATGAATGAATAAGCAAAATGTGGGATATGCACACACTGGAACATTATGTGGAAAGAAAGGACATCCTGACACATGCTACAACATGTGTGAGCCTTGAAGACACTATGCAGAGTGAAACAGCCAGTCACAGAGGGACACATGCTGTGAGATTTCACTTATATCAGGTGCATAGCGTTACCAAAATCATAAAGCCAGAAGGTAGAGTGGTGGTCTCCAGGGGGAGGGAAATTGAGGAGTTAGTGTTTAATGGATACAGACTTCCGGTTTTGCAAGATGAAAAGAGTTCTGGAGATAGATGGTGGTGATGGTTACACAATGTGAATGTACTCAACACCACTGAACTGTACACTCAAACAGGGTTGAGATGGTCAATTTTATATTACGCATACTTTCCACAATACAAAAATTTACTTAAAAAAATCACTAGGGATGGAAATTATTTTTAAGAAGCCATTTAAAAGAACTAAGTAGAAATTCTAGCACTAAAACTGAATAACAGAAACTAAGATAATTTCTGTTTAAGTTACACAGATTTAAGAGAAGATTTGATGCAACTAAAAGAAGAGTGAGTGAACTGGAACTAGAAGACAGGTCAGAAGAAACTACCTGGAATTTAGAAGAGAGACAAAAAGTTGGAGAATAAAGAAGGAAAGGTCAGGGAAATGGGCAGCAGTAAGATGGCCAAATGTATGATGTGGGTGACAGAAAGCAAGGGGATACAAAGGCAACAGTTGGAAATTTCCAGAACTGACGTCACATTGTATATTCAGTAATCCCTGTGATTCCCTACCTGGAAAAATAAAAATAAAGCTACAGAAAACAAATGCTAGAAATGCAGAAAGTCAAGAAAACAGATAAATTCCGTCAAGGGCGTTACAGGTAGACCGACAGCTGACTTCTCGTAAGAAACAATGGGAGCTAGAAAAGCAGTGGAACTGTATCTTCAGTATGCTGAAAGGAGTGTAAACCGCCAGCATGAAGTCTTACGCTGAGATAAAATATCCTTTACTACTGAAGGAAAAATAAAGACGGTTCATACAAGCAACAGACACATTCATACATACACAGCAGACCCACACTAAAGAAATTCAAGTCAGAGTGAAATGTTGAGTCAGAGGTGCAGGAAGGCTAAAGTACAAAGAAAGTGTTATGAGCTGAATGTCTGCACCCCCCGTCACTATTCCTCAGCGTGACGGTATTTGGAACTGGAGCCTTTGGGAAGTATTTGGCTCATGAGGGTGGCGTGAGTGAGCTTAGTGCCCTTAAGGGGTCCCAGGGAGCCCCTTGCTCCTTCTGACACGTGAGGACACAGTGAGAAGGTGGCCATCTGTGAACCGGGGAGTGGTTCCTCACCAGACACTAAATCTTCTGACCCCTGGATCCTGCACTTCCCAGCCTTCAGAACCGTAAGAAGTCAATGCTTTTTCTGTTTTTGCTTTCATTTTATTTTGTTTAAGTCACCCAGTCTATGGCATTTTCATTATAGCAACACAGCAGACTACAGCAGAAAGTATAAATCTAAATGAACATTGACCATATAAAGAAATAATATAAATAATGCTTGGTGGAATTGTATAAAAAAAGTCTATAGAATTAAAATTAGTCACAGTAGCCTATAAATTGGGAGAGTATAAATCATGCTAAAGAGAGCCAAAGTCACTGTATTTTCCAGGAGAAAGATAAAGGCATTAATGAACTTACAGTGAGCACTGATAATTAAAAGTGCATATGATTCTGTCTGGGATAGTCACTGAAAGAATAGAAACAGTCTTTATGTCCTAACTGAGAGAGGGGATAAGCCGGCATGATTAAAGCACTTGACACAGAAGACGGCAAGAAAGGGGAGAAAAAGAAATACAAAGCAGGTGGGACAGACAGCACACGACAGTAGACTGGAACTCAGCTGCACCAGTAACCCATTAAGTGGGACATCTCAACATACCTTCTCTAGTAGAACAGAGACCAGGCAGACGAAAACTATCCGTCAGAATACAGCAAATTTGAACAACGCAAATAATCATCAACCTAATAGACAACAAAAACATAATATTAAAATTTACCATATACTGACTATATGGGAAGTCTCAACAAATTTCAAATGATTACAAAAAATACAGAGTTTGTTCTCTGGCCACAGAGCAATTATACTGGAAATCATAACCCTCAAAAGGTAGAAGATTCCTGTGTGTATGGAAATTAAGAAATACACTTATAAGTCACTTTGGAAAGAAAGATAACAAAAGTGTTATTTAACAGAACAATATAAGGGTATGGCGAAAGCAGAACGTAGCGTGCAGTCGGCAGCCACACTTCACCACCATATTGCTCGAGGCCTGTCTACAGCAGTTCCTTTTACTCAGGGCATCATGTCCAGCCACGAAGAAGAAATTATAAGGCATAATAAAAGGTGGAAGGTGCACAGCAAGTGTCAGACATGGCAGGTTGCTGGGGTTATCAGACCGGGAATTTAAAACAACTATGATTAACATGCTAAGGGCTCTGAAGGAGAAAGCAGAAAGCATGGAAGAAGAGGTGGGCAATGTGAGCAGAGAGATGGATGTCCGAAGAAAGAATGAAAAGAAACGCTAGAGATCAAAAACACTGTAAGAGAGATGAAGGGTGCCCTTGGTCGGCTCACTGGCAGACTGGACACAGCTGAGGAAAGAATCTCTGGGCGTGTAGCTATTTCAATAGAAACCTCCAGAACTGAAAGCAAAGAGAACAAAGACTGAAAAAAAAAAACCAGAACACATTATCCAAGGACTGTTGGACAACCACAGAAGAACTGCCTTGCGTGTGATGAGAACTCCAGAAGGAGAAGACAGGAACAGAAGAAATATTTGAAACAGTAATGACTGCGGATCTCCTCAGATTAACGTTAGACGACAGACCTCCGGTCTGAGAAGCTCAGAGAGCACCAGTGAGGACAGGTGCCCAAACACCCAGGCATGTCACTTCCAAACTATAGAAAATAAAAGACGAAGAAAAATCTTGAAAGCAACCAGAGAGGGGAGCACCTTACCACGGAGGAGCAAAGGTAAGAATTACATCTGACTGTTCTTCAGAAACAATGCGAGGAAGTAGGGCGTGGAGTGAATACTTCAAGAGTTGGGAGAGAAGCAAAACCCCACCATCCTAGAACTCTGCACCCTGCAAAGGCATCCTTAGTGAAGGAGCAGTGAAGCCTTTCTCAGGCAAACAAAACCCGAGGACGTTTGTTGCCAGTAGACGCGCCTTGCAAGCCGTGTTAAAAGAAGTCCTTTAGAGAGAAGGAAAATGATACAGGTCGAAACCTGAGTCTACATTAAGAAAGAAAGGGCATAAAAGAAGGAATAAAGTAATGAAGGTAAAATAAAAGCTTTTATTTTTCTTACTCTTAATTGATCACACAGATAACAGTTTGTCCAAAATAATACCAACAATGTATTCCATCATACTGTATATACACACACACACACATATACACATATATGCTTATATATGTAAAAGGAATGACAGCAATAATACAAGGGTGAGGAGGGCTGAATTAGAATTACTTTGTGATGATAAGGCATTCACACTACCTGAAAAGCAGTACAGTGTTATTTGAAAGTCGACTGGGACTAGTTGTGTTAAAGCAGCTAAACAGAGAAGTCGTGCATTAGACTGAGCTGGCTCTAATGCCTTGGTAGCCTATATAAGCAAACCAGGTCCTAAGCCAGGATGGTTCAGTGTCTGCAAATCATACAGTGTGATACACCATGTTAAACTGAAAAATAAAAATCAGTCATCTTAATAGATGCAGAAAAAGATTTTGACAAAATTCAAGACAAGGAATCCCACTCTAACCATTTTATTCAACATAGCATGGGCAGTCCCAGCCATAGCAATCAGATAAGAAAAAGAAATAAAAATGGAATTCAAGTTGGAAAGAAGTAAAACTGTCACTGTTTGCAGACGACATAACACTATATACAGAAAATCCTAAAGATGCCACCAGAAAACTATTAGAACTAATAAATGAATTCAGTAAAGATGCAAGGTACAAAATTAATATACAGAAATCTGTCGCATTTCTATTCACTAACAATGAGCTATCAGAAAGAGAAATTAAGAAAATAACCCCTTTATAATTGCATCAAAAATAATGAAATATATGGGAATAAATCTAACCAAGGAGGTAAAAGACCTGTACTCTGAAAACTATAAGATATTAATGAAAGAAACATGAATACGCACAAACAAATGGAAAGAAATACCATGCTTATGCATGAGAAGGATTAATATTGTTAAAATGACCATATAAGCCAAAGAAATCTACAGATTCAGTGCAATCCTTATCAAAATACCAATGGCATTTTTCACAGAACTAGAACACGTAATTCTAAAATCTGTATGGAAACACAGAAGACTGTGAATAGCCAAAACAATCTTGAGAAAGGAGAACAAAGCTGGAGGTATCAACGCCCTGATTCTGACCAGCACTACAAAGCTACAGTAGTGAAAGCAGTTTGGCGTTGCCACAAAAACGGAGACAAAGATCAGTGGAACAGAATGGAGAATCCATAAATAAATTCACATACTTAAGGTCAATTACTCTTGGACAGAGGAGGCAAGAATATACTATGGGGAAAAGACAGCTTCTTCAATAAATGGTGTTGGGAAAACTGGACAGGGACATACAAAAGACTCGGACTGGACTACTTTCTCACACCATATACAAAAATAAACTCAAAGTGGATTAAGGACTTAAATAGAAGACCTGAAACCATAAAACTCTTAGAAGAAAACATAAGCAGGACACTCTTTCACATAAGTCTTAGCTATATATATATATGTATGTATGTATATATTTTGGATCTGTCTCCTCAGGCAAGGGAAACAAAAGCAATAATAAACAAATGGGACCACATCAAACTAAAAAGCTTTTGCACAATGAAGGAAACCATCAACAAAATGAAAAGGCACCCCACTGAATGGGAGAAGGCATTTGCAAATGATATATCTGCCAAGGGGTTAATATCCAAAATATACAAAGAACTCATACAACTCAACATTAAACAAACAAACAAACACACAAAAAACAGATCTAAAAATGGGCAGAGGACCTGAGTATTTTTCCAAGAAAGACACACAGATGCCAACAGACACATGAAAAGATGTTCAGCTTTACTATCAAAGATACTCAAATTAAAACCACAATGAGACATCACCTCACACCTGTCAGGATGGCTCTTGTCAAAAACACAAATAACAAATGTTGGTGAAGATGGGGAGGAAGGGGGTCCCTTGTGCATTGTTGGAATGGAAATTGGTGCAGCTACTATGGAGAACAGTATGGAGGTCACTAAAAAAATTTAAAATAGAACTACCGTACAATCCTGTAATTCCACTTCTGGGTATTTTTCCAAAGCAAACAAAACTGCTAATTCGAAAAGATACATGCACCCTATGTTCATAGCAGCAGTATTCACAGCAGCCAAGACATAGAAGCGAACTAAGTGTCCACTGAGAGAGGAATGGAAAAAGAAGTGTGTGTGTGTGTGTGTGTGTGATATTACTAAGTCATAAAAAATGACATCTTGCCATTTGTGACAATTTGAATGGATCTGGAGAGTGTTATGCTAAGTGAATGAAGCCAGACAGAGAAAGACAGATACTGTATGATTTCACTTACATGTGGAATCTAAAAAACAAATGAGTGAACAAACATAACAAGACAGAAATAGATTCATAGAGAACAAACGCTGGCCGGAGGGAGGAGAAGTGGGGGGTGAGTGACACAGGGGAGGGAGACTAAGAGGAGGTACCAACTTCCAGTTACAAAATAAGGCATCACAGGGACGAAGTGAGCAGCGTGGGGGACATAGTCAGTAGCTCTGTAATCACTTGATGCGGTGACAGATGGTGGCCTAGCGTGGGATTCGTTCTGTAATGCATAGAAGTGCCGAACTGCTACGTTGTGTGCAGAACTAACATAGCATACAGGTCACCCATACTTCATTTAAAAACCGCAAAAGGCGGCAAAGAGCAGAAGACAAAGATAGGAACGAAGAACAAAGGCAGCAAGTAGAAAACAGGGACAAACACGGCAGATGTTAGTCCAGCCTCATCAGCAATCGCTTTGACTGTGGTCTAAAGGCACCAGTGAAGAGGCGCAGTTTGTCAGAGTGGATCGAAAAACAAGACCCAGCCGTAAGCTGCCTACAGAAAACTCACTTTAAATATAAAGATGCTCACAGATCAAGGGCAGATGGGCGGGGAAACATGCTAACACCAATCCAAAGCAAGCGAGAGCTGTGACGCTGACTTCAAACAGGAGGGGCTCAAAGCAAGGGAAGCTATCAAGGGTAAAGAAGGGCATCGCGTGATGACGAAGGGGTCGCTTCTCCTGTAAGACACGGCGGTCCTCCATGCGTGTGCACACAACACCAGAGCCCTGAGCTAATAAGGCAACAGCGGACAGAGCTGCAAGGAGACAGACGCGTCCACTGTCATGGCTGGAGACGCCGACACTCCTCGTCAGAGCAGACAGATCCAGCGGGCGGAAAGCCAGGCAGGACACACCCGAACTCAGCTCCACCCTCAAACAGCCAGACACACCCGACGGAGCACTCCACCAGCCGCAGCAGAGTGCGCTTTCTTCTCAAGCTCACACGGAACAGTCTCCAGGAGGGACCACATTCTGGGCCACGAGACACACCATAGAAAGCAAAAAGCGTAGAAATCATACAGTGTTTGCTCTCAGGCCACCGTGGAATTGAATGGGCAATCAATACACAGCACAGATAACTGGAAAGTTCCCAGTTACACAAAAGCTGCACAATAGACTTCTGAATGACACATGGGTCAAAGGAGGGCGGCATGTCAAGAGAAATTAAGAGACGTTTGAACCAAATGAAAAAGGGAGTGCAACTTACCAACAATTTTGGGATGTAGTGAAAGCAGCCCCTAGACGGAAATTTGTGGAAGAATTTGAGAAAAAAATCAATAAAACTGAAAATAGGTAAAAAAATCAACAAAAACAAAAACTGGCTCTTCGAAAAGATCAATAAAATTGATAAGCCTCTAGCTAGGCCATCTATGAAAAAAAAGAGAGGACACAAATTACTGATGCCAGAAAGGAACGAGGGGACAACAGTACAGGTACTGTGGCCATTTAAGGATAATAATGAGAAAATACGAAAAAAATCTATGACCATAAATGTGACAACCTGGGTGAAATAAACCAATGCCCTGAAAGACACAACTGCCAAAACTCACACAGGAAGAAACAGACCATCCGAACAAGCACACGTATCTATTAGATACACTGAATCCACAGTTAATAACCTTCCAAAACAGAAAGTGCCAGGTCCAGATGGGTCACTGATAAATTCTACCAAACATGTAAGGAGAAATTATACCAACTCTCTACAGTCTCTTCCAGAGGACAGAAGCAGAGGAAATATTTGTGACTCATCCCCTGAGGCCAGCATTACCCTAATACCAAAACCAGACAGAGACGTCGCCAGAAACGGGCACCACAGACCAGTATCTCTCGTGAACACAGATACAGAAATCCTCAGCAATTAGTAAGTCAAAGCCAATAACGTACAAAAAGAAGCACACACCACAACCGATTTATCCTAGACACGCAAGGCTGGTTCAACATTCAAAAAACAAACTGATGTAACCCACCACATCAGGAGGCCAGAAAAGTCACACGAGCGTATCAGCAGGTGCATAAAGAGCATCTGACCAAATCCAACACCCGTCATGCTGACGCCCTTCAGGAGACGAGGAGCAGAGGACGCTGCCGTAGCCTGACAAAGGACAGCTGCAAAACCCTGCTGCTAACGTCGCACCAAGAGCAGGACAAGGCAGGGATGCCCCCCGCCGCCCTCTTCAGTGTTTCGCTGGGAGTTGTAGCTGATGCGGCACGAAAGGGGAAGAGACCCTCCTGCTCTGTGAAGACGGTGTCAGGGAGTGAGAAGAAAAGCCGCTGACGTGGAGGAAATGTTTGCAAATATGATGAAGACTGTTACTCGGAATGTATAAAGAACTCTTAAAACTCAACAATAAGAAAACAAACCACCTGATCAAAAATTGGGCCAAAGGCCTTAACGGACACGTCGGCAGAGCAGGCAGGCAGACGAGCGTCACGGGTGATCGCGGAAGCGCAAGTTACAACGGTAACGAGGCGCCTGCGCGCCTGCTCGGCGGCACCGGGTGCCGGCGGGCACGCGGGCGCGCAGAGCGCCGCAGTCACGGGGGGACGAGGCCGGAGCGCCGCGGGGCAGCCCCGGGGGGAGCCGCCCCCGGTCTCGGGCAGGACCCGGCCTCCGCTCGCTGGGCCCGCACGCTGGGAGACGCCCGGGGCGGGATCGGCGGCCGCGCCTTGTCCAGCAGCGCCCCCTGCCTGCGGCGGAGCCCAAAACTGGGGGCGCCGCGGGCTCCCGGTGAGAGCGGGTCCCCGCCGAGGGGGACCCGCGGGGCCTGTGACTCTCCCCCCGGTATCCCCGGGGGGGGGTTCGACTTGAACTTGACCCAGCAGGGCGGCCAGGTGGAAAGGTGGGCCTGCCCAGAGCAGTCTCAGCCTCACGGGAAACAGCGGCCGCTGCCCCTCGGCCCCCGAAGCTCAGCCACTGCCCCCGCGGACCCGCAGGCCTGCCTGACTCGCTGATGGCGTCCCCTGGGCGGCAGGCGGCCGGCCCCAGCCCCAGTTCAGGAAGCCACGAAAGGCCAGCGAGCGCGGTGGGTGGACGCAGGAGCATCACCCAGCCCGTCCAGGACGCTCCGCAAAGACCAGACTCGTGGGACGCTTACGACCTCCGGACGCTGCTCTGGTCTCGGGAGGGTCTGCAGACGTGTGCGGCCACGCCTGGCCCCGGGGGCCACGTGCGGTCTCCATGCTTACTCGTCTGTGTTCCTTTTGTTTCTGTTTTTCCAGCACTCTGAGCTCCCAGGTCAGCACCGGGAGGCCCGGGCAGGGCTCCGCGGTTGGTGCTCGCTGGAGCACCGCTGCCCACCCTCTCACACACCGTCTCCGGCTGCTCGGAGCTGAGCAGTGAGGCAGAGGCCTCCCGGCCGCAAGCCCACAGGGGTTCACGACCCGGGCCTTTACAGAAAAGCCGGCGGCCCCGTCTCCTGGCGAGGCTGCCACTTGGCAGGGCACAGCCTGGCCGACAAAGACGCCCACCTCTGGGGCCCACTGACATGGAACAGGCAGCCGCTGCGGGTTACACGGTCTGGGTGCCCCCGCTTCCCTCCTCGTACCAGAGATGGCAGCGCGGCCCCCACCACGGACCTGGCGGAAGGAAGGCTCTGTGTCGGAGGCGCAGAAGCCACTGCCTCACGCCAGGCCTGTCTCCACTGAAGCTGGCCCGCTGTCTCACTGAGAAGGGCCTCTGACCCCTCCCAGGACCACCACGGGGTCTCCTGCTGTGGACGCATTTGCGCCGTCATGCTGCTGTTCCGGCCTGATCAGCCCCCTCTGGCCACAGCACTGCCACCGCCGATGTCCTGATTGTTTGTGTCTGACAGTGATGGGCCTGTGGCCTCGGAGGCAACCCTGCAGCGGTCACAGTCAGATGTCCGATGGCATTCCTGGGTCCCCCCCATCCGTGGGGGTCTGGAGCTATGAGCCCTGGCTTGGCCTCCTCAGAATCACCACAGAGGTGTGTCCTCTTCTGCTGAGCCTGCCCAGTCCACGCAGTTTGTCTCCCCTGGGCTGCCCTCTGCGTTGTGGCTGGGACACAAGGGAAGGGCCTATCTGGGCTACACAGAGCTACGTGGAAGATGGGAAGCTGCCTGACCTCTCCTGGGCGCAGTGGTGCGTGGTTGGCACCTCCCGGGTGACGGGGCCGCGGGACTCAAACCTCACTCTCTTGCTGGGCTGCCAGAGTCCTTGGTCGTGGAGGCACGGTCACTTGGCTGAGGTCACTGCTATTGTCATCTGAGGTGGTTCGTGGGGGCCGCTGAAGGGGCCACAACAGTGTCTGTAAATTTTACAGCAATGCCCCGAGCCCTCCCGGTGAAGTCTGGTGTGAGTAGGGATGGTTGTGGGGAGGAGATGACCGTTGCCGGGATGGGCACACTGGTTTCAGGGCCGAGGAGCATTGATCAGGCACCTGGGCAGGGACCACCTCAGAGCCGGGTGGCAGCGGTAGGTGACTGCTCTTTGCCCCGAGATCCAGCACCTGGCAAAGGCCCCATGGCTCCCCTGAGTCAGGGTTTGCATCCCTGTCTGTGAGTGATGAAGATGGAAAACCACGGGCACTCTGGTCACCAGCTGTCCTGCTGTGTCTGCCGCCCGAAGGTGGGCCCCACCCTCCGTGCAGGCAGACGCACGTGGCACCACCTCGACTCCATCTTACAGACACCAGTTCATGCTCGGCCTCGGGTCATGTTGTGTGTGGTGACTGAGGCCACAAATGCTCGGCGACACAGCCCTCAGACCCTAACCAGACTGGTGGAGTCAACCATCCTGGTCTGCCTGTGACTGGGGGGACCTGGGATTCCAGATTTTCAGTGTAAAACCAAGAAGGTTTGGGTAAAGCAGGCTGAGTTGGTTACCTGGACGGGAGTCACTTTTAAGGCCCATTTACTGCCTCTGTCATGACCAGCGGTGGTGTCAAAGATAAGATGGGTGGTCTGAACCCTCGCGTGGGTCATAACGGATGGTGGTCTGGCCCCTCTGGGACCCGTGTGGAGCCAGCTGCACCTGCGGCCTGGGCAGTTCATCTTGCACCACACAGGGTCCTGTGTGTCCAGCTGAGTTAAAGGTGGTGAGAGACGGTCACTTGGATTTGGTCCTGGCTCTGCTAGTCCAAGTAGCCGGAGTGGCCGATGAAACAACAGACTCGTGTGCAAATTTGAGCTTGTCCAAGAGCGTGGGGCCAAGCAGGTGGCCGTGGGCCCTGAGGGCCTCTGCGAGCTTTCTGTCTTCCCTTGCCTGGGCCATATGTTTGGGTTGTGTTTGCAGAGAACAGCCTTGAGTGACAAGGTGTTGTCTCTGGGGGACAATGGCAGGCTTGCTATGGAAGAGATGGGGTCCCCAAGCCCAGGGATTCCTGGCTGTGATGGAAGCCCGAGGTCTGGGTTCCATCTGCCTGGCCCCTCCATGTGGCCTCGTGGGACCTGGAGAACCAGGGCCACCAATGCAAACCACGTGCTGTGCCCCTCGCTTTGCCACGAGTCCTGACGTCCCAGGTGTGTTTCTGGCCAGGGAGTCGCGGGCCTCTGGTAACATCTGCCACCCAGGGGCAGGCTGGCGCTGGCTTGTAAGGAGGGTCTCATCAAATCCCAGACCTCAGCAGTTGTATGTGAATAACCTTGAAGTTGTATGTAAAACGGATTTTTTCTCTAGAAAAACATAACTTAAATGCAAGCAGAAATGGAAAACCTATTTTTATACAAGCACGAAGAAATTCAGTAGTGTTCAGAGTGTTCCCACCAAGAAAACTCTAGGTCCAGACTGCGTCACCAGAGAGCATAACCAGACGTCCAGGAGACACTTCCCGAGGTACGCGAGCGCCTCCAAGCAGAAGAGTGCGTGTCACGAGCCTAGCACAGCCTCGATGCCGAACTACAACCAGGCAGTACACAGAGGGACTAAAACTCAGAAAGGCCAGTCTCACACAGAAGTTGCCTGAATCTTGACACGTTACTAGCAAACCGAATCCAGCAACACATAAATTGGATCAATAATTCATCAGTGCAAACGTGGGTTTCTGTTAGGAATGCAGGCTAGTCTTTGCATTAGAAAAGCAATTGATTTAATTAATTTAAATGACCAGTGTAAAAGGTTAAAGGTGAAAACCATATAATCATCTTAATAGGTGCAGAGACGGCTTGTAGCAAGAGCCAACACCGTACGTGACGGACATTCTCAGAACATGAGACGTGGGGATGTGAGGGGACATCCTAATCCGATAAAGTGGACTTTGAACATCACACTGGATGGTGAGAAATGGGGCACTTTCCTTTTGGGATCAGAAATAAGACAAGGACCTGCTAACACTGCATCTGCTAGACACTGTGTCCAGCCAACAGGGTGAAGCGAAAGACGAATCAAAGTGTCACACGACCAGAAAGGGAGAAACACAGCCATCATTAGCTGCACAGGACACGGATGCGAATGTGGAAAATTCAAAAGCATCCCCAGATAATTTAGTAAAATCAGTAACAGGTTTGGTCTGGCTGTTAAAGATAAAACTAGGAAATCCATTGTGCTTCTACGCAGCAGCAAAAAAAAAACGTCAAAAAAGAAATTAAAGATGCCCCCAAGAGCAGTATAGGAAACACCAACTGCTAAGCGTCGCTCTGACAGGAGCTGTGCAGCACTTGCCTGCCGTCAGCTCTGGAACCGTCGAGAACTTTGAGGGCGGTCTGCACGCACTCAGAAGCCTGCCGCGCTCCTGGGCGGAGCGAGTCGACGTTGTGGAGACGCCGGTTCTCGCGGGGGTCTGTGCGCTCCACGCCGCCTCCACAGAAACCCTGGTGGGGGTGTGTGTGTGTGTGTAACCTGACAAGCCAGTTCTGCTTTTATGCAACAACGCAAAGCCGGGGATGGCCCCGACTCCCTTGAGAGGAACAAGATGGAAGGACTTGCTCCGACAGAGCAAGCTGAGCCCTGTCAGTGTGGACAGCGGCCGGCCGGCGCTGCCCGGGGCAGGCGGGCAGGAGGCGGGAGACTGTCCGTCCCCTCAGCAGGGGGCCGGGGTGGCCCCACTCCTTTAAAGCGGAGACCGCTGGGCCCCTGACCCCCGCTGCACGCAAAGCCCGGTGTGCAGGCCCCACGGTGCGCACACGCAGGCCGCACAGCAGGGAGGCTGGTGGGGGCAGCAGGGAGGCTGCACCCTCGACTTTGATGGCGGAGTGCAGGGGGGCGCTCAGCGGTAGAGCACCAGCTTAGTGTGCACGAGATCCGCGTTCCATCCCCAGTGCCTCCGTTAAATAAATAAATATAAAATTTAAACAAAGAAATGAAATGTATGAAAGATAAAATGGGGCACACAGCCTGCAACTATAAAAACAGACGGGCACATTCACACCTTAGCAGCAAGAGCGCCTGTTCACCCAAAGGTGCCGCTGAAGAGAGTGAGGCGCGGCCCGGAAGACGGGGCGACCCCTGCTGCCTGCGGCACTGGAGCCTGGCATCGGTGCTGAGCCCCACAGATGAGCGAGGAAAAGTGAGCTCGGGAGAGAGGCCAGGAAGGACTCCAACAGCGGGTTTACGAACGAGGAGATCCAGCGGGAAGCGAGCGCGTGTGCGATGTGCTCCGTCTCACGAGTGGAACAGAATGTCAAAGCCACGCGAACCACCGCCCGCCCGCGGGGCTGGCGGGCGCGGGGAGCGCCCAGGGCTCTGGGTCTAATGTGACGGACACAGGAGCGGCCCCGCCCAGCCGCCCACTCCGAGCTGGACACTCGGGACGTGGGTCCCACGTGTTCCCCAACAGCAGCCTTAAGAATAACCTGGGGGAGGGGGGCACAGCTCAGCGGGAGCGTGTGCGCTTAGCGTGCACGGGGTCCTGAGTTCAATACCCAGTCCCTCCCTTCTCTGTAATGTAGTCTGACTGTGACGCGGACCCCTTCATGTGAACGACCCCTTCAGCACATACTGGTTCTGTAAAGATAGAATAAAGTTAAAAGAAGAATGGTCTAAGTCGGAACGCAACACGTCCACCACAGTGAGACAGAGGAACGACTTGCAGATGCTTCGTGCGGTTGCACAGCGATGGCTCCGGACCAAGATGCCCCGGAGAACACGGAGCACCCGCCTGACGACCGGGAGTGGGGAGGCCAGGTGCAGGAAGAGGTGCAGGCGGCCCTGGTGGGGTGCCCGGCAGGGGGCAGGGCAGGGCCCGCACTCCCGGGGCCGTGGGGGTGGGTTTGCTTGGGGCTGTTCTGTGGAGGCTGCTTTTTTGCTGCAGATTTACGTTGGGTTCCCTTTTCTGCACGTGTTTAGGGAAAGAGAGTTCAGGGGAGCAGTGGCAGTGGGATGGGAGGGGATGCAGTGCTGGGGGGCAGGAGGCCCCTGCAGGCCGGCGTGGGCGTCCCTGGGGCGGGGCTGGGGCCACTGGCGGACCAGGGCCACCTGCTGGGTGGGACCTGCCGTCACTGCCTCCCTGCAGCCCACACACCCTCCTCCTCAGCTGGCCCCGCTCCCTGTGGCTCCTGCAGACACACCCCGGAGTTTCCTTCCTGCCTTTGAAGTCAGGGCTCAGGTGTGTGTGGTGTGTGCGGGCCTCCCTGCCGCACCATCCCCCAGCCCCGCACTTGGCCTCATCCTGCTCTCCTCTCCCCTCACCTCCTCCCACCCCAGGCCGCTGCTGCCCTCCCCACGGGGTGTGGGCCTGGAGCCCGGCGGCCAGGAACGAGGCAGAACAAGCCGGCCCTGTTCCCCTGCCAGGACCAGGCGGGCCGGGACCACGGCCGAGAAGGCGGTGGGGCCCCCGCGCTGAGCGAGCCGGCTGCTGGCAGGCGCTCACCTGGACAGGGACCTCCCTGGACCTGACCCGGGAGCTGGGTGCAGCTGATGCAGGGCGGGGAGCCGGGGTGCGGGGGGCCGTGCAGCAGCCCCTCTCCACCCCATGCTGGGGTCCCTCTCCTCCTTCAGAGCTGGGCCAATGCCACTTTCCACTAAATACCGATTTGATTATTATTATTTTTCTACTTGCAATAGCACTTGGTGAAACACGCAGTATAGACAGGAGAACAGGAGAAAGGAGTGGAATCTGGCCCCCCGCCCGGTGCCGGCAGGTTGTTCTGCCTCTGGTGTCTCGGAACCTGACGTGGGCCTGGCTGTTTGTTGGGGTCCAGGGCCTGGAACGTGCCGCCCGCACCCACTGCCCCTGAGGGCCCGAGGCTGTCCAGGTGGACCTGCCAGCCCAGCGCGGCCTGTCAGGACACTGGCAGAAACGCAGGAGACCCTGGGAGCGGGCAGGGAGGGCACAAGCGTGCTTGGAGCTGGTCTGCAGGGCCTTGGCTCAGCGTTCCCCACAACCCTCCCTGCAGATCCTGACGTCCAGGGCCCCCCACCACTGTGGCCACCCTCTGGTCTCCCCAAGCCTAGGCTGAGAACACAGGGCGCCAGGGTGGGGCTCGCAGCCGGGCAGCCCTGTGAAGTCTGTGTGTGGATGGGCCGAGTGCGGGGCAGGCGGCTGGCAGGTGCACCCTCCTCTCCCAGGCCGGCCTGAGCGAGCCTGCAAACTTAGTGGGGAGTCGCAGGTCATGGCCTGGGCTGTTCCCCTGGGGAGGCCCCGAGGCCATGAGCAGCAGGAAGCGGCCTGCTCTGTGAGGGGGAGGCTACCCTTGACTGGGGGTGCACGTGGCCGAGGGGCCGGCGGCAGGAGCCCAGGCCTTTCCCGTAGGACGGGCCAGCCCTCCCGGGTCCAGGAGAACGCGCAGAGACTGTGCTGGTGGCATTTCCGACTTGGATGAAACCAGGAAAGAGGGGAAGTGTCCTGGAGAGTCTCCTGGAGGCCACTTCCAGCAGAAAGCGGGTGACGTGGTCTGGCCGGTCCCCGAGCCGGGGAGCTTGAGGACTGCCTGGTGCCCCCTCGCTGGGCCAGGGGCTGCCCTGGGCCCGGCGGGCAGGCCTGGAGGGGAGCCAGGGACCCAGTGCCCTAGCTCTGCAAACATCAGATCAGAAAGGGCGGGGCCTTGTTCCTGCTTTGATTTCGCTGCCAAAAATAGAACAATAAAGCTCCAAGGCCTTTTATAAGCTTGTTTTGAAAAATGTAGGCACGTCTTTTATTTCCTGGCAGCTTTCTGGGTAACCAGGATTCCTTCCACAAGCACAGCTGGGGGCTGAGGTCCTGCTCACAGGGCAGCTGCAGGCAGGGCCCTGGGCCCACGGTCAAGGTGGGGCCCTGGACACCCAGCACGCCCAGCCTGGCAAGGAGGGGAGACTGGCCCTGGGCTGAGCACCCTGTGTGCCAGGCGGGCCTCAGGCAGCAGCACGTGTGGCTGCGGGGGGGGGGGGGGGCAGGAAGGGGGGGAAGGAGCCCCCAGGGCTGACCAGGGTGCGTCCCGCGGGAAGGGTGCCTGGTTGCCGCACTGAAGGAGGGATTCCCTGCTGGGTGGGGCAGCAGAAGCAGTGATGGAGGACAGCCCTTCCCTCCCGGGCCAGGCTGTCTGGGGCTGCACTTCCTGATGTCCATTGTCCAGGGCCTCCCTGTGGCCACCCTCTGGCCCCCTGCTGGGCCTATGGTCCTGAGCCCAGGCCCTGAGCCCCTCCGACAGGGGCTGCCTCTTCCAGGCGTCCAAGCACCTGTCCCTACAGTGCGCTGTCCTCACTGCCGCTCCCTCTCGCCCAGCCCTCCCCTCCCTGCGTAGAAGGCAGCTCCCGCCTCCCCTTCCTACAGAGCCACTTTCTTGCCTCTTCTCTGGCACACCTGGGCCAGGTGCCCCTCCAGGGCCAAATTCCCAGCTCCCCAGAGGCCCCTGGATATGCCCTGCCTGTGGGCTGCAGTCCCACACCACCGGGGCATCCACGCCCTCCCTCTGCGCCCATCGCCAGCCTGCCCACAGCCTCCTGGCTTCTCCTGAGACCTCGCTGCCCCTGCATCACTGCGGCCACCACAGCTAGAGTGCAATCTCCAAGTGCAGACTGGGTGTGTCCCAGCTGCCACGTGCCTAGGCCCCTCCCCTGCCAGTCTCACCTCTGGGGACAGTGGGACCCCAACCCTACCCCAGGCCCGCCCCTAGCAGGGCTCTGAGGCTGTCTCCTCCAAGCAGGTCCAGGGTGCATTTGTTGCAGAATGTGCCTGAGGGCCCCAGGGTCTGTGCCTGGCCCTGGACCGGGTGGCCCTGGGCACAGGGTGGTCCTGGGCTGCCTCCCTGTGTGGAGGGTGTGGGGTCCGGGGCCTGTGCCTGGGCCCTGTCCCCCGACTCCTCCTACCCTGGGCTCAGCCCACGGAGCCCAGACTTACGCGCTGCTGAGTCTGAGGGCTGGGGAGTGGGGCTGTGGCCGCACGCACAGCAGCTGTTTAAGGAGTGACTTGCGCCACTTTGCAAAGAAGCAGTTTATAACTATTGAGGCCCTGAGGCTGGACCCCTTGGTCCAGCTGGGCAGTCTTCCAGGCCGCCCGATCACTGACCCACAGAAGCAGTGTCCATGGGACTCTGTCCTTGGGCCTGCCCACTGCCCCCACCCCAACCCTGGATCACACCACCAGGATACCTGTCTGGCCTAGAAGCTGGCCAGGGCCCTGTGGCACAGCTGCATTTCCGCCGTGCTCCCGGGGGACCCGCAGCACCGCGGGGTGAGATGGGCAGGTGCCGGGCGGCCCTGGGGCTGAGGGTGTGCCCGCCTTGGGCCAGGTGACGTGGCTACCTTCACTCGCAGAGGGGGACAGATGAGGATGCCCTCGGGGCAGCAGGGGGCAATAGGAAGACATCACAAAGTACACTCCTTGGGCCCCATCCGGCCCACCTGGAGGATTTCTTGGAAGGAAAGGAGAGAACAGCAGCCCTGGATAAGGATGCTGTGCACCAGAGCATGCTGGGAGACGCCGAAACCACCCACGGGGTCAGCCACCAGCGACTGGTTAGAAGAATTACGGTAGAGCCAGAGGGTGGACCACTACACTGCCCCCAAAGGCACGTCTCTGAAGCAAAGTTAAGGCATTGGAAAATGCTCCTGGTACACTACTGACGGAAACGTGGGCGCTCGTATGAAGTGGTGACCCCAAACATGCTTGGAAACACAGCAGGCAGGGGTCCGCCAAAATGTCCAGAGCGCGTCCTCCCGGATGACGGAATCACGGGCGCGTCATCCCATCCATCAGATGGTGAACAGCCAACAGGTATGGAGCTGCTCCCAGGGGCTGGCGCTCTCACAAAACAAATGATACTTGAAACCTAAAATGAAACCCCGCTGCGAGCGCGCATCAGAGCCTGGACTCAGAGCCAGGGCTCAGGCGAGGTTTCAGGAAGAATGAGCGAGTAAAGGGATCAGGGAACCAGTCGGTGGTGAGTGACGGTGAGCGTCCACGGGCGCGGTCCGGCGAGCTGGGCGCGACCGGCTGCGAAGTTCCCGGGGCCTGGGGCCGTGCGAACAGGGGCTGCTCCACCGGAGGCACCCCTGGGGCAGCTTTGCGTTTTGCTGTAATGTCACAACTGCAAGGAACTCCTCACACTTTTGAGCCACATTCACCAAATGCTAGGATTCTGCCCCCTTCGCTTTGTCGTTTTCTCTCTTTCTACGTAGATAAATGTTTCGTGAACCACTGAGAGTGTCTTTCAGAAGCGGTGACCCTTTACCGCCAGACGCTTCAGTGTGCACTTCCCCTGAGCACGGACTCTGACGTGAACGGACGCAACTCCCCGGAGCATCATGCGGGGCCTTCTCCACCGCTGAAGCACTTGACTGTCTGTTTACTGACATCGGCGTGGACTCGCTGGTTCCCCTTTACTTAGTGGGCCAGAACCTGTCGCTGCCGCACTGTAATGTGTAACTTGTCCAGAGCAGCCGCGGGAGCCCCTGTCCGGCTGCCCGTGTCCTCTCCCTGCATCCCAGTCGTTCTCTGCACACTCGATTACTTCCTGGCATGAGATTCTCCAAGCTCATTTTGAATGTTTCCTGCCATGGCCGTGTAATCTCCGAAAAACCCTAGTTCCTTTCGGAGGAGCTGGTATGTAGCAACCAGGATCTGGGCACCAGGAGTCCTTGTGGCTGTTTTATTTTATTTCATTTCATTTTTTGCCACTTGATGAGCATTTCCTGGGTGTCTGCTTGACAAAGGAGGCATCATGCTTGCATGTCCCTCCGCGGACACAGCAGGAGACACACATGTGCAGATGCACGTGTGCACGTACATGTGCACCTATGTCCCCTCTCACGACACAGAAATGCATCCGTACACACGTGTGCAGTCTGTGCACTGATGTGCACAGACAAGACAGACACCAACAGCTGAGCAACCGAGGGGTCAGAGGCGACGTGGGGGGAGCCTAAGGACGGGGCTGGGGGAGCAGGGGCTGTTTCGGGAAGGAGACCTGCCTGTCCTGGGAGAAGCCCCCCATCACATCACAATGGCTAAGGGTGGCCTGTTCTGTGCGGCTGGAGCAGAGGCAGCTGGGGGACGCGGTGGGGATCTGGGGACACACCACCCAGCCTCAAGGCCGGGGGCAGGCAAGGGCAGGAAGGAGAGGTGGGGTCTTGTTCACACTTGGTGGGGCGCCCTCAGCCAACCGCCCCACGGACAGGCCCACGGGGCAGGGCCAGGAGCTGGAGGCCAGCGTTCCAAGGCAGGGCTGCCAGGTCCAGCTGCCTGCTCTGACCACGTGGGGACGAGGGGAGGGAGGGAGGCCTCAAGGCTGCCTGACCGCTGGGACAGTGGGTCCAGGGAGGAAGCAGGACTTGTGTGGGTGGATCGGGAAGGAGGCGGCTGGACACAGGGATCAGGGGGCCCCTGAATCTGCATTTGGAGGCTGTTTCCTCATCCGTGCGTGGGATGACAATGCTGCCTGCCCTCTGACGGGCCGCCAGGGAGGTCCCGGCGGAAGGCCTGCCCTGGTTCTCTCGCTCTCCACACAGAGTTGCCAGACCATTCCAGGACCCTCCCTGGACTCCTTCCTGCCCAGCTCCACCTCCCGGAGCCCCTTCCTCCTGCTCCCCTCCTCCCCGGGCACCGCCAGAGTAAGACTTCTGCCACCAGCCCTGCCTCCACCTCGTGGTTTTGTCCTGCGTCAGGGCGGGTTTTCCAGATGGCGTGGAGCTGGTGGCTAGACAGCTGTGACGCGGCTGGCCGGGTACGTGTCATGGATGTACTTGGATGGGGTGCTCGCTGCACAGGTGGGGAAACTGGGGTTCATGGAGGAAATGTGCAGCCCCGGTCCCGGCTGCCTGCAGAGCCCCCCTGTGGGTGAGCTGGGAGAGGCAGGGTGGGGACTGTGCCCGCAGAGTGGGGTTGCCAGAGGCTGAGTGGATACCAGGTGTGGAGCAAGCCATGCCTGGGGCACTGGAGGGAGGTGCTGCTGGCCGGAGCGCGGGTCACATCATGCCTTCCCTCTGGGCGCCCATCCCGGCCCCACGCCCTTCCTGTCTCCAGCTCAAGGCTCTAGGTCTGGGACTGGCCTCAAGGTGTTCCAAAAGACAAGGAGGGAGGAGTCTCTAAGACCCAGTGGTCAAGGGGTGTCAGAGCACTGCGGCTGAGAGGCCAGCAGGCGCTGGAAGAGGCTGGGGGGGGTGGAGAGGGACACCCCGCGTACCACCCCCATTGGCGCAGTCTCAGAGACATGATGGTGGACCCCACAGCCGTGTCTCAGCCACTGCACCCTTGTAACAGACTTGCGGACCCTTGCAAGGTGCCCATACCTTCATGGATGCCGCCCACCCAGCACTCCCTTCCCCAGAGGGGAAGTCCTGCCTGAGGCCGCCAGCTGGGGCTCCTGATGCCAAATCGACCCAGATCTCCCTCTGCAGCCCCCAGCCCCCACCCTGGGGGCTGCACCTGGGGGCTTCTGTGGGGAAGGAGGATCCCTGAACCACCACTGGCCAGGCTCACCGCACTCAGCCCCACACGGGCCCCCAGCGCTCACTGCCGTCTCTCCCCACGAACTGCTGTCCAGCTCCCAGCAGGGAGGTTCCCACTCAGTGCGGTCGCGACCGCCCCAAGCTCACCCCCAGCAGCGCCGGCCTGGTTTGCGTTTCAAACCTCAGCAATAAAACAGGCTCTCAACCACGTTCAGAGCCTTGCGACTCGGCACAGACAGCTGCTGGGACACGAGAAGGAAGCAAGGCGCTGGAGCTTCCAGAAGGGCGGCCCCCACGGGCAGCAGGACCGGGGCCTTGCTAGGGCCGCAGTCTGTGGCTGTTTCTGATGAAGACTCAGAAGGCATGACCTCCATGCATGGTCACTGGCGTGTGGGCAGGGCCCCAGAGCTGAGGTCCTCACACCCACCATGCAGCCATTCCCTCAACAATCCTGCTCTTTGCCAAGCACTGGGCTGGGGGCTGAGGGGGTGTCCAGCCTGGAGGGTCCTCACTTGGCCGGATGCAGGCACCTGGGCTCAGGGCTGGCTGCCAGGGTTGGAGCCAGGGGTGTGCAGGGAAGTGTCCTCTCCGCTGGGTAGGCTGGGAGGCACCTGGTCTGACCCACTTACTTTGGAATAAATGCCTTCTCTTCTGTGTTTGGCTTCAATTCTAACCCTCCTGCCTGCTCCCTCCTTGACCACAGAACTCTCAGAGTAGTCCTGGGCATCCTCCACCTCAAGACTTCCGTTGTCTTCCCTACGGAGTAAAGAGAAGGTGAAGTGGGCTGACTGTGTCCCTGTGGGCGAGTGTTTGCCAGATAACATCTCTGTTTCAAGGAAAAGGTCTTGTGAACGTGTTGCCAGCATCCGCAGTGCCCGTTCGCTTTGTGGGTCTTTCCCCTGCAGGGCCACGTCTCCTAGGTGTTTGGCAAGGGCAGGTGTTTGTGGCGAGGCTGCTAAGAGGGCCAACTGTTTTCTAGTATTTTCACCTGTGACTTTGGTGAGACAGCTGAGCACGGCCCAGATGCCTAAGGAACATTTTGACAGAGTCACTCTGTTAAGGTGGTGCCAACGTGCGTTTCCCCCTTCTAAGATGTAGGCTGCCTCTGGCTCCCGCAGGCCCTGAGCACAGCTGAGCTCTGCCCCACCCACCCCATATTGTCTGCCGGTCCTGGCCCAGAGGGTGGGGCACCTACAGAGAGAATGGCTGCCCCCGGTCACAGTGGTAGAGGGAGCAAAGATGTTGGCTGTGGTGGGTGGAAGGCAGCGGTGCTGGCGGAGCAGGTGGCACGGCAGGTGGGGGAGCTGGTGGTGTGGCGGTGGTGCTGACGGGTTGATGGCAGGGCAGATGGTGGAGGCGGTGGTGCTAATGGTGAGACTGATGGTGGGGGTGATGGCAGAGATGGTGAAGCAGAAGGTAGAGGTGGTAGCGGTGGCACTGTAAGGGGCTGAGGCGGGGGCGACGGTATGGAGGGAGCCACACATCAGCCTGGCCCAGCACTGTTCCAGCAGAGATTTAGGGGACAGCAGGTGCCGGCGCACAGCAGCCCACCCACAGTAAATGCCCAATGCACTGACGAGGCGCAACATTTCACCCCCTCAGCGGCCCAGGGCCCCACCCCAGGACGGGGGAGACAGAACTGGCACTGAGATGTCACCCTGCAGCCTGAGCTGTTCCTGCCCTCCTGAGTTCCTGGCCCCAGAGCTCCCACTGGGAGTCCTGCTTGAAAGGTCTGGGCCTGAGTGGCAGCCCCAGACTCCAGAGGAGAGGGAGAGGGAAAGGGGGCTCAGAGATGACAGGCCTGCAGAGTCCCCCACACCACCCCCAGTTGCCACCTAGGGGGTCTACAAAGAAGCAGGCCCCTCCCTGAATGTCTGGGCAGGTCCCCAGCCTCTTGGCAGGGGGCCTCAGGTGTCAGCTGGGGGCAGGGACCACGTGGCCCTGGGAGGGGCTGAGACCTTGGCAGGCCGAGTGAGGGCCTGAAAGGACCAGGTGTCTCACTGGGAAACTGAGGACTCAGGCAGCACTTGCCGGGTGTCACACTGCTGTTGGTGAGGGAACCAGGAGAGTCTTCCTTCACTGAGCAGGGGACCAGTTGGGAGGGAGGGGGGCTGAACACGATCACTGCGCGCTGCCCAAGCTCCAGGCGGCCGGGCAGAGGCGAGGGACCCGGACGGGCGCGGCGCTGGACTCGCCAAGGTGGCCGGGCTGCAGCTCGCACCCCCACCCCCGCCCGCCTCTCCGCGGGCCGCTGTCCGGCCTTGGCCGCCGGAGGGAGGAAGCCTGTCCTCATTCCACCTCTGGCCGCCGCGGTGCCAAGTTGCTGGCGGCGGCGGGAGTCGGGGCCGGCGGGCAGCGGCCGGGGCGCAGCGCCCTCCCTGGCGCCCCCCGCGGGCTCGGGTTACTCACGTAGAGGCCGGAGTGCTCGGCGCCGAAGAACGGGAAGGGCACGGAGAGCGGCAGCAGCCCCGAGCCGCCGTCGTCCTGCTTGGGGGTGACGGCGTCGCCGCGCTCCGCGCCGAACGGGTAGAAGTCGGCGAGGGCCACCGCGCCGCGCACGCCGCGCACCCCGAGTCCGAGGGCCGCGGCCAAGAGCAGCGCCCAGGTGGCGCCGCGCCGCATCTCCGGGGGTCGGCGGGCGGGGACAGAGCGGGGACGGAGCCGGGACGCAGCTGGGACACAGCGGGGCGGAGGGGGACGCGGCGGAAACACAGCGGGGACGGACAGGGACGGAGCGGGGACACAGCGGGACGGAGAGGCGACGCGGCAGGATGCAGCGGGATGGAGCGGCTCTGCGCGGCCCCCGCGGGGCTGGGGCGAGGCCGCGGTCGGGAGCGGCCGGCAGGGCCGGGCGGGTGTGCGGGGAAACGCGGGCGCGCCGCCGGTAGGCTCCCCGCGACCCGCGCCCGCTCGGCCGGGCGGCGCTCGGGTCGCCTCTGGCGGAGGAAGGCGCCGGGCGGGACCGCGTTCGGGACCGGGCCCGCCCCCGGGGCCGCGATTTAAATACCCAGCCGGGCGGTCCCTCGGGCCGGGGCGGGGCCGGGGCGGGCCATGCAAATAAGGCGGCTCTTAAAGCGCCAGGCCTGGCAGGAGGCCCAGCCCCCGGGTCCCCGGGTCCCCGGGCCCCCGCCCCGCGCCCGCGCCCGCCCGGGGTGCGCTGGCCTGGGCAGTGGCGAGGTGAGGGCTTCGCGGGCGCTCCCTGCGGCGGGGCGTCCTCCTCCTCCCGCGTGGGTCCCCAGCTGCCAGCGTGGGGCTGGCCCAGAGGAGAAGCCCTGCCCACAGAGCTGTTCTGGGGCCGACCCTGAGCCCTGCCTGAGATGTTGGGCCCAGGGGCAGGCTTCCTGCGTGCCCGTTCAGGCCCCTGCGTGGCCAGCGGACCCTGTCACCCTCCTGCCAGAGTGAAGTCAGTGAGGGCCACCCTGACTGAGTGGTGCCTGGGTGAACCCTTCTGGAAGTGGCCAGAAGCCAGCCTGGTTCTGTCTCCTCACCTCCCCACCAGCCCTGAGGCTTGCCATCTGGTTTCACGTGAGGGGGACCCCCGGGCCTGGGTGGCTTTAGGCATTAAACAAAATGTTTTCCGCCTGCATGGCCACATCAGGGAGATGGGATCAGGGACCCAAGGAAACCTCCCAGCAAGAGAGCCTCGGTGAGTCCTGGGCACAGCAGCCCTCCGTCCGGGAGGCTTGGGGCAGGCAAGGGGCAGCCTGGTGGGAGGGCAGGACCTCGATTGCCTACAGTTCTGGTTCTGTGTCTCCAGCCTTTCTCTCGCCTCTGGGACCGCTGATCTTAGGCTCACTCTTTGCGTGCTTGTCCCTCCAAGGCCGCTGGCCTCCGGCCCACCTCGGGGTCCCGTGGTGTGGGGCAGGGCCTGAGCCCTAGGGCCCCAGTCCCTCTCCCAGCGCCTGGCTCTCGAAATGCTGGTGTGGGGGGCTGCGTGGCTACTAGCTGAGCCTGGGGCCCTGGAGACAAGGGTGGGCCCTCCAAGATGAGCAGGAAGGGGGAAAAGAGCTGCCACTCAGGTTCCGGGTGGTTTTACACTTGGCTTTGCGTTATTCTGTATTTTCTGAAATGTCTTCAATGAGCATGCGCCATTCTGCAGTCAGAGCAAGGAACATAAATTGTGATTTGTAAGAAATTGTGGAGGGTCCTCCGCGTGTGAGTGCATGACTGGGAGTTACGGCCTTGTCAGATCCCTACTTGTCCTGCTCCCATGACGGTCCCGACCTTCAGGGTGGTATCAGGGCCAGGTGCAGAATGTCAGGAGGCTCCCACTGCCGGGGCTGACCCTGGCGTGGCACCCTACTGAGAGTGACCGCCCCTCAGATTCTGCCCTAATCCCCCTCTGCTCAGCAGTGGGAGGGCCGCCCTGGGCCAGGCTCCCGGCTTGGAGATCCACAGGCCAGCAGGATAACCTTGGTTCCAAGAAACGAAGGATGAGAAGAGGCAAGCCCTCCCACCCTGGGAGAGAAGAAGTCGGACATGACATCCAATTGTAGGGGCTGCGCTGGGAGCAGAGCCCCAGTTTCACAGGCTCCCAGCGGGGACCCGGGAGGAAGGGCTGGTTCTCACACACCCCAGCGCACCTCCCACGTGCAGACACACCTCTCTCACACGCTCCCCCATACGTGCACCCATGGAGACAGTGCAGCCACACGCACACACACTCACACACACACACTCAAATTTGCAATGCCTGGTACCCTGCTGGCTCAGCTGCTGAGAGGGGAGGTGGGGGAAGCCTGAGCGAGGTGCAGCACAGAGGTCATGGCCATGGTTGGAGGAGGGGTGTGGCCACCTCATCTTCCTTGGATAGGGAGTGTCCCTCTGGAGCCTCACGGGCAGAGCCGAGTGGGGTCAGGATGCACAGGGCAGCCCAAGGGCAGAGCTGCCAGGAGGCTGGTTATCGCGGCGAGAGCCCAGGAGGAAGTGATTTTCAATGCGTCTTCTTACTGTGAGAACCTGGCAGCCCCCTGCCGTCTGTGCCATGGGCTTGGGGCCCAGGGGAAGGCCGGCCCCTCATTTGTTTCCTCAGGCGGGAGGGCAGGGGGCCCAGCACCAAACCCCTGGGTGACTGTGAGATCCTCAGGCTGGGCCCCACCCTGGAGAGCAGGTGCTCATGGTGGCCAGCCACAGGCAGGGCTTGGGTGGTGACCCCCAGCGAGGCCATGCTTTCCCGGGCAGAGGCCAGCTGACGCTCCACGGCCATCACCCTGGTCCACTTACAGTTCCATTTGGGAGACCGGGGGTTAACACGAGGCTCCACCATGCTGGGCATTACATTTCCACACACACACACACACACACACACACACACACCCAACTCTGTAGGCAAAAAAGAGAAAAAAAATTTTTTTCCAGGTGCTAAAAATATTATCAGGAAATATTTTTCAGCAATGTACTGTTTCAGGTTCCCCTCTGGACTCAAGGGTGCCTTTGTCTTTGCCACAGAAAGTCCACATTTATCAAAACCAAAATCACTTTATCAAGCAGGCCCGTTCTGCGGCCGGGAAGCTGAGCCTCCCCAACAGGCCTGGGATATTTTAATTTAGGACCGGAGTGTGTGTGTAGTTTAGAGGGGGAGCCCCAGAGCTGACCTCGGGACACCCCAGGACTCCATGCAGGCCAAGGTGGGGAGCGTCCAGCTGGTCCCTGGAGGGCTGGGCTGCTAGTGGCAGGGGCTGGCTGGCTGCATGCTCCTTTAGCTTTCTCTCCTTCTCCTCAGAGCAGCCGGTCCTCCCATGTAGGTGAACCCAGAAGCCTCTGCCCCAGGGAAGCCCTTACCTGCTCTGGGAATGGGTCCAGGAGGTCACAGGGCCTGGAGGGGCAGATAGGGTCTGGCTCCCAGGGAGGTCCACCCCAGGTGGTCACTACACTGTAGGGCTGGAAGGGGCCTTGGAGCAGCTGGTCCACTGAGGCAGAGATGGTGGGGCTGGTCCACGTGTGGGACGGGCGCCCCCAGCAGAATCTCACATAGAAGCCACATGCTCACCATTGGAAATGCTTAGGAAAACACCAATTTATTTCCATTAGAAAAATCCATTTTCCTAAGTGTATGACTTTATGTGGAATAAGTGAAAGTATTATTTCTTACATTGATCGAATTTTTGTTGAAATAGAAAAGTTTTGGAGGGCTCACAGGCACCTAGTGTCTGGGCAAGGAGGGCCCTGACACCTCCAGTCAGATCGCTGGTCGCGTTGTGGGTGGCCCTCATTTCAGTGCTGAGAAACCGTTCCGACCCTGCTCACGTCTGAGACGTGTTTCTCTTTTATCCCTGTGCTTTTATTAAGCACCTCCTCTGTGCTGAGGGCTCCAGTTCCAAAGGTGTGACACCCGAGAGCCCAGTGGGCGCCACAGGGATGCAGAGAGACTCCAGTCTCCAGCTTCTGGTTCTCCCCCACCGTCCCTCAGGTCCTGCTGAGGGTGGGGGTGGCGGTGGCGGAGGGGGGTCCCCCACAAGGAAGCTGCCTGCCGGCTTGGGGCGGAAGGGAAGGGACCCGTCCGCTACATGCCAGGCCCTGAGTGCCATGTGGCCCTGCCCTTCCCCATCGGTACCAATGCCCTTCCCCATTGGTACAGCGCCCTCCAGCGGCGGGGTGAGCCTGCCTGCTGCCCGCTGCTCTAACTGGCCACTGCAAGAGGGTGAGCAGCAAGGTGCCTGCACCACCACGAACGCCGCCTCTGCCTGGAGCAGCTGTTGCTCACGAATCACCAAGCTCTTCCCCTCTGAGCCTGGGCTGAACTTGCGAACCCTTCTCAACACAGCCACCGGCGATCAGGCAGGGCTGGCAGGCAGAGCGACGCCTGTTTGCCCACCCCTCTCTGGTCGCTGCTCTTGTGCAGCAACTCCATTGCCAAGGAAGTTCTGCTAGGATAGCCCATTGCCGGTGCTGGGCCAGCCTCGAAACAGACACATAGATGGTCTGTCTGGGCCACAGCTCAGCGTGACTGTTGAGGGGAGGTCGCTCCACGAGTCCTCGAGGGTGTCATGGGGGCTCCTGGAGGGAGGGGGCAGCTGGGGCGACCAGCAGCTGTGCACCAGGCATTTGCTGGGCTGGCTGGCGCCCCACAGATGTTGTAAACACACCACTTACAGAACAAAAGAGGCCGCTTGGAGAACAGACAAGTCACTCTGACCAGCATTGATGGGGGAGCAGAGAGGGAAGCTGACAGGTGACCCAGGCCGTGGGCCCAGGATGGCTGTCTCCGTCTCCACAGCAACCAGGGCTGGATTCCCGCAGGAATTGTCCCAGAGTTTATGGGCTGGGAAAGTGGGTGGTTCTCTGACAACTAGCTTTGACACCCCGACGTCCCTCACGGCTGGTGAGTCTCAGGACTTGGTTCTGAGTCGTTTGCAGCCACCTGCCACTGTGACGGACCTGCAGTCCCCGACACGGGAGGTCCTGCTGCCTCTGGAGGGGCTGCGGCGGCCGGGCCTTGCAGGGCATTATGTTTTTGGCTTCAGTTGGTGGAAATGTTTTCCATGTGTTTCCCCATGTTTACGGAGCTGAGGGCACGGAATGTGGCCTGTGGCTGCGGAGGCCGGCCTGACGGGGCCTGGCCACCAGACTCTGGCCAGGTCAGCACATCTGAAGCAGCACCAGGCCCGGTGCAAGCTGCGCAGACAGTCTCTGCTGCTGGGGCGGGGGCTGTGTCGGAGAGCAGTGTCTGAGGCTTGGTCCAGCACCAGCCAGAGGCCGAGGACCCAAGGGCTGGGGGAGCGCCCTGTGGTCAGTGGAGCAGAGGGTGCCCGCCGACCCCCGGGGTGAGCGGTGAGCTCCGAGCGGTGGGCCCCGGTGCCCCTCTCGAGCGCGGCCCCGAGCAGCACGAGGCCTGAGCTTTCCCAGCCGGGGTCCTGCTGCCCGGGGGTCAGGCCTGCGGCGGCCGCGTGGGCTGGGCACTGGCTGCAGGGCTCACTCCTTGGCCTGGACGGCCTGGCCGAGGCAAGCTTGTCGCTGCCGCTTCGCTTCCTGGTCCAGCTGCTCCTTCAGGCTGGCCACCTGGGGACGGGCAGGCGCTCAGAGGGGTGGGCAGGCCTGGTGGCCAAGAGCTCTGTGACAGGGAGGGCCGGGAGGCCACAGTCCACAGCTCCCACCTCAGCATGAGCACCACCCGGGGTCACCCGCACCCCTGGTGGGCGGACGACCTCCACTCAGGCCGTGAACACGTGCCAGTGATAAGGGATTAACGCTCCTTGGCTCATAGATGTAGCAAACGTGGCTTGAAGGGTGGGGGACACTAACTTGGGGGTGGCACTGGGCAATCACTTTGTGTCTCTGGGCCTGAAGTCCCTCACCTATAAAATGAGGGTTTTGTCTGGGCGAGTGGCTCCCAGGTGTCTGACAGCTCGGAGCGGGTGGGGCAGCCCGGCCGGCGTGTCTGGTGTCTGCATGTCCGCGTGTCTGCGTGTCTGTGTGCACGTGCGTGTGGGCCGTGTGGGTGCACGCGCAGGGCTCGGTCCTGCCTTGCGGCTACCTCGTCCCCCCAGTGCTCCCTCTCCCTGACTCTGCGGGGGCCGCCGCCACTCCGACTGCTGTGCACCAGGCCCTCTCTGGACCTACACACCCCGCGACCCCTGGCCGAGGGACGGTCCTCACCCCGCTTTACGGGGGGCGAGGGGGGCACAGAGAGGGTGGTGACCTGCTCCAGAATCCCCTCTGCCCCTCAGTGAGGCATGCGAGTGACAGGAGGGAAGTGTGGGGGCTCTTGGAGGTGGTCTGGAGCCCACTGGGCAGTGGCGCTGCTGGGGGACCTCAGGCTGAGGCCAGAGGGGTGCCCTGCAGGGCCCTCCCTGCCGCCCTCTGCTGCCCTCACCCCCGGGCGCCAGGCCCCCACCCACCTGCTCCTCCAGCACCTTCACCTGCTGCTGGTGGGTCCTCCTCTCTTGGGACGCCAGGCTCTGGGTGGCCTCCGTGGCCAGGTCTCGCTGGTGCTGGGCAACCAGCTCCCGGAGCCGCTGGGCGTGGGCCTGCTCCAGCCCCGCGATCTGGACCTAGGGTGAGACCGCAGGCACATCACTGCTGCCCGCCCACCCGGGGCTGCTCAGAGCCCTGGGGCCGCGGTGTCCGACGCTCCCCTTGGGGCCACTATTCCTTTGTCCAGCCCTCAGTAGGCCCCACTGCCCTCTGCTGGGGCACAGGCCCTGGCCAGGACGGGCAGGCGTGCCTGGGGTTCAGGACACACATCCTGCCACCGGGGCCATGTCTGGACTGGAGCCCCACCCACCGGCCTCCAGGGGGAGCCCACACCCATTTTCACGTGTCCTAGTTCCCCTTGGCTGGACTGGGGGTCCCACAGGCATCACGGGCCGATTCTCACCCCCTCCCCACCTGCCAGTTCCTGGTCTGGAGGCAGAGGGTCTGTGCAGTGGTGGAAGGGGAGGGCCCTGACACCTGCGGGAGCAGCCACGGGACCTGCCTGCAGGCCTGCCAGACCCTGTGTTTCCCACGCTCCTCCCTCCTCTGGTCCATGCGCTGGCTCACAGGTCCCGGACTGTCCCCCACTCCCGTGGGCCTGTGGAGCCCTGGGCCCTGGTTCCAGCTCTCCTGGGGACCTGAGTGTCGCCCTGTGGACCCCTTGGTTGTCTGGGGCACCTGTGCTGTGTGGGAGTGTTCCCACCTGCCCTTCTCATCTGCGCATGCACGTGTGTGTGTGTGTGTGTGTTTGCACACATGCATGAGACAGAGGCACCCTTCTGGGACCCACACCCACCTGGACACCCTGGCTCCTGGGCCAATTCCCAGACGGGGGCGTGGAGCTCTGCCGGCCCAGCTGACCCGCAGCTGGTGGTTCTGCCTCAGGGCCTGTCCACTTCCCGCTGCAGGGGCTCAGGGGCTGGGCCGGCCCCTTCTTCTCAGCCCTGCCCTCATTTGGTCCCTGTCCCTTCTCAGCTCTGTCTGCAAGAGCAGAGCCTGTGGTCGCCCCCTGGCGGGGGTGTGGGGTCGGGCCAGCTTCCCTCTGGGGAGCACGTGGGGTGACCCCGGGAAGGGTTCTGATCTCCTGATTGCTGGCTGGGTCGGGGCAGGGCACCCCCTGGGCCAAGACACCCAGTACCCTGGGGCCGTCCAGCATGTGCAGCTGGTGCGAGGGCTGAGGGAGGACCACCCGTCAAGCTGCCATCCTGCTTTGGACCATCTGCTTCTCTTGGGGGTGTCCTGGGTCTACCTCCCGGCCTTTCCAGCCTTCTTCCCAGCCTCACGGAGCCTCCACCCACTGCCTCCTGTCTCCGCTGCACCTGCAGCCAGCCAGAGGCCCCAGGCACTCCCTGTCTCTGTGTAGGGTTGGGGCAGTGGTCTCAGGCAGAGGGCCAGCCCA
This sequence comes from Vicugna pacos, assembly GCF_048564905.1. Taxonomy (NCBI): domain Eukaryota; kingdom Metazoa; phylum Chordata; class Mammalia; order Artiodactyla; family Camelidae; genus Vicugna; species Vicugna pacos. The sequence continues at coordinate 96,129,676 of NC_132991.1, read as the reverse complement.
GCTGCTGGAGGCCCAGGTCGGTCCTCACTTCAGTGCCCTCTCAACCTGCCCCCACCCCCGCCCTGGGCTGGGTCAGGCCTGGTCTCTCAGGGGCCCTGGGACGCAGCGGGTCAGGCTGGAGGGCGCAGGTCTGGGGCCGGTGGGCAGAGCATTGCAAAAAGAAGGATCTCTTCCTTTTCCAGGGCTGAGGGAAACGAAGAGTCTCCCGCCGCTGAAAAAGGAAGTCCTGCTCCTTTAAAAGTCCAGCTACACTCTTGGACGTGCATGTTAGAAAGAGAAGGGAAAAGTGGAATCCAAAGTAAATAAACGGCCGCATCCGGGTTTCCCCTCCTGAGACACCAATAAAGGGTTTATGGGTTTTCGGGCCCCTCACAGCTGACCTCCTGGAACTCATTAGCTGTTCCTGCCCCGCCCCCCGGCTCCAGGGGCCACGGCTGGCTCCGCTGGCCGGGCTGATGCTCAGCGCCCCAGCCCCTGGGCCTCCCACCCCCAGTGGCCACGGGAGACCCCGACTTCCCTAGCTCAGCACCGGGCCTGTCCTTCTGGAGAACCCTCCCATCCCCGAGTCCACCCCAGCTGGACGGCGTGTGCCTGGTGGCCGGGGCCTGCCAGGGACAGATGTCCCTGTGTGCTTGGGGACACATGACCAGGGCAGACGCTCTCCGGGAGGCTCCAGGCCCGGCAGCCCCTCACCCAGCGGGCCTCGCTGCCCTCCTTCAGGAGTTATGGTCAGTCTGCTCTGGAACCTGCCCTCCTCGTCAGCCGCCACCCCTGTGGGGCTCCCACCCCTCCGGGTTGATCCTGACACAACACAACACCCTCTTTCCTGCCCCTGCCGTGGCCGACGGCCTCTGCCTTTTCTCCAGCCCTGACCCAGTCCTTTTCACTCCTGGTTGGTGTCCACACGCTCCACTGGCATCTTTGTCCTTCAGAGCCTGAGAGCCCTGGGCCCTGTCCTCATCCCAGAGGCCACGACTGATCAGCCTCTGTGGTGCCCCGGCCCCTCTGCCCTTGGGCCAGGCCGCCCAGACAAGCCCCGCGCCAGCACAGAGCCAGCCTGTGCAGGGCCTGGCAAGCAGGTGACATGGGAACAAGCTCAGGATCCACCGGGCCTGAGGTGGCCCCTGCAAAGTCCATGGGGCTGTGCCGTGTGACACGTGCCCCCCACCTCCCCCCAAGGGCCTTGGCCGGACCCCGCTGCCTGGACCTGCCAGGAGTGACCAACGCCCTCCCTTCTCGGCCTGGCTCCCTTTACAGCTGAGTGCAGGCTGGCATGGCCCTCCCTCACCTCTGCCCGGGGCCCGCGCTGTGGTGGGAGGGGCAGCAGCTATACCTGGACGCCTGTGCGGAGCCAGCAGGTCCGTGTCCCCACGCCCCTCCTCTGTCTGTGCCGTACACAGCTCCGGATCCCGGCACCAGGGGACGGGCAGTGAGACCCTCTGCCCAGATGTGGCCCAGGTGCACACAGAGGCTCTCAGCCGTGACCTGTCAGGCCGCTGGGGCAGCAGGACCCGCATCCTTGCCCCAGAGAGGCCCTGCGAGGGCTGCCCTGCGCTGGGGTCCAGGACTGAGGGCCTTAGCGCCTGCCTCCCCTACTTAGTAGGTGGGGACACTGAGCCTTAAGGGTCAGGTGCCTTGGGTGCCTGGTTGCCAGCCCAGCAAAAGCTGTCCACCTCTTGAACGTCGGTCTTCCCTCTTCTGGAGTCCCTGCCCTGCCCACCCCTGGGGTTGTTGTGAGGGCATCAGAACCTGGGCCCACACCTAGCTACCCACTCCGCCTGGGGTCAGCCGGGTGGGCCGTGCCATGTGCCCCCTCCCTGGTCCTGCAGGGCAGAGGCAGCACCCGGGAACAGGGCGTCACCTTTCGGGCGATGTGACCTGGGAGGTCCTGCACACAGCGGGCCTATGAGGTGGGCCCGCAGAGCCATAACGGGGGTGGGGTGACATTCTGCCTGTTTTCAAGGACAGCATTTCCTTTCTCCAGGCTTCAGTTTCCCCATCAGTCAACCTGGGTCCCAGGCAGAGGCTCTGGAGAACCCCACCTGATTTCAACCCAAATACCTCCACTCGACCTGTTTCAGATCGGTCCACTCCCACCTCAGTGTCTGGGTCGCTCCAGGTCTGAACACCTCCCCCACACCGAGGGACCCGTTCCTAAAGTGAACGCTGGGCCCTGCCCTCTGGGCTGCTCGCCTTGCCCTCCCGCACATGTGCTGGGCGGGCGACTTGCCCCTCCAGCAGCCCCCACTCTGGGCCAAGCCTCATCCTGCTCTCATCCAGGCCCCGGTGTAGTGTGTCCAGTTGCTCCTGGGGAAGGGAGACATGGCCCTCCTGGAAACACAGGCTAGGGGTGAGCTCAGGGGAATTGTGGCACCAGGCACCTGCCCAGACCACGCGCAGAAGGCTGAGATGTAAAGAAGCAAGAACGGGTCCAGCACGGCGCGCACTGACCGCGCAGCTGCTGATGTAACCTGGCAGGGGGTCCTAGAATGCAGGCCATATTGGCCCAGCCTGGGCAAAGGCTCAGCGGGCAGGTCCTCTGTTGTGGCCAGACTGGCCTGGGAAGAAACCTCCACCGTCCCTCCCCTGCTTCCGGCCCTTGGGACAAAGACCACCACGGTCCCTCCCACTGCTTGCAGAGCCTGCTGGGCTCGGCCCCCTCTCCCCCGTGCCGTCCACTTCCAGCCTTTCCCTCTGGGCCCACCGTGTGCTCCTCTGACTCGGGCCTCCCCTCTCGCAGCCTGAGTGCCGGGGCCCCACACTGACACTGGCCGCCATGGGCCTTCCCCCACTGCTGCCCCGCAACCCCACCTCCCCATCACCCTCCGCTCTGAGCCCCCAAGAGGGGACAGCACCTGCCGTGTCCCCAGGCTGGAGCCGGCGTGGCGGGGCCTGGGGAATTATCGGGACACAGCCCGTCCATGTTGCAGCCTGGCTTCAAAAGCCCACGAGCCTCCAGATCTGAATCTTCCCGTGTGTCCCATGGGAGGAGGGGTCAGGGCCTTTGGATACGAGGGACTCTGAAAAGTGGGGAGCCACGTCGGCCCCTGCTGCGGGGGGCAGGTGGGAGGGTGAAGGGGGGGCCCGGGGGACCCGTCGGGGCCCCGCAGTTGTGCACATGGAGCCTGTGGCGGCTTGGGCTGCAGGGGCTGAGGCGAGGAGTTTGGAGGAGAGCAGGAGGTGGCTGCGTCTGAGGGTCCCCCTGGCTTGGACTGCGGGTGGCCCAGGACCCATTTACTGAGATGGGAGGGCAGGTGGGGGAGCACGCTTGAGGGGCCTCCCAGGGGTCACTGGACTCGGTGTGGCAGGGCCAAGTGGCTGTGGAGGCCCAGGCACTGGTGGCCAGGGGACGGGGGCTGCTGTGGTGATGGGGGGAGGAGGGGTCCGAGGCCAAGTGGACGTTAGAGGAGATGACAGCCCAGGGCGGACCCAGAGCTGGCAGAGATGGGAGGGACAGGAGGGTTTCCTGAGGGAGGGAGAGGTCAGTTCCCCATGTGGAGCGTTCCAGGGGGTTGGGTAGACGCAGACCCCAAAAGGGCCCTTTGGATGGGACCAGAGTTTCCTGTGATTTCTTTGTGTGTGGTGGGGGGTGGAGGGGCTGAAGCTGTGGGAGGTGGGCAGCCCTTCCAGAAACCAGGCTAGAGGAGGGGAGAGGGGCCAGCAGAGAGGGGAGTGGCGTATGGGTTGTTGGGGGCAGGAGGGTGCTTGTTTAGGAAGAGGGAGCCTGGGCTTAGAGCCAGAGAGGGGAAGCTGGAAGGCACGGGACCCCCGATGGCCCACATAGGCGCCAGCCCTCAAGTCACAGGGCCCCCCCCCCGCCAGCAAACTTGAGTCATTCACAGGGACCAAGCTGTGTCCCGGGGGTCCGTGTGTCTAAGGGGCCTTCGCCTCCACTCTCGCGCTCAGTTTCAGGAAATGCGGGAGGAGGGCTGACTCCGGGAGGGGTGGGGCGGCCGGCCACGTGCTAGCCGAGGCTGGTGCCGGCGAGGCAGATGGGTGACCCCGGACTTGCTGGTTTTGGTCTGACACTTGCGCACTTCAGAAAAGGAAAGGAAGGAGGGCGATGCTTGTACCTAAAATTGGGAGGTTCCACCCTTCTTTGAAAATTACAATTTTCTGTTTGTACACATTTTCCAGTAGAAAAGCAGAGGTTTCCTTCAAACATGGCTTAAATATGTCATGGTGTTTCACAGAGGCCCCAAACCACTCATGGGAAGCATTATGCTCCTCTTGTAATGACTCAGCTTTTATGGAATTCAAATGAACCGTAGTCATTGAACGGGGCACCCTCCATGGACACCCCCCTTTGGCCCCCGAGTTATCCTCACTTCTGTGTTGCTTTGCTTCTGCGCCCTGACGCTGCAGGAGGTGTGGGCTGGCCAGGCCAACCTCACAAAACCGGGCTCGCTGTGAGGGCTCAGCTGCGGGAGAGCCGGACCCCGCCTTCCGCTCAGGCTTGACCGGCAGCTCTGTGGGCTCCCCACCCCCCAACTCTGGGGCTTGGGGAAAGGACGCGGGATTGGTGGGCGCCCTTAGACTGGCCCCCAGCCTTGATTTCTCCATCTGTGTCACGGGTGACCTCACGGGGTTCTCGTCAGGCCCAGGAGAAGAATGGGAGGACTGTAAGGACCCCACCCCGGGTGGGTCTGGGGGCTGCTGTAAAGTGGGGGCCTTTAGAGGCCACTAGCAGAGCAGACGAGAGGGAGTCTCACTAAACACCCTGCCTGTTGCACCAGAACAGAGCCTCCCACGACCCTCAACCCATCCCTTAGGCCCCTGGAGTTCAGATCTGATACCTTTTCACCCACTGGTGTCAATGGATCGACTTGCTCACTGGCTGGCAAGGTCCCCGGCTCCCGGGGCGGGTCAGCGCTGGAGCAGCACACCGCCTCCTGGTCCTGCCCTCTGGGGCCTCGGAGCCCCCGGCCCGTCCTAGGACAGAACTGGCACTGGGAGGTGCTCAGATGTAGGAGGGTTGGAGCCCCTCTCTTCACACAGTGGACCTTGGTGGCCCAGAAAGGGCCCGGGGTCTGGGGACGGTCAGGGACACTGGAGCCTCTAGACCTGCCCCGCCCTGCTGGTCACTCTGCCCACCCTCGTGCCGCCCCTCCTGCTCTGACCGCCGAGTGTTACAGTCGGCTTTGCTAACCCATTTCACAATTTCCTTGGAAAATCTCAAGCATCTATTCTTCCCTGTAAACTTTGCAATCAGCTTGTCATGTTTCCCTGCAAACATGCCGCAAACAAACAGAAGACACCAAACCTGGAAAGCCAGCAGCCAGCTGACAAACCAGGAGCACACGGTCCCCGCCGCCCCGAGTCAGCCTCTCTCCACAAGACGAGGCACAGCCACAGGAAGAGGCACAAACGTTTAATTATTCCTTTAAATAACCTTTGAATTAAAGAAGTAAAAACTCACTCCTAGAAAGCTGGTAGAAAAGGAAAGGAATTCATATCAAAAACCTCTGGGGCACAAACCAAACCACAACTGGGGAAGATGTGACAACACCGAACGCTTTTGCTGTGGGAAGAGCGAGCCCGACGTAAATGCATCACTTCCTCTAAGAAATCAGAAGAATTACAACCCAAAAGAGGATGCTCACAGGGTTGAAAGGGGATTAACGAGGCAGAAATGGGGCAAGAGCTGGGAGCTGACTCTTCGAAAAGACCCGTAAGACAGACGAGCCGTTGGCAAGTTAGATTAAGAGAAACCGACGGAAGTCTCCAACGCGGACAGAAACAGGCCTGGCTGCAGGTGTGAATAAGGTCTAACTCCTCACGTAAATGGACCGGTAAACAAGCGAGCCGGTCCTCGGCAACGTGTTTAAAAACACGAGACGGACGTCTCCCTTGTGTCGAGAACTGACCCCGGAAGAGAGGGAAGCCTCAGCCAGAGCAGTGAGGGGAGAGCCGCACCGTTTAAGGGGCCAGGGGTGCAGCGTGTCTGCAAGAAGCTCCCTTCAGCCTCCCGGGAGAGCTCAACTCTCAGGCTATGCAGACGATGCCAGGTGGCCGAAAGACGGATAGCTCGCCAGTTCATTCTGTGCAGACAAAACACTCTTCACACAAAGCATCTGACACCTGCGGCTGGCACACGGGCGCAGACGCCCTTGACGAGCCCTCAGGAGCCCTCCCGCGCCGCCGCCGAGCCGCCCTGCCCTCCAGCCTCCGCTTTGCTTCTGGAACCTGGACTGAAGCTTGGCCTGGGCCCCGAGGCGAGTGCTCTGGAGAAGAAGAGGGGAGGGTGTGGGAGACGCAGGGTGCAGGCATGTGAGGAGCTGGTGGACGTGGCGAGTCTGGGTGCCAAGAGGGCGCCGCGGGCCCTCTGAGCGACGAGGCTGTGGCCCGGCCCCAGCCTGAGGATAACATCGGGCAGCCTCTCCCAGTGGGTGGGGGGTGATGCTGGGTGGGTGCCAGGCCCCCCGCCGCGCCTCCCGCCGGCTCGGGCCAGCTGCCTGCAGGCCCCCTGGGCGCTGGGTTCAGCGCGTGTCCTAACCCTTGGGCTCGGTTCTGCATTGTTGATCTACTGAATTCCCAGGGTAGCCCTGGAAACGGAGGGATTTGCTCTCAAACAAGAATCGTACTGTTTGCATAGCACAGCCTACCATTTAATTAGAAAAATATGTTTTTAATTAACTTTCTCTTGACAAACACATTGGCTTATGTGAAACGGGGGAAAAATCCAGTCTGTGAGAGTGAAGGACGTTGTGTAAACGGCCACCTGGCTCTGGCGGGTGCTGGCAGCTTGGCAGCCCGGCCTGGGCGTGAGGGGGCGGCGGACAGCGGGGAGCGGGGCCCTGTGACCCCAGCCCCCCGCCGCTGGGAGCGCGTCAGCCTGGTCTGCTGTGGTACAGAGCGCCCTGGGCCTCCGGCGACTGAGGCGTGTCTGAAGCCTCTCCCAGGCGCCCACCACCGTGGCCAGCAGGTTACAAAAATTGGGAGAGACTTTCCTCAGAGCTGGAGACCAGGGACTTGAGGGTTCCCGAAAGATGGAGAGCAGAGGGAGCCAACTGGCCCGAAAATAGGAGAATCGATAATTGCCTGGATTCAGAAAAATTTGATGCCATTCTGATAGACTTCGGCACACACACTTCCCCAAACAGCTGACGAAGCAGGAGGATGGACGTGGGTAGGAAGACCCCAAAGGCCCTCTGCGCCCACGTGCGGAGGCCTCAAGGGCTGGAGCGGCTGCGGGACGAGGAGGGGGGGCCCCGAGGGGTGCGGGTCACGTGGGTGAGGCTCCAGGAAGGCCCCCTGGAGGCAGGCAAGTGCCAGGGTGGAGGAGCCTGGGGACACCGCAGCTGTGCCCTGAGGTCAGGGCCTCACCCCCCTATTCCTGGAGCAGGAAAGTTCTGGTGAGGACTCGGCATGGCCTCTCTGCCCACTCCCACCACCGCTCCTTGGAACCTTCCCCTCTGCCTTTCGCTGGGGCCTGAAATGTCTGGACAGAGACACTTGAAGTCCCTGAGGGGTCCGCTGTGCTCCCAGCCTTGAGCGAGGCCAGACCCCCTTCCTGAGCCCATACGTCACACTCAACTGTGGCTCAGCAGAGCAGTCAGGCCTGGAATCCGACCTGAGGGTCTCGAATCAAAATGAGAATAGAGTTATGGCAAGAAACGGGGATCATGTCAGAAAATGGTCATTGATGTTCAAGATGGTGAGACCAGGTGGGTGCCGGACAGATGGAGAAAAACACAGAGCCAACCCCAGGCCGCGTGGAGGCGTGGCGAGTGGACAGTGCGTCGAGGTCGCAGGGACCGAAGTTCTCCCCGACTTGGGAGACGTGGGAGGGGAGGTTCAAGGTCAGCGAGGAGGCGGGGCCCGGGAGCAGGGTGTGAGTCACTGGACAAAGACTGGGGTGGGGGGGCGGCGCAGCGGTGCTTTTAGGGGGAAAGGACTTGTTCAAACCAGAGAGAGACCTGATCCCGCAGGCGGAGAGGCCCCACGCCCAGGCAAAAACGACCGGCTCAAGTCGCTGTGACGGCGGCGTCTGTGCAGCTCAAAGCTCAGCTGGCTCTCTGGCTTTCTCTCGGAAGGAACAGCTCACAGCCTGACACCCTCCCGTTTCCTGACACCGTCTGAGACTGAGGTCAGAGGACAAACAGCTCGCCTGAAGCCTGAGGAAAGTCAGACCCCACAGAAGAGACGGGAGGTGAGCCCGACTCACCGAGCCACCTGCGCTCACCAAGAATCCAGCTGACCCCAGCCGTGAGGCCAGAGCTCTAAGACGGCCTGTGACCTTGGGCCCCTGAGGTCGTCCCGAGATGGCGCGGGGAAGGCTCTGCTCAGCTGGCTCCGAGTTAACCCAACGGGAGGGGCCCAGGCGGATGGGGAGGTGTTGGCGGGAGGGCGATTCCACCTGAGGGCCCTGCTGTCACTGCTACGTGACAACCTCGGAGAAGACCCGTGCAGGGCCAGGGCAGCCTCTAGAGACAGCTGGGAAATGGGCCCAGGGGACGTTCTGCATGAGCCTGTGAGGGCGCTCTCCCCGGAGCCCCAGGGAGGATGGGGGCTGGGGCCCAGCCCCCAGAGTGTGGAGTGGGAGAGGGACCCCGGCCCTGCAGAGGGGCTTCAGGCCTGAGGACTGGGAGCTCACGAGTGGAGGGAAGTCACCAGTCTGTAGTGACCCACAGCACAGCTGCTGGGGAGGAGGGTGCCAGATGGGGGCTGCTGTGGAGGTAAAGCCCCTGGCTGGGCAGACACGGCAGGGCTCAGAACCGGGGGCCGGGTCTTCAGGGGCCGCACACTGCAGGGGAGAAAGATGGAGGTGGGGCAGGTCTGGAGGAAGGCAGCGCCCCGGAACACAGAAGATCTCTTAAGCCCCAGGGCACAGGTGCGGGGCCCCGGCGGCTGGGGGAGGCCAGTGGCACAGCAAGGGGTCCCGGGCCAGCCACCAGAGTCCCTGAGCACAGGGGACCTGTGACACGACACATTCTCTTCACGCTTAGCACTGAATAGTAGGGAAAAAATGTTTCAATTGTTCTAGCCCCGCCCCCTCCCCCCACAAGAGGTGACTAAGAGAGGGGAACAGGGATGAGGCCAGGATGCAGGCACTGGAGGAAAGAGGCGAGGAGATGACCCCAGAGTCCAGGGACAGAAAGAAAGTTTTGGGAAGCATCAAACGTAGCAAGTGTCCTGTGAGCCACAGAGGAGAGGCAGAGCGTGTGAGTTACCACAAAACTTGTAAGTGGAATAAATTCCCCAGGGACAGGGAAAGACCCCCCCAAGGTAGGACTGGAACCAAAGCCAGGCTGATGAAGTGGTGGCCGAAAGTATAAGAAGCAGAAGCCTGGAGGCCAAGACGGGGACCCCGGGGGGCACTGCCTGCATCAGGCAGAGTAGAAGTCAAGACAACGGCACGTGACAGGGCGTGAGGCCTCCAGTCCGGGAAATGTTAGAGGGCGCGTGTCATAGGCATCCACCAGTTAAAGACCCTTAGAAGCAAAAGAGACCTTGCCAAAAAATATGGCCATGAGGAAGCTCAATACACATTCCTGGCTCTGATGAATTCAGAGACAGAATCAGTGTGGAATGTTTGAACGACGTACTTGTAAAGGCTGATTTAATGGGTGTATTTCAAAAAGCGTCACCTGCAAACAGAAAATACTGTTCTCAAGTTGGATGGAACAAATACAGGTGGACATACGTGGAGAGTGGGGCCAGCCCTGCCCCGCCTCTGCTGGTTTCTCAGGCCACCCATCTCCCGGGCACCTCGCGAGTCCCCAGCTGGGCTCCTGGCCCTGTGACTGACTCCACGTCTCTCCCCTGCAGTGGCAGCCACCAGGGTCTTCCATCTCACAGATCTTTTCTGCCCAAGCTCCCCTCTGCTTTCCGCCCCTCACCTGTCGGAGGCCCCTCCTTGGGGGCTCCGGGCCCAGGGGGGACCCAGGCCCCTGCTGCCTGCCCGGCTCCTCGGGGCCCTCCAGGCCACCCCTCCTGGTCCTTCTATGGGCTCCCCTCCTCACAAGATGCTTGGAGGGGGCTGGCCTGCAGCTCCAGGCACTTGTAGGTCTGGGAGCCCTGACTCGCCCCCGCATCCTACCTGATCTCTCTGCTCTGCTGCCTCCACCAGCTGCGTCTCTCTAGCGTGGGGCCTGGGGCTTCCGATTCCCTGATCCCTCTGGGGGTCCTGGGCTCCCTCAGCTGTTCTCCACGCTCTGAGGCCCTCAGAGAGCTCCCTGAGAACGGTGGCCGGGGGCCCCAGCTGCCCAGACCCAGCTGCACCCTGGCCTCGTCCTGCCGGGGGTCTTAGCGCACCCCTAAGGGGGCTTTGACGTGTGGGTCCAGTGGGGGGATGCGGGGGTCCCGGTGAGAGTGAGGGGATCTGGGCCAGGTCCCACCCACCCAGGCCCGGCCCCCATCACAGGCCCAGACTCCTGACTTGAAACCCTCAGCCCCTGTGGCTACATTCATATCCCAAAGCCCAGCGCATGGGACATTTACCCCAGGGCCACTGTGCACCCGCCTTTGGTGTTTGTCAGCATAAATGGGCCCTGAAGCAGTGTAAACGTGACCCCACACATTTGGAGAGTTCCGAGGTGAGGCCAGAGTCACACAGCCCCCGCCAGCCTGGGGAGGCAGGGGTCTGCCCCGACTCCGCCCCTCACTGGCTGTGCCGCTGGGGCCGCGTGCTCGCTGCTCAGGACTGGGTTTCCCCAGCCTGGAAGATAAAGGCTAGGACGCCCTCAGGGACAGCTCTGCTGGGGGGTGGCCCCGATGGGCTGTGCAGGGGCCCACGTCCCGGGAGGCCGCCTGCTCCAGCCCAGCCGGGACCTCTGCCCACAAGGACTGAAACCTCCCCTCCCCCAGAAGCTGTCTCAGCACCCCCCCCCCGCGCTGGGATGTGGGGGGCTGGGGGCGGGGCGTCCCCACCTGGAGCCGCTGCTTCTCCAGGCCCGCCGCTCGCATGCTCACCAGGTGCTCGGTCTCTAGGCGCCGGAGCGCCTTCCCCTGCAGGGCCCGCGCGGCCTGTGCGCTGCTCACCTCACGCTCCGCCTGGCGCCAGCCTGTGGGGCAAACGGGGCGGCTCTCCTGGCTCCCAGGGCTGCAGGGCTGGGACCACCCCCTCCCGTTTCACTGGTTGGGAAACTGAGGCTCAGTGAGCTTAAGGGCCGGCACCTAGATGGTGGGGATGGGAGCGGCGCCCCCTCTGACAATTCCCTGCTCTTCCCGTCCTGCCTGGAAGCTCAAGGTCCCTGGGGAGTCTGGGGTCCAGTTCCCTCTGCCTGACTCCAGGCGCCCCCCGGCTCATCCTTCTCTCCTGCTGGCTTTGCTCCCAGACATCCCTGCCCCAGACTCTGTGCCAGCCCTGGGCCTCCTCCTGGGCAGACCCGATCGTGAGGGGAGGGGGCCAGAACTGGGGTGCGGTGACCAGCAGGGCCAGGGCCTCTCTGAGGAGGTGACCGGGGCAGGGGCCTGAGGGGCACAAGGCCCTGCGATTGTCTGGGGAGGAGGGTACCGGGCGGCAGACGCAGCCAGTGCAGATGCCCGGAGATGGGAGCAGTGGGAGGCGGGGGTGGCGGAGGGGCTGGCGGCGGAGGGGTGGGGGTGGCGCAGGTGGGGCCTCGGAGTCTCTGGACTGTGCTCCCCTGTGACGGGGAGGCCATGGCTGGGAAAGACCCACGAGCTACCAGGTTCCGGGTGTGCTACGGGGGGCCCTGCCGCCCAAGCCTGAGTGATTCCCAGGACGGCACGGCACGTGTGGCCAGGAGCTGAGCTCTGGGGGGCCCCAGGGCAGCGGGGGGAAAGGGAGGTCACCTTCCTCTGCCTCGGCCAGAGCCCTCTGCAGCTGCTCCGCGCGGCTCTGGGCTCGGGCGCGCTCGCTCTCTGCCTCACTCAGCCGGCGGCTCAGGCTCCCGACCTGGGAGCGCCAGGTGTCCTGGGGAGGAGGACCAAGGTCAGGCGCCGGCGGGTGAGCAGAGGGCCAAGGTGTTGGGCTAGAGGGTGGGGGGAGGGTGGGGCAGCTCATGGGTGCTCGGGGCAGGGCAGTGGGCGGGGTGGGCTGTGGACGCAGGAAGGCCAGGCCGCGTGGGGCAGCTGAGCTGACCTGCAGGTGCTGATGGGGGCACCGAGGGGCAGGAGTGCGGGCTGGGCTCCAGTGTCCAGGTCTGGTACAGACACAGAGTTGGGGAGTAGGGCGTGCAGGGCGACCTGACCCTGAGTGGGGCCCGAGCCTGCCCCCGGGGGCTGGCACTGGGGGCAGCGGGAGCCAGAAGGTGAGCGAGTGTGGTGGCGGGCCCCGGACCAGGGCTGAGTGACTGTCCGTCTGTCTTTCCCCAAAGCCCCTCCCGCGTGGCAAGTCTGGGGGGCAGCTCACAGGCTGCTCTGGGGGCGCCCTGCGGCAGCAGGATGGGCGCTGGGTCCCCGTGTGAGGGATCGCTGGGGGCTCTCTGTGGGCGACCTGCCGGCCCTGGGACGGTTCTTCAGGGCACAGGCGCTGCTGTCTGGCCTGAGGGGGCGGGGCCCTGGGCCACGGGGCGGCCGGGTTTCAAGGGACTGGCATTTGGTATTTATCCCATCAAACGAAGGATGGGCTGGACACAGGCGCCCAGTGCCCCATGGGGTCCTGCTAGGGTCCCAGCAGATCCCAGATGGACAGACAGCAGGACAGCAGACTGAGTGAGTGGCTCCTCCCCATCTCCCCGGGCCCCTTGAGGCTTGTCCTCCCTGCCCCCCTCACCCGCTCCCGCTGGGCGTCCCGTAGCTTCTGCATGAAGTCCCTCAGGGCGCCCTGCACGGAGGCCACGGCCACCTCTGTGCTCTGGTCTCCTGGTTCAGGCGAGGGCCATCGAAGGGGCGAGCGGGACCGGGCTGGGGGGCTGGCACTCCGGGAGCCGTCTGAGCCTGGAAGACACTGACGACTGAGGGGATGTGGTGGGGACTCGGTGACCAACAGGCAGATGCCTGGTCCACAGGGAGCTTGGGGAGAGGCACGGGGTCCAGGCCCCTCACTATGGGGTCCTGAGCCCTGGGGAGAGGTGGGGGTGCCCCAGGAAGGAGACAGAGCTGGGACAGGAGCCCGCCTGAAGCCACCGGGGACGCTGACCTTTGGTGGGGGAGCCCGGCCGCTCAGGGGAGCCGGAGGGGCTCTGTGTCCGGAGCCCCAGGCCGAGGCGGAGCGCGGACCACAGCCGGCCCAGCTGGCCCTCCGCATCCCTCCTGGCGCCCTCGGCCCGGGCCAGCTCCTGCTCAAGGCTGCGGGCCTGGTGGCCGGCCACGTCCAGGCGAGCCCGGAGGCCGCCGGCCACGCCTCGGGCCTGCTGCAGCTTCCTAATGACACTGTGCAGCTCGGCCTGGAGGGTCTGCTCCGCCCGCCGGCTCTCACAGAGGCGCTGCTCCAGCTGCTTCTCCCGGGACTCGCCTCGTGCCTCCACCTCCGCCAGCGCCTGCTGCAGCCTCAGGACCTGGGGGAGGGGTGTGGGGGCTCCAGACAGAGGGCCTCTTGGCCTCACCCTTTCCTCGGCATGTCACAGCTCGGGGGACACTGGACCTGCCTCCCAGCTCATGTCTGGCATGGGGACACCTGAGCCCAGAGAGGGAGGGACACCCAGGACCACGGAGCAGAGACAGGGTGGCCTGAGCAGACAGCCCAACGGGCAGCCACAGGACCCTGGCAAGACAGGGCAATGGCCCCAGGCTGTCCCCTCCTGTGGCCGGCATGGGGCCCACCCTCTGGTCAGTTCCCTGCTTGTCTGTCACTGCTCGCAGTCTGTCACCCTGAGTCCAGGGCTGGGGAACCTCAGGCTGCCTGACACCCCACATGGGCTTCCACATGGGTAAAGCAGCACCCTGCCCCCAAGCCCCCCCAGTCCCAGCACACGCAGGCTGAGGGTGGGGCGAGGCTCCACACGGCCGTCCTCCTGCCTCCCGTGTCCCAGGCCACAGTTCCTCCCTTCTCATTTCACCCCACAGATCCTCCCCTGGGCCGTGTTCCCCTCCCTGCCCTCCCCAGCCCGGCTGCCCCTCTGCAGCCAGCAGCCCAGCATCCCCAGCCGCAGACCCCAGCCGCGGCCTGACCTGTGCTCCCAGCCCCCAGGATGGCCCTCCATGGAGTCACGCGAGGGACCCTCTGAATGCTTGTGAGTGAACGGGGGAACAGACGGAGACACGACGGTCCCTCAGGAAGCGGGCTGGTTGGGGATGGAGGCAGCCGGGGCCCCAGGTCGAGGCCACGGAGCCCTGGTTAGACCATCAGTCCTGGGGTGCTCGGTTCCTACCTCCCTCTGGGCGCCCTCTCTGGCAGCCTCCGCCTCAGCCACCAGCCTCTGCAGCTCCAGAGCCTGCTGCCGGCTCTGCTGCTGCTGCTGTGCGTCCTGTGCGCCCTGGACCTGCAGCTGGATCACCTCTTGGCTCTTCCTCTGGTTCTCCCCCTCCAGTGTCTTCACCTGGGGGTGTGGGGGCTGCGCTGACGGGGTCGCCTGGGCCTCTGTGCTGGGAGGGCTGGGGAGGGGCCTCCCTCCCAGGCAGCTCCCTGTACGTGGGGAGGGGTAGGTGTGCCAAGTCCAGTTCTGGGCTGGGGGCTGTCCCTTGCCCATCCCATGACCATGCCCTTGGAGCCGATGCCCTCAGCCACTCCACGCCCTCTCCTGGTGCCTCCTGTTTGTTGCCAGGACACTGGAGCCCGGAGCCCGAGAATCCAGCCGAGGCCTCCTGGGCAGGGCTGAGGGGTGGGGGGGCTGATGAGGGAGGGCGAATGGCGGTTAAGGGTCCGGCTCTCAGCTCAGTTTCTGCTCTCACTTGCAGCAAACTTGGTTGGTCCACAGCCCCTCAGTGCCTCAGTGTCCTGCTCTGGAAAGGAAGGTCCTAGAGCCTTCCCCTGCGGAGTGAGTGAGGGTGACACGTGACAGCATGCCTGTGCCTGTGCCCACTGTGGACACTTTGTCAAACTGAAGAAGTTCGATAGAAATGGGTACAAACACTGGCAGGCTTCTCACTGCAAGGGGCGGCCTAGGCCCCCGCTCAGGGTGGGCTTGAGACCGGAGTGCCAGGTGTGAGCGGCCCGTGACGGGGACAGCCGGGCCGACGGATGGGGCCGCGCCCGTGTGTTCACCCTGGGCCCCCGGGCCGCCGTGCTAGAGGAAGCCCGGGCCCCCAGGGGCCCCGGGAGCCGCCCGCCCCAGCCCCCGACAGCCTGCATCAGCCCTGCACGCCTGAGAAGAGACACGTGGGGAAAATCCGCACCAGCCCCCGCCGTGGAGTCTCCTCGGTGCGCCTTACGGAGCAGAGCCGAGCTGTCCCCTCTGTGTGGCGCCCTGGCCGAGCTCCTGGCCCTCAGAGCTCATGAGCGTCAAAATGATTGTCTTCAGCCATTAAGTTTGGGGCTGTTTGGGCCCCGCGGGTTTGAGCAAGGCCCTTCTACTGGCGGCTCTGGGTCTGGCGACAGACAGTCCTGAAGGCGCAGGCAGCCAGGCCTTGTCTTCGAGCTCCCAGTCGGCAGCCCCGCAGGTGCCCTGGGAGCCTGGGGGGCGTCGAAGCCAAGCGCAGGCAGGGCCGGATCTCCCTGGAGGATGGGCTCCGGGGCAGCCCCTCACCTGTCTGCGTAGCTCCTGGAGCTCCCGGCGGGCATCTGCCCCTGCCCGCTCCGCCTCCCGCAGGCTGGCCCGCAGCTCTCCAGCCTCCTTCTGAGCCACCGCTCGGGCCTCCTCCAGGACCAGCACCTTCTGCTCCTTCTCCTCCTTGGAACGCTTAAAGCTGAGCAGAGTGTCACGGGCTTCGGTGGGGGGCTCCTCCCGAGGTGACTGTCCTGGCCTCCCAGCAGGTTGCCCACCTCCCTCGAGCCAGATGCTCCCCTAACTTGATTCCAAGTGTCCTTCTGTGGGGCACACTTCTGTCTGGGTCTGATGGTCCAGCTGGCCTGCCCCCCCACCCCCCGCCTTCCCCACCCCTGCTCCACACCCTCCCTCCAGAGATCCAATGTCCAGCACCAGCCACACCTCTGCTGCTCCCCTGGGAGGCTACACACCCAGCCTGGCTGTCCTGCTGTGGCAGGCCTCCCAGAGCCACCGGCCAGGCCTCCGCCTCCCTCTGCTCCCCACCCTCTGGCTGTCTCCTTCCGGTCACTTAGGGCCATCTTGCCTGCAAAATGGAATGCGCTGAGGATGAGGACAGGCCTGCGTCCCAGCCTCTGTGCCGGGGCCAGCACGGTGGACCCTCCAGCTGGGCAGCTGGCATCCTGGGTCGGCTTGGTGTGTGCGCTCCACCAGCACCTGGCCCAGCCTAGTGGGGCACCCCAGGCCCCACTGCCTTGCCCCCGACTCCTCACTGGGGTTGGAGGGCTCCCTTGCAGCTGCTCCTAGGGGCGGCCACCCTACCTGGCCTTCTCGTGCTCAGCCCTGCGGATGGCGGCCCGCAGCTCGGTGTTGGAATCCTGCAGCACGTCCTTCTCGTGGGCCTCGTCACCCAGCGCCCGGCGGGCCTCCAGGGCCTCCCTGCGCAGCCCCGCCCGGCTCTCCTCGCTGCCCTGCAGCTCCCGGCGTAGCGCGGCCAGCCCTCCCTGGGCCTCGTCCAGCTGTGCCCGCAGCCTCTTGGCCTGGGTTGAAGGGAGCGGGCAGCTCTAGGGGCCAGCTGGGGGCCCTGGGCCGGGGTCAGTGGTGGCCTCTGGCTCTGGTCTGGCAGCAGGACAGGTGTCCCCCCATCAATGACTTGAAGGAGAAGCAGACAGCCTGGCTCTGTCCCCACAGTACCTCCCCTGCTGCCGCCGAGGCTGCGGGGCAGCTCATGAGGGCCTGTCCCAGAGCCCCTGACCCTGGCCCTGGACCTGCCCTGATGCTGATCACTGTCCGCAGGGCCGGTGTGGGAAGCAGCGCTGCCTACACATCTGCCCTGTCCCCACCTGCTGTCCCTTGTGCCCACTCCTCCCTTCAGTAACGGTGTGGTGCCTGGGCCACTGCCAGCCCGGGAGTGACCAGCAGGCTCCTGATCCCGGAATGGCCGTGGGCATGGCCTCTCCCTCAGGCCTCGTTCCCCTGTTGGAGAGGGAGGCAGCGGGGAGGTGGGTCTCTGGGTCACTGCGCCCTCAGCATCCCCCATCTACTCGGGCCAGGCTGTGGCCATCACAGGCACATGCTTCGATGGCCTCCTAAACCCCAGGGGTGGCGACAGTGGAGGCCTGGGGTGGGAAGACGCTGGAGCCAGCGGGGACTTCAGGGCCCAGCAGCCAGGATCCCGGCCCCAGGCTGCACTGTGCCTCTGTGAGCTGCCTCAAGGAGAGGGTGTGTCCTCCTCAAGCTGCCGGTGTGTCCTCGTCCCCTGCCAGGCCTGCTCTGGGCCCAGGGCAGGACACCCACTGTGCTGGAGCCAGGGCCTGCGCCACCCCTGCACCTGGGCCCTCCTTGCCCCCAGGGCTTCCAGGCAGGGCCCGCTGATCGGTGGTTCTGGGAGCTGAAGTGTGGGTTGGGGTCAGGGTCCTCATTGCCTTGGGCCCCCAGGCGCAGCCCCTGGTGGGAGGGGCTGGAGGGCAGCGCAGACCTGGGGAAGGCGCAGCCCACCCCTGGACTCCCAGGCTGTGGGGCTGGGGCTCGGCGCTCTGACCTCGACCAGGGCACCCTGGAGGGGGCGTGCCCCGAGGAGCAGGTGGAGGGAGCCAGCAGAGAAGCCACAGAAACGGAGCCGGGTCAAGGGCCGGTGCCAGGAGCAAACCCCACTTCCCCACTTGGCTGGCTGTGTCAGCAGGATGCTGTCCAGGCCCTTGGCCAGGCCAGCTCCCGCGTCCGCTTGCTGTTAGTGTTGTTCTGTTTTTGGGAACGGCCTGAGCCCCCTCCGCTCCCCTCCCGCCCCCCACATGTGGGAGCCACAACCGTGCGGAGCATTTTCCGCCGAGCTCAGCAGAAATCCACCCCAAGGTCAAGGACCAGCAAAAGGGCCCGTCCATCATAGAAGGAGCTGTTTTCATTTCCCAGGGCCAGGGAGATGAAAACAAGTAAAACAAACGCGGGGGACCTCCCCCACCCCCCGCCTCATGAGAACAACCGTCCCTTTTGCAGGAATTTTACAGCCAAATCGCTTAATGTGATTATAATAATTATTTCTTTACTAGAAATTGTATAAACAGCCTCTTTTGAAATCTCCTGCAGGGAGGCGGCCCGAGGGCTCTGCACGGGGGAGGGAGAGCGGGGGAGGAGCTGTTGTGGGGCCCTGGCCTGTGTGCGTGTGTTCCTGCGTGTGCATTTATGGGCGAGCACACACACGTGTGCTTATGCGTGTGTGTATGCACACAGCACGTGTGAGCATGTGGTGTGTGCAACTGCACGTGTGCACGCACAGACATGCATGTGCATCGTGTGAGCACGTGTGGAGCCACGCGTGCTGCTGGTCGCACATACGTGTGCTCTCCGTGGTGTCCATATGTGTGTGCAAGTGTGAGGGTGGTGTCCACGCGCGCGCGCGTGTGTGTGCGTCAGGGTGTGGTCTCCATGTGCACAGGAGGTGTATGTATCATGTGAGTGTGTGGCGTGTGCACGTGTGTGATCTGTGTGGTGGGTGCGCACGTGTGTGCACACACACAGACCCCCGTGTGGACCTCGGGCAGGGCTGCGAGAGGCCTGGACGTGCCTCCAGTTTAAAGACTGAGAAAATGCCATGGTCTCCATGGCGACGCTGGGCCAGCCCGGCGCCTGGGAGGGCTCTCTTGGCCCCCTCTCTCTGCCATTGTCCCCCTGCCCCCAACCCCCTCACCCGCCTCAGCCTCCCCATCCTCTGCTCCCTTTCTGGGGGCCCCTCTCCCTTCTGGGGCGGCCTGTCCGGGAACCTGAACTTCCCACGAGGCTGTGCTTTCTCCCTTCACCCCCCAGAACAGATGCGCCCCCAGCCCCCCAGCTCCTCCCCCACTGCCCCCAGTTTGAAAGTCTTGCTCTGTTTCCCCGTGTGGTCGCTGACCGGGCCTGACTTCGAAATCTGTTGAAAGGGGACCTTTCTCTTTGGGGGCCAAAGTAAACAGCCTGTCATGTTAAATCACACCCTCTTCCTCTCTCGGCCAGCTCTCCTCTCGGGGGTGCTGGGGGAGGCCCAGCCCCTCTCCTCATTCTGCCGCCGCCTTGGAGGCCTGGTGCGTGCAGGCCGCTCCCCGCAGCGCCGCCCGCCAGTCTTGGCACATGGCCCGGGGAGTGCACGAGGTCGCCTGGTCCCTGTGGGCCCTCCCTCCCCCAGCCCAAATCCCTGTGCCCTCCTGCCCTCCCCTCTCCAGCCGTCCCCAAGTCCTGTCAAATCTCCTTCAGAAACACCTCCCCAATCTGCCTGCCTGCTGAGCCCCAGCCTCGCCTGGCCGGGGCCTCTCCTCGCCCTGCCCGGGGCTGTCCCACCCCGGGACATTGCATATGGCTCCTGGGGGCCCTGGGTCAGGCTCTCGGCCTTGGCTGGGCCCATGCATGGCTGCCCCTGAAAACCCCACCAGACCCCGCCCTTCCCCCCTCCCCATGCCCGGTCCGTGGAGTCTGGACCAGCATCTCCTCACCCAGGGTCTTCCCACGGCTTGTTGGGTGGCTAGGGGCTGGACAAGGGTCCCCTCCCTACCCCTCAGGCCACACCTGCCGCCGGAAGGCCTCCCCTCCCTTCCCTTGTGGAGCCCAGCCGTCTGTAGCATCATCTCACCTCTCTCCCCGCGGTGTTTCGCTCCGCCGCCGTCTCCCGGAGCCTCTCACTCAGAGCTCTGGCCTCTCTCTGATGGGCTGAGATGGCGTCCTCAAACTGGGCCTGCAGGGCCTTCAGCTCTGCAGTCGTGGCGCTGACGGTGGCCTGGCAGGGGTTGGGGGGCAGTAAGCCGGCTGTGGCATCAAGGGACCACCTGAAGCGCAGGCACCTGGCCGTCTGCTCAGGCCCACGTGGGCAGCCACATACTGTCCTGGGACCAGCCAAGTGGCCCGCTCAGACCACTCAAGGTGGTCTCACGCTGACCATGGCCAGTGCCACCAATGCCAGGTCCTGAGGGGACGCAGGGACAAGGGTGGGGGCAGAGGCCCCAGAGGGGACCTTCCCATGCAGAAGGGCTGACCCTGCGCCCCCTGAACTTCCAAGCAGGCAGATGGGGATTGGGGAGACCCACAGTGCCCCCCGACTCTAAATATGTGAGCACCCACAGCACTGGGGAGGGCTCGTGGGGCTCCGCCTGCATCCCTTGGGTGGGGCTGTCTCTGTCGGGACCACATGGCCATGCTCCATGGCTGGGACGTCGTCTCTGGACACGGCTTAGCCTGGGTCTGCTTTCCTGTGGTCACAGGGCCCAAGACCCTCCCCTCAGGGCTAGCGGATGGGCACTTAGGCCAGAGGGTCTTTGCTCGAGCAGCCTCCTGTCCATGAACAAGGATGCTACGTGCTCACCCTGGGCCCGAGGCCCAGCCTGATCTCCTGGCCAGGACACCTCTGCCCCAGGGCAGTCCAGGCCCCGGGGCGGCAGTTTCCCCGACAGAGCTGGCTTTGTGCTCCACGGGGGTGTGGCAACCATACTGCTGCCCCCACCCCCACCCCCGGGTCTCTGGGAGACCCCCCCCACCGCTGGACCCTGCAGGCCGCGCCTGAGGGCTCTGGAGGCTGGGGGCTCTCAGGCTGAGCCTCCTCCTCTCGGTGCAGGCGCTTCCCTGGTGCGGCCTCTGTTCCGGCCCCTGCTGTCCTGCTCCACTGAGAGGTGTCACCTTGCTTGGCCAGTTTCAGCTGCGTCCCCAGGAAGGCCCCAGCACGACTGCCGTGAAGGAGCCCTCCACTCCCAGGGGCTCCCTCCTCGGTCACCCCAAGACTGGAGATCCTTGGCAGGCACTTCTCCCCTCCCTCCCCTCAGTGGGTTTTAATTTCCACTTGCCAAGCCGAGGTGGCAAAAGAAGGCTTAACGAGTTCCTGGAAGAGCCGGCTGCTGGCAGGCCATCTCCAGCCCGGGGGGAGACTCAGAGCCAGCTCAAGGGAGGCCCCTCTGCAAGCCGGGTGTCAGCCCCTGGGGTCCTGGGGTCTTTCCTGGCCCCCTGCCGTCGGGGTGGGTGGAGGGAGCTGCTAGGGGTGGTCGGAGAGCGGAGGCCACAGTCCCATGGGGCCTCCCACACCCCTGCGGCTGTGCCTGCGGAAGGGCCATCGGCCTCGGGGGTGGGACGGAGCAGGGCGGGAGCTCTGGGGAGACAGCTCTTGGGCAAGACTGTCCCGGGCGCCAGGAGCTGCTCGGGCGGCTCTGCTCAGGGACCCGGGGCCGGGCTGCTGTGCAGGCAGGGGGGTGAAGAAACGCCCTGGGTGCCAGTTCCTAATTGCAACACTTCCTCGCACGGAGCCCCGCCCCCAGCCGCCCCGCAGGTCGGGACACACTGTGTGGCCGCCCCAGGCCCTGCCTGCCCTCAGCCAGGGGGCCTTCTCACGCCCACTGCTGTCCCTGGGGCCCGAGCAGTCAGCAAGCAAGGCCTCACACGTGGGGTCAGCTCCGGGCCCGGCCCTGCGGCCCACGTTCCGTCCACTCACTCATTCACGTAACACAGGGGAGCATCTGACCCTGCGCCCTTCGGGCTGGGGACACACCAGGACCAGGCTGAAAAGAATCTCCTGGATTAAGCGTGAAGGCGCCCAGACTGGAAGGATGGAGGCAGGAGGCAGGAGGCAGAGGAGACGGGGTGCTGGCCCCGCTGAGCTGAGTGGGAGCACGTGGAGCCCGGAGGGGAGGTGAGCAGCAGGGTCCAGCCTCACCCTTGACCATGGCCACTCCCTGCAGGGCGGGAGGCTGTCTCCCCAACCCCGGCT
The DNA here is from genome assembly GCF_048564905.1 of Vicugna pacos. Lineage (NCBI taxonomy): Eukaryota > Metazoa > Chordata > Mammalia > Artiodactyla > Camelidae > Vicugna > Vicugna pacos. The sequence continues at coordinate 96,107,977 of NC_132991.1, read as the reverse complement.
CCTGCATCCAGGAACACAGTCAGTGCACACGACCCCCACCAGCCCCCGGGGCAGCGGCCCCGACCCTGAGCTCTCCATCCGCGTTCTGTCACCTTGTCTTCGTATCACTCACATGGGGGTTGGCACCACTTCATAAATGGGCTGAGGCCACCCTGCCCGTGACAGCAGTGGGTGCCCAGCCCTGCCCGTGGGGTGGGGGTACAGGGCCCCAGGGTTGCCGCCCCCATCCCCGCCTCAGCTGCTGTTGCCTGCCCCGCTCCCCCAGACATGGGCTCCTGAAGAGGAGTCAGGGTCCCCAGGTGACCCTAGCTGGCTCCCACAGTGGCCTCCATGAACATGTGGGCCTCTGTCCACTGGCCCGGGGCGGGAGGCTGCCTGCTGGGGTCTCTCCTGGCCCCTGGGTGGACGCCTCTCTTCCTGGTTGGGTTTCTCCTTTGGAAGGGGCCCCTCCAGTGAGCCGGCCCCCAGAGGCCCCTGAGCACGCCTCCCGCAGCTTCTGTTTTCCACAGGCAGCGCAGGTGCAGACAGGCGAGGCTGGGGCTGGAGGGCTGGCGGGCACGGGCCTGGGTTCTGCCCCACTTGCTGCTGGCTCATTGGCAGCCCCAGGCCTTCCTCTCGCCAGCTTCTGCCCCGCCCTGCCCCATTGCTTTTTCTTCCCTTAGTGTCCCCTCCTGGTAGGAGACCTGCAGAGGCCCAGGGGAAACTGAGGCTCAAGGATCAGGGATGGAGGCATGTGTCTCTGTGAGCAGGCAGGAGGGGGCGCATTCCAGGGGTCTGGCGGGGCCAGCAGGGCCGTGCCGGTGTGGGGCTCACCTCAGCTCGCTCCTGCCGGCTCCGGGCCTCCTGCCGCGCCAGGTCCAGCTCCTGCGCGGTGCTCGCGAGCTCCTCCCTCAGCCGGTTCATCTCCATGTCCTTCAGAGACAGGGCCTGAGCGACCAGGGTGGGGTGCTTGTGAGGGCTGGGGGCCGTCTCTAAGGGGAGGCTCGGCCGAACGCTGGATTCCCCAGCCCTTCCTGGCTCCATGTCCCCGCTCCGGAAGGAGGCAGCCCCTCACAGGCCTCTGTGTCCAGAGGGGGTGGGTGCGGCCCCCTCTGCCCTCGGACAGGGTCCAGCCTCCCAGCCTGGGCTGGGCGGCCCCCCGACCAGGGCGTCCTTCCCCCTCCCACCTGCACCTGCCCAACACCTGCTCTTTCCCAGCGTGGGTCAGGGGGCTTCACGGACCACCTCCTCCCCAGAGCAGCCCACCCGGTCCAGGTGATGCTTCCTGAGCACAGGGAAGGGAACCACTAATGGTCCTGAACCTCCCCAGATGCTTCATGTCACTCAGGGTGAGGGGGTGTGCATGAGGCCCCAGAGGGGCCGCATTTCTCCCATCAGCCCTGCTCTGTCACCAGGCTGTGGGGGCGGCAGGAATTTGGCAACACCTGTGGGTCACACATGCACATTCTCTCCACGCCCAGGCCCACTGGGGGAGGCAGCCTGGGGACACGCGTGGACGAGTGTGGGGCGACCCATGCTCAGGGTCACCAGTGACCGTGTGTAACACTTGTAACTGGAACAGGAGTCCCACCGAAGGGAGGCCAACAAAACACACGGTGATCCGTGAGACCGTTGGGGCATTACGCAACTGTGAAAAAGCAATCAAGCCCTGGAAACAGGGTGGAAAGGGCTCAGGTCTGTAGATCCTGAGCCGAGAAAGGCCTGGAGCGCCGCACATACTCTGCACGCCCGCGCTGCGGGGGCGGACCTGACAGCAGGCTCCCCTATCTGCCGGTCTGGGCGCTGGAGTCTCTGAAAGGACGTTCGAGAACAGGGAATCTCTTTTTTTCGTCCTGCGTCCCTGGGGCGGTGCGGGGAGCCTGCAACCCCGCGGAACTTCATGAGTCGGGGGTGTCTTGGTTATTCACGGGCCCTGGGATCCCATCTGAGCTTGCTCTAACAAGGTGATTAGAACACTGGGGCAGTGAGATCGCTCCCCTCCCAGCCTTGGGGAGGGGCCGGACACTGATTCAGGCAATCACACCCTCGCGAAGGAGCCCTGGAGCTTCCCGGCTGGTGAGCAAGAGGGCTGTGGGGGCAGCCGTTCCTGGTCACTGCTTGGCAGCTTTGTCTTCCACGGCAGGCCTGGTGGACGGCCATCCAGCCACCTGCCCACCACCCACCCCTCTGTCCATCCAGGACCACTTGCCCGGACTCTACGGGGAGAAGGCTCGTCCCTGCGTCTCTTCACTGGGCTGGCCCTGCCCCCGTGTCCTCTATGGCAGAACTGCGACTGTACGTGTGCTGTTTCCTTGTGCCCTGTGAGTCACCCCAGTGCACTGCTGAAACTGAGGCTTTCTACTCAGAAGTGCACAGCGTCCCCAGACACCCATGGAGTGCTGGTTCCCTCTCTGCCACAACCGCCTGTTCCTCCCTTAAGCCCCGCCCATGAAGCGCCTCACAGCTGGAAGGCCTCTGCTCCCTCCCTTTCAGGAAGCGGAACAGAGGAACAGCAAAGAACGTGGACCCCAGTGGCCAGCAGGTGCACTGCGCAGCTCTGGGCAAGCTATTCGCCATCTGTGAATCTTGCTTCCCCACCAGTAAAACGGGACAAAGAAGAGCACGCATCCCACTGTGCTGTGAGAATCCAAGCAGGAAGCAGAGAGTCCAACAGAAAACCTTGGGCGTCCCTGTGACCGTGACTCCTCCCCTGCCACGTGGGACTTGTACCGACATCGGGAGTCCTCGTACACCATGTGACAACCCGCAGGAGCGTGTTTGCTCGTGTGCTCCATCCGCTCAGCAGCGAGTGAGTGCTTCGAGGTGTACTGGAAGAGGCTGGACTCGGAGGGTAGCTTTTATGTGCCCAGTGCCTGAGTTCCAACAGCCTGCGGGCTGGAGGATGGGCAGGTGGCTGGCTGATGGCTGGATACATTGATGGACGGCTGGCTGGATGATCAGATGGGCGGATGGATAATCAAACACATAGATGGATAGTGGATATGGATGGACAGCTGAGTGTGTGGACAGAGGGAAGGATCTTTGGATGGTTGGGTGGTTGAGTGAGTGAATAGAGGAGGGTCAGATGAGTGGATGGATAGTTGGATGGATGGATGGTTAGATGCATGGATAGTTGGATGGATGTTTAAGGAAATTGGTGGATAGATTATGGTCAGTTGGGTGTGTTACTAGATGGCCATGTATGTGGATGGACAGCTGGGTGTGTGAATAGAAGAATGGATATTCAAGGGAATGGATGGATGATGGACAAGTGAATGGAGTTGGAGGGTAGGGTGTAGCTCAAGTGGTAGAGTGCATGCTTAGCATACACAAGGTCCTGGGTTCAATCCCCAGGACCTCCTCCATAAACAAACAAACAAACAAACAAACACTAATTACCTCCCCCCCTGCAAAAAATTTTCTTTGAAAAAAAAATGAATGGAGGGACAGTCAAGAGCATGGATGTATAAATGGGCAGGTAGATTAATGGGCAGATGGATGAGTGGGTGGATAGGTGAATGGATGGATGGATGGTTGGATGGAGGGATGGGTGGGGGTCCGTCCACCAGGCCTGCTGTGGAAGACAAAGCTGCAAGGCAGTGACCAGGAACAGCCGCACCCCCACAGCCCTCTTGCTGGGGCGGGGACGGCGCGGGGAGGTGGAGGGGAGGCTGTCCTGCTGCCTCGCAGCCCCCATCACCTGCTGCATCTCCTGTTCCAGCTGAAGGAGATGCTCCTCCTGCTCGTGCTTCAGGCTCTGAATTTCCTCCCTCAGAGCCTCCCCCTTGGCTGCACCTCTTGCCACCAGCTCCTTCTCCTGCTCCAGCCGGCGTGCTGACACTTCCCTCTCCTCCGTCAGAGACAGACGCAGGGTCTCCTGGGCCGAGGAAGAGGGACGGGCAGCGAAGACCCCAGGTCAGGACTCGTGAGCCAGCAGGTGCCTGTGGCCCTGGGTGGGAGCCGGTTCAGAGGGCATCAGGGCAGGACGTGCACCGGGGACCACCTAGTCCAGCCGGCTTCACGACCTCGTGCCATACACAGTGACACTGAAGCAAGAGCCGCAAGGGGCTCTCTGGGCCTCCGTGTCCACCGTCCCCCAGGTACCTCACACCTGAGCTTCCACAGAGCCCCAGGCACCCCGACGGCCACGGGTGCAAGGACGTGTCAAACAAGGCCTGCAGGAGCCTGCGACCAGCAGGACGGCTCAGACGGGCCCTCCGATTGCGGCCAGGTCAGCTGACACGGGGGAGACGCCCCCGTGAGGGACCCGCACTGCACGCACGCTCTGGGCCACACCCTGGCTGCCCATGTGAGCTGTGCAGAGTCCTCCCCTGGCCCCGCCTCAGTGTGGTCTGGGCACCTCTGTCTCCTGGCAGGTCTCCTGGGGCCCCTCCCCTGCCGTCCTCTGGGACGGGGTAGACTCCAGGGAGGCGACTGGGCAGTGGTCCCGGGCAGCAGACCTTCTCCCTCTGGAGCCGGGCCAGGTCCTCGCGGTGGGCCAGCGCCCGGCTCTCCAGGGCCAGCTGCACGTCCCGCTCCTGCTGCGCCACCTGCTGCCGGAGCTGCCCCACGTCCCACTGCAGCCTCGTCTCCTGGACCTCCCAGGTGCTTTTCAGCTGCTCCAGTTCCACTGAGAAGTGACAGGTGCATCAGAGACTGGCTGCCCCTCCCACCCCCAAACACCCTGCAGCCCCTGTGAGCTCCCTGTGGAGTGACAGCCCCCTCGGCTCTGCCCAAGCTGGCGGGACAGGGCTCCACGCCCCCGTGCAGGTGTGCGCCCGGGTCCCCACCCGGAGCTGGCTGGCTGGCACGTGGCTGGGTGGGCTGAGGGGCAGGAGCACAGGGGATGGGGCAAGGGGCTGCCTTGCTGACCCTGGGCCACAGCCCAGTTCTGAGCCTTGGGCCAGCACTGGAAGCAGGCTGGGCAGGTGCCCGGCCCTCACCAACAACAGCGGCGCTACCCGGTCAGCCGCGTGAGCTCTAGGCTGTGTCTGGGCCCCTTCAGGGCCCTTCCAGGGCTGACGCGGGGGGAGGGGCCTGGGGAGCCCGTCCGCGAGCACCTTGCAAGGCCTGCTGGGCCAGCCTGGCGCTCTGGGCCTCTCCCTCCAGCTGCTCCTGCTGTGTCTGCAGCTGTGCTGTCAGCTGCTGGGCCTCAAAGAGGCTGCTCTCCAGAGAGTCCCTCTCGGCCCTGCAGAGAGTCAGCAAGCGACAGAGCGAGTCACCCACCAGCGAAGAATCCCGCGGAGCAGGGTGGAGCAGACGCCGCCTGCTAGAATGGGGCCTGCCAATGCCAGGCGGGTAATTCAAAAGGTAACCAGAGGACACACCAGAGGCCTCTAAAAACAAACTGGACCCTACACAGAAAACGCTTCAGGTGGATTCAAAAGCTAAATGCAAAACCAAACCAAAGCAAAGCAGACAGCGGCAAAACAAGTCAGAGCCGTAAAGATAGTAGAAAAAATACAGAAGGGTGTTTTACAATTTTAAGCAAGACACAAAAGGCAGAAGACAAAATAAAGAGGCCAACAGATCTGAATACACTTAAACAGAGGGGGATGGAGCTTTTGTGCGGAAAAGATTCCACAGAGTCAACAGACAAGGGACAGACTTGGAGGAAAAACTGCACCAAATACATAAAGGGTTAGTATCCGTCACACACAAAGAGCTGCCAGCAATCAATGACAGAAGGCGACTGACCCCACAGAAAAAGGAAAACAAGGTCTGTCGTTCACAAAGCAGACACAAATGGCAAATAAACGTGTGAAACTTACTAGCATTCAAGGGGGTTCAAACCATGACCCTGTGTTACTGATCACGCACCACATTAGCAAAAGCTTAGAATAATGATCATACCTAGTGTTGGCAAGGGTGTGAGGACCATTTTTTTGGTGGAGGAGGGTACTGGGAAATTTCAAAATGTCAAGTGTGTGTATCTTTGAGCCAGCAATTCCACTTCTAGGTGTCAGTTCCTTACAAATGCACACGAACCAGTCACGCAGTGCAAGGGTGCTCCCCATGGCTTCACACGGGGCGCTGATCACTCCTAGCTTCACGCTGACAAATGGCAGGATGCTTTAGAAATGGCGATGCATCACATCATTGCTAACGAGGTCGGGGAAATGCTCTTCTCTATTTTCCCCAAAAGAGTGGCTCTGAGCAGCAGCCACCAGAGCAGGACTTCGCACGCAGCACGATTCCGCTGTGCGAAGAAGCCATCTGTGTGTCTGTGCACCCAGGTGTAGTCGGTGTGGACAAGGCAGTTCACAGCCGCACCTTCTGAGGAGCGGGAAGACACGGCCTGCCTTTCTGACAACCAGTCCGTCAGTCACCAGCCAGCCAACGAGCACGTTTTAATAGTTTCTGTGCTCCATCACGTGCTGGGTGACGTTCAGTGGAAGAACCACCAAGCAAGCAACACGAGGACACACCATAAACACTGCACAAACACCCACGTGAAGACACAGACAGCCGGCGCACAGCCGTCCTGGTCCCGCCTTGGTTTCCCGTGGGCCCCTGCACAGCGCTGCCACCCTTGGCGGCGGTAGGGCGTGCCAGCACCTTCCAGGTTTCCCTGATGGCTTCAGAGCCCAGAAACCCCACTCCTCTGACACCCCAGTCTCTCTTCCAGCCCCCCTCTGTAAGCATCCTACGTGCCCCCTCTCCCCACGTCTGCGTGAGAGCTCCCTCCGCCTGGGCTGCCCTCCCCAGAGCTGCATGTGAAGCCCCCTTTCTGTCTGCCTCAGACCCTCCTCCAGATGCCCGCCTGGGCCCCTCAGACAAATCTTCACCCAGAGCTGGAGACCCAGAGGATGTGTCCAGTGTCTCCCTCCACTGGAGCCCGAGAGCACCTTGCCTCCTGGAGGGAGGCTGAGCATGGTGGCAGGTGGGGACCTCAGTCTCTCTCACTGCAGTCTTCTCAGGGCCTCGGGCTGGGGGCGGGAGGACCTCAAAACCCAGGGTCTTTGCTCATCAGGAGAAGTGAGGCGCTGCAGCAGCCCTGTGACCAGACTGGTCCCTGGGAAATGCTGTTGAGCGGTCATGTGACTCCATGTGGGGGCTGCAGGGCCACAACATACAGAGGCCCTGGGGTCAAGGCAGAGGCTGGAGGAGGGCCTGCTGACCAGGGCCCGAGATCTGGGCAGCACATGCTGGCGGGAGGCAAGAGGCCTTCAACCGCTGCCCTCTGAGCACTGCTGGGGCCTGGGACGGGGCTGGGGCCCTCTGACGCGCCCTCCTGGAGAAGCCTCCGTCCAGCTTCCTGCTCCAATTCCTGACCAAGCGCCCACTGGGAGGGGAGATTTCTGTGAAGAAGTTCAAGGACTCGGGGCTCCAAATTTCCCCCTGGTCGCAGATTCTGGAATTGCGAGAGGAAACCTTTCTGCAAAAGTACTCAGATGTTCCTGAGAAGGGCACCAGGGCAGACAGCTACCAGGTTCTGGATACTGTCAGAGGTCACAGGACCAGCTCAGTGCACCAGGCAACAGCCCACAGGGCACCTCCGTCCTTGCCTACAAGCGTCTGCTCCGTATGTCCTGGAAGTGGCCCCAGTGGTCTTCAGGGCTCACCCTGCCCCTCCCTCAGCCTCTCGGTTCCCTGGGGCTGCCGTGGGACCCCAGCCTGCCAATCTGAGCCATGTGACCAAAGGAATCAAGCAGCTCAAGACGGCGTGAGCAGCAGCAGTCAGGCCTCATGGAGAGAAGGGCGCTCTGTCTCCTGGAGAAGGGAGCCGAGAGTGGCCACTGGCCATCTTGCCACCTCTCATCTTGAGCCTGCCCAAGAATGAAGTCTCCTCAGAGTCGAACAGCAGTGACGGGGCAGAGGCGAGACCTTGAGGGCACTGAGGGAGCGCCTGGACCCAGCCTTGCCTGAAGCAGTGTGTACCCTGAACTGCTCAGATCCATGAGCAAGACATTCCACATCTTTCCGCTGGTCAGAGGGGTTTATGCTACTTGCCACCTGGCTGGTGCAGCCACCTCTCTCAGGAAGGCCGTCACAGGGCTCTCACTGGATTTACCTCTTCCAGGTGCTCCCTGACCCCACAGGCACTGTGTTCACCCCTCCCTTACAGCCTTTCTCCCTGCCCTACAGCTGCTGAGTGACAGCCTGTGCCCCACACAGTGGTTTTCTGAGGACAAGGCCACGTGACCACTCCCTGCTGGTGGGTCCCCAGGTACCTGAGGTCAGCTGCTTCATCAGCCACAAGCTGGCCCTGCCTCTCCAGGGCCTCCTGCTTGGCCAGCAGCTGGGCCCGCTCCTCAGACAAAGCCTCCTTCTCCTGCAGGGCCCTCTGGAGAGCATCCATCTGGGCCTCCTGGTCCTGTAGTCTCCGGGCCAGCTCCTCCTCCAGGGCCTGCTTCTTGCATGTGACCTGGGAGTGGGGGGAAGGGCCCAGCAGAGAAAGAGACAGTGGGAGGGTGAGGAGGGGCCTCTCGAGGAGAGGGAAGGACTTCAGAAAGAGTGGTTTCATGCAGAACTGCATGGCAGGAACAGTGGAGAAGGAGGGTGGCTATGGGACATACTGGACCTCAGGTGCCTGTGTGTCTTCACAGGAGAGGGGCCTCCACTCCTGGAACCATGATGGAGAAGCTACTGAGCTGAACACCCTCAGGTGGGAGCCAGCAGCCAGTCTAAGTGGTAACCTTTGTGGGGCCACAAATGTGCAAGGTCAGGAGACATTGCACAGAAATGCAAGGAGGTGCGAGAGGACCAGACAAACACCACCACCAAGAACATCACAAAGACCTGGACAAAACAGCACGGGCATCTGCCTGAGGCCTCAGAAGGCTGCCGGGCAGCTGGGACTGAAGGAGGCAGACCCTGGAGGAAAGGGAGACGGCAGAGTGAGCCCACCATCCGGTACCTCTTCTCTCCCCAGAGCATCAGCTGTCTTAAAAGTTTGGGCTGAGGCATGAGAAGCCAAGGAGAGCTTCTGGCAGCCCTGTGTGGCCTCCAGATCCCAGACACCCAAGTTCACAGCTGTCCAAGCAGGGGTGGGGGGCCTGACCAACAGCCCAGGTGTCCAATTGTGCTCACAGAAGAGCTATGTCCTAGTAGTCATGGTGAATCAGAAATAGACCATCCTTCAAAAAACTAAAGCTCAGGTTTGAATCACCTCAATCATGGATTTTGGTAATTGTCTGCCTCCACTGCTCACTGGGATCAAAAGTCAGCCCTCCCTGGAAGAAGAGCAGCATCACCAAGACCCTCAAATTAATTCTATGATTCTCATATATGACACTTGGCATTTAACCAACAGGATCAGGCATATCAAAGACAGAATCGTGTGGCAAAAAACCACATATAAGAACATAAAGTGGGCACACATGCCTCCCTGCCACCCAGATACTGGAGTTATCACACACAGGCTTTAAAATAGCTGCAATTAACATGTTCAAGAAGATAGTAAAACGTAGAATTTCTCAATAGAACTGACACTTAATATAAATAATATCATTTAAAAATACAATAACCCAAATCAACAGATGGGCTCAATGGCAGGTTATACAGAACAGAAGACATAACAATGTGAAAGATGAACAAAATACTGTATTAGATTGAATCATGAGGAGAAAAAAGGAGGGAAAATACAGATGAGAGTGTAAAAGGCATACAGGACAAGGTGAAAGGTCCAACATACGTGTAATCAGAGCTGCAGAGGGAAGGGGGAGAATATTTGAACAGATACTGGACAAGAAGTTTCCAAGTTAAATCAAATACATCGAGACACAGATTTAAAATGAGCTATAATCCCTCCAAAATGATAAATACAAAGAAAATGTCACATAGATCTAGCTCAGTACACTTTCTGAATACCAACGATAAAGAAAAAATCTTTAAAAATCAGAGGGAAAAAAGCACACTTTACCTACAAAAGAGCAGCAATAAGACTGATATTTGACTTCCAAAGAGCAACAATGAAAGCCAGAGAATCATGGAATGAATTCACCAAAACGCCGAATGAAAATGACGGCTGTCCTGGTACCTTGTACCCAGTGGAAGGATTCTCCATCAATAAAGAGCACAGCTCTCTGCTTCTGAGGACGGTGAGGATGTTGGGGAACAGCCTCCCCGCCACGGCAGCTAGGAAAGCTGTACCATGTGCCTTCAATGTATCTGTGTGAAGGCCCTTGAGATACCCAGGCAGCCAAGGCCCCAGGGAGCCGATCACAGAGAGGAGGGGATTCAAGTGAGCTTGATGTTCTGCCACAGATTTCCCCTTGAGGTGTCCGCAGCTCCCAAGTAGCACAGGGCCGAGAGCATCGGGGGCCAAGGAGGAAGCCTCAGCTAAAGGGCTGGAGCGCGACCTTCGGCTCCGGCTTCTGAAACTGAGGACACAGGACCTGGAGTTCAGAGCCACCAGAGCAGCCAGGGCACAGGAGGCTAGGACATCACAGAGGAGGTAAGTCTGAGATTCCATGTATGGTTTTTAAATGATACTTAAAAAAATAACTCATAAAAAGGGGCTAAGGAACAATGAAGCTGAATAAAAAGTGGCAGCAAGGGCAGGCAGAGCTTTTGGCGATCTCACAGAGCTGGGAAAATAAAACCTGGAGTTCGCGGTGGGGCCAGTCACGAACACAGGAGGGCTGCGGTTCACCCTGAGGTAAACGTCCTGGTGTGACCACTTCTCAGAAAAGACTGGAACCAGTTACAACCCAGCTCAACCCAACATAGGATAAGGGCGATCCTCCCCTTCTCCTGATGTTCCAAAATCAAAAGTGAATGCCCTTGGAGGAAGTTTATATCACTCAGAGCCTCAGATTAGCTCTACAAAAACATAAAGTCTGTTGCTCAGGAGCTATTACGCATCCAGGAGGTAAGACCAAATGACTGGAAACTAAGAGGCAAAAGACAACAGAAACAGACCCGTTAGGGGATGAAGATGTCGAAGTTACCAGACAAAGACTTGAAAAAGACTGTAATTAATATGTTCAAGAACATACCCAAGAAGATGAAGAATTTCACCAGATAACTGAAGTGTGTGTGGTTGAAGTTACCATTTAAAGCAAAAATATTAATAGTGTAGAGCTTACAACAATATATGTAGAAATACAAATATGGAAACAAGTACAAAGGACAGAAGGGACAAGTGGAATACATTGCTGTCGGGACCTGACATTGTGAAGCGGTATTATATTATCTGAATATACATTGTGCACGTCATAATTTTAGAGTAATCACTAAAATAATAACAGAAAGAGGTATAGCTCAAAAAATGAACAGAGAACATAAAATGGAATACTAAATAAATATGCAGCTAGCCCAAAAGAAGTCCAGAAAGGAGAAACATGAAAATTTTTAAAAAGAGATAAATAGAAAACAAACACCTGGATGGTAGACTTATCCAAGCATATCAAGTTACATTACATGTAAATGATATAAACAATCCAATTAATAGATAGAGATTGTCAGAGTAAATACAGAAGCAAGACTCAATGTTAATCAACATACTTTAAACATATAGACAGAGACAAATTGAAGGTAAATATGTGGAAAGGATATAACATGGAAAAAATTAAGCAAAGAACTTTGGTGTGGCTCCATCAACAGAAAAGGTAGATCAAGAAAAAGGGTATCAGTGAAGATGAGAGGGGACATTTTATAGTGATAAAAATTCATCACAAAGACATAAAATATTAATTTGTATACTTCTAATAATAGGAACTAAAAATATATGGAGCAAAAATAAACAGAACCAAAGGTAGAAGTAGACAATTCCACAATCTAGAGATTTTAATGTCTTTCTGGAAGTAATAGGACATGTAGACAAAATACCCAAAGAAGTAAAATAAACCCCATTGGGACACACAAGATTCAAACAACATCATCAAGCAACTCAACTTAACTGATAGTTGTAACACTACACTCAGCAAGAGCATAGTGCGTGCTCTTTTTACACGAACATGGAATGCTCAACAAGATGGATAATATGCTGGGGCCATAAAACATGCTTCAGTACATTTAAATCTGTTCAGAGACTATGGAGTAGGTGTTCTGACTATAATGGAGTTATATTAGACATTGATAAAAATGGGATACTTAGAGAATTCCTACTTTTGGAAATTAGGTAATATATGTCTAAATAATCCATGGGTCAAAGGAAAAATCACATGGAAAGTGAGAAAATAGTTTGAACTGAATGATAATAAAAACACAACAAGCAAAATGATTAGGATGCAGAAGCAGAAACAGCCACCAGATCAAGTAGGCAATCTGAAAAGACCTGCATCCATCAAAGAATTGACCTTGTTATCAAAACTTTTCTCACAAAGAAAACTCCAGACTCAAACGATTTCCCTAGTGAATTCTTTTAACACTTAAGGAAGAAACACACAGATTTTAAAACACTTTCAGGAAACAGAGGAAGAGGGAACACTTTCCAATTTATTCTGCGAGGCCAGCATAATCCCAATTCCAAATCTGACAAGAATATTATGAGGAAAGAAAATTACAGACCAATATTCCTCATGAATATGGATGTAAATACCCTTAACAAAATATGAAACTGAACAAACATGTATAAAGTGGTTATTAACTTATGCTCAAGTAGAGTTTATCTCAGGTATGAAAGGTTAGTTTAATATTAAAAAAAACAATATAATTCACCATATTAACAGAATAAGAACAATGATATGACCATTTTAATAGATTCAGGGAATGCATTAAGCAGAATTCAAAACCCATTCATGATTCAAAAAACATCAGCATGCTAGGAATAAAACAGAAATTCCTCAATCTGATAAGAGGCATATATGAAAAGCCAACATCATACTTAATGGTAAAATATGGAATTTTCCCCATGATTGGGTTTCGCAGAAGGATGGCCACTCCCATCACTTCTTTTCAATTTTGTTCCACAGGTCTTTAGCCAATGAATTAAGAGAAGAAGAAATAAAAGTCACTGAGATCAGAAAGGAAGTAAAACTGTTGTTATTCACAGGTAACATGATTATGCACATGTAAAACCCTGGGGATTATCACTGAATCTGTCAAGGTCACATGATTGAAAGTTAATATATGAAACTGTATTTCTACATACTAGCAATGAACGTAAGAAAATGAAATTAAAACAGCAAGGCAATTCACAGTATCAAATCTAGGAATTAATTTAATTTAAGATCCCAAGACCTCTACATTGAAAACTACAAAACACAACTGAGAGGAATTAAGTAAAGAAAAAAAAATAGATATACCATATTCATGGATGGATGACTCAATGCCGTTAAGATGTCCAGCCTTCTCAAATTGATCTAATAAATTCAACACAATTCCAATCAAGGTTCTACCAGGCTTTTGTGGGGTGTGGGTAGAAACTGACAATCCAATTCTAAAATGTATACGGATATACAAAAGTTTGAGAATAGCCAAACAATCTTGAAAAAGAAGAATAAGATGGAAATACCTGCATTACCTAACTTCAAGACTTATTAAAAAGCTGCAGCAATCAAGACATTATGATTTTGGTGAAAGAATGAACACACAGATTGACGTACACAGATCAAGAATATGACCCGGGCACATACACGCACCTACATGATTAATTTATTTTCAGAAAGTTGCCAGGATAATTCAAGGGGGAAAGCAGAGTCTTTTCAAACATTGGTGCTGGAACAACTGGGTATTAGTATGAAAAATAATGGGCTAAAATTCCTACATCAGACCATACACGTGTGGTTCTCACACTTTAATGTGCATCAGAATCACCTGAAGGGACACTTAGCATCCAGATTCCTGGGCCCCACCTGCAGAGTTTCTGACTCAGTAGGTTTTGAGAGGGGAGCTGAGAATTTGTGCTTTAAACAAATTCTCAGGTGATACTGAAGCAGCTGGTCTGAGGAACACACTTTGAGAACCACTGCTGTACAGAAAACTTCACTTTAAATGGACCACAGACCTAAGAACTAGATGAAAACAGAGGAGGTTATTTTCTTGTCCTTGGGCTAGGTAAAAATTCCTCAGACAGCACCTAGAGAATACTAACCACAAATTTTTTAAAAACTTGGTAGATTAAATTTTGCCAAAGTTGAATGCCATCAAGAAAATGCATAGGCAAGTCACACAAACTTGAACACACCTTTCTGACAAAGCGCGGTGTCCAAGATGTGCAGATGCCAACGCATCCATAACCAGACCACAGAAACCCAGCGAAAAATCGACTATGGACCTGAAGAGACACTTGACAAAATAAGGTGTATGAATATTTAATGAGCACATGGAAATGTGTTTAAAGTCATTTGCTATCAGGAAACGCAAATTAAAGCCACAGTGGCATCTAACTTCACACACACAGAACAGCTGAAAATAAAACCGGATGATCCCAGATGCTGACAAGGCTGAGATGCGGCTGGAAGTCTCCTGCGCAGCTGGTAGAGCAAAATGACACAGCCGCTTTGGAAAACTGCCTGGCGGCTTCTTATAAAGTTCAACACACACCTAGCCAGTGACTCCACAGTTTCACTCCTATGTATTTACTCCAGAGAATTGAGAATATATGTACGTGACTTGTACACAAATGTTTGAAGCAGTCTTGTTCATTCCCAGACTGGAAACAACCCAAAAGTCCAGCAGTATGTGGATGGGTAAGCCAGAGCAGTTTATTGCTACAATGGAAGGTTACTATGCCACCAAAAAGGATGGACTCTCGATATACCTAATAACATGGATGATTCTCAAAGACATCGTGTTGAGAGAGAGAAGCTGGACTCAAAAGCATCCACACCCTATGACTCCGTTTGCAACAAGTTCTAGAACAGGCGAAACCAGTCCACGGAGGTGCTCACCGGGGCAGAGGCTGCTGGGTGTCCATGACTGGAGGGAGCCTGCTGGGCCAGTGCAGATGTTTGCTTCCTAATCGCCATGGTGGCTACACAGGTGCTTACCTTGGTCAAAATCCATTGACCTGCACACTGGCTTACTGAGCGTAATCAACCTTCAACTCAAGAAAAGATGAAAAGATGACCAAAGAAGGGCAGGACTGAGTGTGAGATATGGAAGAGGCTGGACTGAGTCCCAAAGGTGACAGGCCATGACGTCTGAATGCCACTGGGGGCCCAGACTCTGCAGGGACAGGGTTTCCTTGTGGCCCAGCAAGGCTGGGTCAAGAAAGAGCCAAGACACCACAGCGTCACGGCACCTGCCCTCCTCCACGGAAGCCCAGTCAGGAGATTTGGGAAGGGGCAGAGGGGTGCGTAAGGGGTGCAGTGATCGGGCAGACGTGGTCCAGAAAGGAGAGACACAAGACAAAGGAGGAACGGTGAAGCCTTTCCCCTCCGAGTGTGCGAGTGCCCTGGGACCCGAGGCCTCTGACCCTCTGACCAGGGGACAGGCCTGATGTAAACGCCCTTCTTTGTGTATCCCTGCCCCGTCCCCCACCGCCCACGACCGCGGAAGCCGGCTTTGAATCAGCCAAGTCAGTCAGCACTGCAGCTGCAAAGTGCTGGTGCTGACATCCTGAGCCAGCACGACTTCCAAAGGTGTCGTGCGACCCGCCACCCCACAGAGGCAGGGGTGACCAGGAGACCCCTCACCTGGCCAACCTGCTCCTGCAGCTGGGCCCTCTCTCGCCGGAACCGGGTTGCCTGCCCCTCCAGCTGCTCCAGCTGCTTCTCCAGGTGCCCACAGGCCTGCTGCAGGCCCCTCCGCTCGGCCCGCATGAGCTCCAGCTGCTGCTCCGCCCGTGCCAGCTGCTCCCGAGTGCCCGCCTGCTCCTGCTCCAGCACCTTCTGCTGCTCCTGCAGCCGGGCCCGCTCCTGCTCCAGCTGCCACCGGGGGCGGAAAGGGGTCTGTGTCCAGGCCCATGCACCATGCACCCCCAGCCCCCAAACCCAAGGACAGGAAAGATGGGGAGGATGGATCAAAGGAGGGGCCTGAGTTAGGGAGACCACACCTGGGACTCTGCCTCTCCGTCACCTGCGCCCTCGTCTCACCTGCAGGACCAGGTGGTTCAGGGAGCCCTTGTCCTGAGCCAGCCCCTCCATCAGGGCAGCCATCTTGGCCAGGGAGTCCCTCTGCTCCACCCCCTCCGACTTTAGTCGAGTCACGAGCAGTTCCAGGTTGGCTTTGCTGGACTCGGCCTAGGGTGGGGAGGGAGGTCAGAGGTCACCCCAGCAAGGAAGTCACGGGGGGACGAGCAGAGCTGTTGGTGCTGGGGAGGGAGTGAGCCCTGTGTCACGGAGGTGTGCAAGCTGGAGTGCTGGGTGGGGCACAGTGGAAGGAGTCCCAGAGCGGTGGGGCCTTGGGGGTAGACGGCGGCCCCGAGGGACAAAGGCTGCAGTCAGGAGAGGTGACAGGGTGGCTGAGGGAGGGGTGCACTGAGAAGCAGGTGTGGCCAGCACTCGGTGAGGGGTGGGCCAGTGCCCACTGGTCAGCGACTGAGGAGGCCATTGTTGAGTTTGGGGGCTCTGGTGGTGGCCTGAGGGTCCAGCTGGTGAGGAGGGTGAGTGGACGGAGGTGGGTTGGAGCAGCTGGTGGGAGAGAGAGGGGCACAAGGGCGTACCCGGGCCAGGGCACCGCGCAGACCCTCCCTCTCGCTCTCCAGAATGTCCCTCTGCAGCCGCACTGCGTTCAGTGCCTCCTGGGCTGACACCAGCTCCTTCTTGAGTCCAGAAAATTTCTCTTCCAGCCGCTCCAGGCGCCCTTGACTGAGACCCGGAAACCAGAGGGCAGAGGGTGCGAGGTCGCCTCAGGGCAAGATGGGGGCCACCTCACAGGGCCCTGCAGGCAGGGTGACCGCCTGCAGCCCTCTCCAAGTCCCGGGACCCCCAGAGGAGCACAGGTCACCTTGCAGGGGGGAGTTGTGAGCTGTTTCTGGGCAGGGGGTGGGGGGCTGGGGTTGTCAGTGGAGACCTCCGTTAACAGGCCTGTGTGAGGAGTGTGTGCACACGTGCCGGGGGCACTCGCGTTCGCTGGGCCCCAGGTGTGGGTTTGCCCAGGGTTGTCACTGGGGTGGACGCTGGACTGGGCTGGGTGTGAGGGTGAGACCCAGCTTGGGAGGAGCCTGCTGTCTCACTGGGCATCCTGCCCCTGAGATGAGACCGGCAAAGCAGCGGTCCCACGCGAGGGGCTGTGACAGCCGGCTGTGGCAGAGGCAGGTCCCCACCCACCTGGTCTCCAGCTCCCTCTGGCCCCGCTGTCTCGGCTGCACCAGCTCGGCCTTCTGCGCCCGCAGCAGGAGGCTTCTCTGAAGCTCCTCGTTCCTGGCCTCCAGCCTCTGCTTCTCCTTGTCTGAAAGGTCCACCTTCCCTCTCAGCTCCTCCACCACCTCCTCCAGAGCCGCCTTCTCTCTGGGAGCAGGGCAGGTGTAAGACGGGGGGGTCCCGGACGTGCAGCAGGGGAGGAGACTTGAAGCACCCTCACTGGGCATGTTTGAGCCTCGGCCTAGTGCTGGGAAGTGGACAGGCCAGGCCGTGGAGGCTGCTCAGGCCTGGGGCTCAGGACACGTGGGGAGGGGCCAGAAGATGCCACCCCTCGGGCCCCAGGCTGGCCTGCCCAGGCGGGGTGGCCGGCCCTCTGTGGGAGCCCCTAAAGCACTGGAGGGTCTTGCCCCCGGTGTGTCCCTGCGCTCGGCCTTCTGCGCCTGTAGGCTGAGCTCAGCCAGTCCCCACAGAACTCGGCGGTCGGGGGACTCCTTCCTGCCCGGGGCCCCCACAACTCCACATCGGCTTGTACTGCTCACGTCCCTGACACTGACCCGCCGACCCCCTCCTGCAAAGCTGACCCACCCCAGGTCCTCTCAGCAGGTCGCTCGTCAGCCAGAATCTGAATCTCAGCTGCTCCTCCGCCGGCCGTGCGTGAAGCACCGAGTCCCGAGGCCCCTTTCCCCAAATGAGCCTTGGGTCCGACCCCTCCCACCCCGTGCTGAAGGGCCCACTGGGGCCTGCCCACCTGTCCCCAGGGTGCCAGGACCCGGCCACCCCTACCAAGCCACAGGAGTGAAGGTGGTGGCCCTGCTGATCCTCCCCAGTGGCCCCCATGACCTCTGCCCCTTGGCACGGTGAGGGGGCCCCTGCCTGCCTGGCCTTGGGCTTCCCCCATCCCGCTCCTGTCTCCCCCACCGCCACCCCGGGAAGACCCTCCCTGCCCTCACAGGCTCTGCGTCCTCCAGGGGCCCTCCCCGGCTCCTCCTTTCCTGTGCCCCTGTGCCAGGCTGCATGGCTCCGCTCCCCTCTCTGCCCTGCTCCTCTGTGCCTCTCAAGGGTGGAATCGGGACGTTTTGCCTTGGACCTCCTGTCCCAGCACTGCACGCACTGTCAGACCACCAAGAGGAGGGGGGGCTCAAGGAGGTGGTCCTGTCAGCGCCCGCACTGCTCCCTCCCCCGGAAGCCTTCCCGGCCACCCGCCCACTCTGGGTCCCGTGTCCCGGCTTGAGCAGCACATGGATTTGGGAGCCCCACCGAGCCTCTCACTCGGCACTATAAATCCTGGGGGTCTTCGTCCCACGCTGCTCCCCACACCAGTCCCAGGACAGTAAGCAGAGCACAGCACCCCAGAGAGCCTCACGGCCGGCCACCCCACGGACGTCAGACCCACAGCACATGCCAGGTCGTGCAGGGCCACCCAATGGATAGGGCGAGAACTTACTGCCCACTTGTGAGGGCTGGGGAAGACCCTGGGAGGAGGGCAGCCAGGCGGAGGTGGGGCAGAGCACAGCTGCTCCAGGAATGAGGAGCTGGGGATGCAGACCCAGGGCGGGGCGTGCGCTCAGCCTGGGCTTCGGGGGGGCCAGGCTGGGCTACAGGGGATGTGCTCGCTGCAGGTGGGCGCTGGGGGTGAAGGGCGAGGGGAGCCTTGCCGGGGCAGGTTCGGTCTGGGACGCAGCCCTCACTTCTGCTGGAAGGCCTCGCGGGAGACGCGTGCCCCGCCCGCCCCGCCCGCCCCGCCCGCCCCGCCTTGCCTCACCTCCCCAGGAGCTCGCAGGACACCCGGAGGCGCTGCGCCTCCTGCCGCTGCACCTCCAGCTCGCCCAGGAGGTCCTGGTGCTCCCGGGCCTGCCCCTGCCTCTGCTCCTGCAGGAGCCTCCCCGAGGCCCACAGCTCCCGCTGGCTCTCAGACAGCTGCTCCCGGAGCCCGGCTGCCGCCGCCTCGGAGGACACCAGCTGCAGGTGCAGCTCCTGCCCAGAGAGGGGGTGTGGCTTGAATCCCCGTGGCCTGGCCAGGCCCTTACCACAGAGGTCAAGGTGATACCCTGAGAAAGGACGCACTTAAGACCGGAGACCCTCCCCGGGTGTGGGGTTTGGGGCAGGCTCTGGGAGACAAGGCAGGCAGCCCACCTGGTGGGCCACGGGCAGGCCCTGTAACTGCCCTTCCTAGCCGGGCAGGTTTTGTGGCTTTGCCCTGGTGGGGATGGGCACCATCACTTCTGGTGCATCCCCCACCCTCCACCCACTCTGCCCCTGGCTGTGGCTGCCCACCTGCTCCCGCTGCCGCCACCTGTCACAGGCCACCTGCACAGCCCGCAGCGCAGGGTCCGGGCTGGCCGGGGAACGGGCCCGTGGTGGGGACGCAGTCTGCAGCGGGGATGTAGGGCTCCTCCGTTGGTCCTGCACCTCCCTGCCTTCAGTGTTGCTGCTCCCGGCCAGCTCCAGGCTTCCCGTGTCTGCCTGGGCCACCTTCAGGGTGTGGAGAGGAAGAGGCGGAGGAAGAGAGCTCGGGGCCAAGGCCAAGTGCGGAGATCCCGGGTCATCTCCCGGGTCATCTCAGGGGTCAGCTGGAGCAGCCAGGGCCCTGCAGCCCGCCCGCTGCCTCCCGTGGGACACGGGAAGCACCTGAGAGGCCCCGCACCTTTGTGACACTGCCCAAGGCCCGCTGCGAGGCTTCCGCCTCGGCCCTCCGGTCGCCCGGTGCCAGCCGGCCTCCGCTGCGCCTGCACTCCTGTGGCGGGGAGGGGTGCTCAGCGAGGCCCGGACGCCCCCACTGCAAGCCGCCCCTCTCCCGGCCGCACACACCAGTTTCTGGACGTCCGTCCTGAGGGAGGAGATGGTTCTCTCCTTGCTTGTGTTTTGCTCTGTGAGCTTCTCCACCAGCAGCGTCTGCTCAGAGAGTCTGGAGAGAAGCTGGGTCAGTGCAGGGTCCTCAGCACAGAGAACAGAGCCCCGGGGCCACCCTGGCTCCGTCTGCCTCCTCCTGTGGTGCGGCCGGCCTGCTGGCACTGGCCACCTCCGTCTGAGTGGGCCTCCGCCTCCACTCTGGTCAGACATCTTTCTCCTGCTCTAGAACCTTCAATGGCTCCTGCTTTCTCGGGAGTTTGGCATTCAGGGCCCCAGCCTGACCCTGACTCAGCTCTCCAGCCCCAGTGCCCCACGGTGTGGCTTCCTGAGGCCCTGCCCGGTCCTGGTCCTGGGCTGGGGGGGGCGGGGGGAGCGGGGTCCTCCTCTGAGCTTTTGCCCCGGCGGTGCCTCTGCCCGGAGCCCCTCTGCCGCCGTGAATCTAACAGCAAGTGATGTCCTTCCTTCCAGGAGGCTTTCCTCTCAGAGCGCCTTGGCCGCCCCGGCACCACCCACTGCGCTCCGGCCCTGGGCGCTGCCCCTGGGTGCTCCCTGGGGGCTGGCTGGCGTGTGCTGGACTCAGCAGCCCCGAGGGCAGGGTGGGCTCGCTCCTGGCAGAGCAGTGGCGGCCCCGCGAGCCCCGCGTCCATCGGGGCGGTGCTAGGCCTTCACCAGGGAGCCGCCTCCCGCGTCTGCAGAAGCCGCCCTCTGGCGAGACTTCCACGCCCCGGCGCGGGATCTGTGTCCAGAACCACCCGGCCCCCCGCCTGCTTCCGCTCTTTACACCGTGTGCCTCCAAACGAGCGGCCACCCCTGGAAGAATGTGCTTTTAGGCCTGAAAACCCCACTTCTGGGAACCAGCCACGAGGGGACTGTCCAAGTGTGATCACAGCTGGGTTCGTGGAAACAGGCAGAGTCGGCGCTACGCTGCCCCCGGGGGTGACTGAGGAGGTCTGGGCTTACCCGCCTTTGGGGGCGGCGACTCCGAGCCCGGGCGGCCTCGGGGAGGGCGCCTTGGGGGCAGAGCGCGGGGTGCGGGAGCAGGTAGAACTGCACTGCGGGAGCCCCAGGACCGCGGCCGCTGGGCGGACGGGCCGCGAGCGGCCCCCTCTCCTCTGCTCTCCTGCACCCACCTGGCCTGGAGGGCCACCTTCTCCGCGTCCCAGCGGCCCTGCAGCTGCTGCATCTCCCGCACCTTGTCCCGCAGCTGCTGCTCCAGGGTGCTGGCCGGGCTGCTGGCCGCCAGCCGCAGGTCGCAGCTGAGGTTCAGGCAGGCCGTGCGCAGGCGCCGGGCCGTCCTGGCTGTATCAGCTCGCATGTCAGCGAGGCCCCTGGGGAACGTGGGCGGCCCCCGCTGAGCCTCAGGGCCATCTGTGGGCTCTGGGCCCCTAGGCTCCAAGCCGCTGGGAGAGGCAGGGTCTGCTGGCAGGGGCATGCGTGGCATCAACAGTCCCCACGTCACAGCTGGGGACAGGTGAGCAGGGGCTGGGCCAGGGAGAACAGGACAGGCTGTCCACCTTGGGCGGGACTTTGACCATCCGAGCCTCAGGGACCCACGACAGACCGTGGGACGTGCCTGGCAAGGACGGGAGGGACCCGGAAGCTCCGTCTTGGTAGATCCACCCGCTCCCACAGCATCTCCCCAGTGGGCCTGCCCTCTCAACTCTTCCCTGCACCCCCCTTGCTCTGTCCGTCTGTCCATCTCCCCCACTGCCCACCTCTCCTGCCCTCTCCACCACTCCCATCAGGCCATCCCGAGGGCCAGACAGGGTTGGGTGAGGGGCTCGTGCTCCAGAGCTGCTGCACCGGTGGGAGGAGCCTGGAGGGCTCAGTGCCCACCTCTCCTGCCCTGATGGAGCCCACACCTGGCTCTAGGCGGGCAGGGTGGCTGGCTCTTACCTCTCGGTGGCTGCACGCAGCTCAGCCAGGTGTCCACGGAGTGCTGTGACCTGTCTCCACAGGAGGAGGACAGCCTGGGGCTCCCCAGGGCGTGTATGCCGAGTCTGAAAGCCAGAGGCTTATGTCCACCTCAGGCGGTGGCCAGGCACTGAGGGGATTGGGAGCCCTGCCACCCCAGGCACCCTCTGACAACTTGCTCACCCAAGCGCTGGGCTGGGTGGCTCCTGGGGGCTGGGGGCAGACCACCATCACTTACCACCCCGCAGCCCCCTCCCACCAGCTTATCTCCCAAGAGGGCCTGGGGAGGGAGGTGACACTCCCAGCTTCTGCCCAGATCCAGGACCCACTCAGCCTGGTCTCCCTGTGGGAATGTGGGCAGCACTCAGCTGCCCCCACCCAGACAGTTGGGTGGGAGTGGAAATGACATAACAAGACAGGCCTTTCCTTCTCCTTCAGGACCAAGAGGGTAACTCCCATTCCTGAAGGACTCCTGAGATGTCCAGGTGTGAGGCCTGACCCTTGAAGATGCCAGGGAGACAGAGCCATTAGGAGCGCATGGATGTGGAGATGGGGGAGGCAGGGAAGCCACCTTGAGATGAGATTTAGAGAGTCAGGCTGTAGGTGGGTGCCGGGGAGGGCATGGGGTGGGGCCCCATGTGGCCAGCGGTGCCAGCCTTGCTGGGGACGAAGCCTAAGCCCTGGGTCTCCACGCTGCCTTCCCAGTCCCTGTCCTGGGCTGTCCCCCGAGTGCCGACCTCCAGGGCCCCTAGAGGGCCCAGAGGTAACATGCCCAGTGCTTTCCAGTCCCCTCGCTCTTCTCCGCCAGTGGCAGCCCATGCGCCACCCTGCGAAGTTGCTTTAGACAGAGTACATTCGTGTCCTGACGGTTCTCCAGCTCAAGACCCCTACACCCACCTCTTCTTTCATGAAGCTTTGCCGATCCCCCTCCCTGACCCCACATCTGAGATGGCCCATGGGGCCCAGTAACACCCTTCTGCGGGGAAGGCCCCTCTGAGCCTGGGAGAGCCTTCCGTACCCTCGCACCCTATCCCACCCGGCTGTCTTCAGCAAAGAGCAGGAATTAGCAACGCAGAGAGGCAGATGCCGGGGCCAGCCTGTCCAACAACAACAATGAAATACATTAGACTCCAGACTTTACAGCTTCTTGAACACAGAGCCAGGCCGACCTACATGGTGAGGAACGCTCAGGCCAGAAACTGGTAAAATCAGAGACTTGAGAGGAACTCGCAAAACTGAGCACTTAGACATGTTTCCTTGACCACAGGGCTCTGGGGACAGAGGGGAAGCCTGGGCCCACCCCAGAGGGCGTCGCCTCACACAGACGTGGCCCCCCCGAAGCCGCACTCCGGTGTGCTGGAGGTGGGTGCCCAGCGTGCACGCGCCCAGACACACACACACGCCTGCCTGCAGGACCCGGGAAGCAGGTACTGCGGACCGAGCGTCGGGTCCCCACCACTCACATGTTGAGCCCTAATCCCCGAGGGGGTGGCCACTGGAGGTGGGGCTTTGGCTCCGCCCTCATGAATGGTGTCCGAGCCCTTAGGAAAAGAGGTCCCACAGTGTCCTCATCCCTTCCACCGTGTGAGCTCATAGACAGAAAGTGGTCCTCACTGGACACTGAAGAGGCTGGCACCCTGACCTGGGGCGTCCAGCCTCCAGAACGGTGAGAAAGAAATGGCTGTTTATAAGCCCCTCAGCCTGTGGTATTTCTGTCCCAGCAGCCTGGAGGGAGCAAGACAGGAAGGAAAAATCTCCCTGTGGGTCTGAGCCCAGGGTTAGCCTTGATGCAGTTTTCAGCCTGAAGTCACAAAACCTGAGTGGCTTAGAAAAAAAAACATACACACACACAACAAAACCCTAAGGCTGAAAATTTACTTCAGCGTGGCCCCAAAGACTGTCAGAGCCACTAAGAACCTGTCAGAAGCAAATGGAGATCCTTTGGGGAACATACCACATTCAGTCCCAGGTTTCAAAGAATTTCAGAGTCCCAAGGATAAGCAGCTCTTAGTTTAAAACAATTTAAAAAACCACCAAAGACACAAAGGAACACAGCACCATCGTCAAAAACCAGCAAAAACAATAGACTCAGACCTCGGAGAACTTCAGACACAAAAACCTCAGACACAGACTACAAAATAACTGTTTTTTAGCATGCATCAACAAACACGCAAGAGGTTTGAAGATAGGAGTTGAGTAAGATATCTTCACACACCCGATGTTCACAGCAGCACTATTCACAACAGCCAAGACATGGAAGCAACCTGTGTCCATCCACAGACGACTGGATGAAGAAGCTGTGGTGTATTTATACAATGGAATACTACTCAGCCATAAAAAGAATAAAACAATGCCATTTGCAGCAACGTGGATGGACCTAGATATTGTCATTCTACACACAGTAAGCCAGAAAGAGAAAGAAAAATACCATATGGTATCACTCATATGTGAAATGTAAAAAAAGAAAAAACACTAATGAACTAATCTATAAAACAGAAACAGACTCGCAGACATAGTGAACAATCTTACGGTTACGGGGTCGGGGAAGGGGGTGGGAAGGGATAAATTGGGAGTTCGAGATTTGCAAATATTAACTACTATATATAAAATATTATAAACAACAAGTTTTTTCTGTGTAGCACAGAGAACTATATTCAATAACTTATAATAACTTTTAATAAAAAAGAATATGAAAACGAATATCTGTACGTGTATGTACGGCTGAAACATTACGCTGTGCACCAGAAGTTGACATGCTGTAACTGACTACACTTTAATTAAAAACAAAAAGTAAGGTATATGGAAAATACTCAGAACAAAACCCAGAATTTTTAAAGATGAAAAATACAATAATTAGAGTTTAGGCCAAGTAGATGGGTTTACAGGGTTTGGACACCGGAAAATTGTCGACCAGGAAGGTAGATGTAAAAAATTATCCAAAATACAGGCCAGAGCGATAAAAAGAAGGAACATGGGGGACGGCTAGGGGTGGGGCGGGGAGCCGGCCAGCCTGGGCGATAGTGAAAGAGGGACTGGCTCCTTTCCCCAAATAATGAAAGAACAGAATCCAGATGAACCCTAAATGGGATAAACAAAGAGAACGCCCCCAGCTGTGCTTCCTGGTGAACCGGCAGGACACGGAGTCAGAGCCGAGAGCTCAGCCACCAGAGTGGGAAGGCGGGTCACCTCCGCAGCGTCTCCCTCAAGAGCAGGGCGGCCACGCCAGAGCCACGTCTCGGCCTCATTCCACTTCCGAGTCTGGCCACGGGGTCCTTCTCTCAAGAAGGGGTACCTTTCCACCCTGGGGTCCCCCACTCAGCAGACGCTGTGGCTGAGTCGGGGGCGTGTGTGGCAGTGGGCTGTGGCCTTACCCCCAGGAGGAGCCACAGCTGAAGCCCGCCCCCCCCCGCCCCAGT
Organism: Vicugna pacos; assembly: GCF_048564905.1. Taxonomy (NCBI): domain Eukaryota; kingdom Metazoa; phylum Chordata; class Mammalia; order Artiodactyla; family Camelidae; genus Vicugna; species Vicugna pacos. The sequence goes on along the minus strand of NC_132991.1, from coordinate 96,082,683 downwards.
CCCTGCTGCCCCCCCCGCCCCCGCCACAGGCACCAGACGCCCCTCCGCAGCCGGGCGAGAGCAGGCAGCACCTCCGTCCGGGTCCAGCGCCGCGCCTCCCGCAGCTCCAGCTTGGCCCGCAGCCGGAGCACGCTGCGCGCCGTCCCGGCCAGCTCCTGCGCCAGCCTGTCATTCGCCTTCTTCATGTGCTCCAGCTGCTCCCGTAGAAGCGTGTTCACCTGGGAGAGGCCAGTGCTCCTGGACGGGCAGGATTAGAGCCGCGTGGCCGTGACTGGGTGGCTTCCCCTCACAGGGGGCTCAGAGACCCAGGCCCCGAACCTCTGGGGCTCAATTTGCAGCCCCCAAAACTGCCCCAAAGCAGCCCTGACGACCTGCAACAGGTCCCCAGTGGCCCCATCTGGGTGTCACCCTGGCCCCTCCTCCTTCAGAGACACCTGTTCTCCCCGCTCCTTCCGCCCCCCCGGAGCCCTCCTGGCTCTGCCCCCACAGCTGTAGCCTTCTCCTCCCTTCTGGGTGTGGAGGGGAACCCTGAGACCTGCAAGGGGGCCAGGGCTTGGGAGCAGCTATCGAGGGTGCCAGGGCTGGGAAGGAGGCCCCATCCTCACAGCAGGAGAGGGAGTCAGGCATGCCCCGTGGAGGGGGCAGCCCCTCAGTGACCATGGGGGCTCCCCCCATACGGGGCAGTTCTCCTTGTGGCTGCAGTCAGGGACCCCAAGCCTCCAGGGGCCACACCTCCTGCCAGGCTGGGAGGCCACAATGACTTTCTTTGCTCCTAGGGCATCAGCTTCCTCTTGGCTTATTTATCGCTTCTCCCTCCCTACTCTTTCCTCACAACTGGTTTTCAAAATGCTTCTCAGCACTTTTCTTCCTTTTCCAGAGTCCCTGAGGATGAACCAAGTACAAGAAGTCTTCCACAAATGGCTTAACCCTCCCCAGGACTGGATTTGGAGCCGGCCTCCGGGGCTCAGCCCTCCCTGCAGAGAGCACGGAGAGATGTCCTTCCCTTCGGGAACCGTGGCCCGTGGCCCGTGGCCCAGGGCCCAGGGCTTGGGCTAGCTCTGTGGGGCTGGGGTGTGATACACATCTACCAACGATGAGCAAATGAGCCCCTGACCATGAACTCAGAGTGGCCTGAAGCCAAAGGGGCCTGGGAGTCAGGGCTGGAGGGGGACAGGGCTGGAGGGCAGTGCACACGGGCACCCAGGATTGGCTGGGCCAGCTGAGCCATGGGCAGCTCGGCCACCTGCCTGCAGTATAGGCCAGAGCACTGGCCCCAGCAGGTGTCAGGGGGACCCTCATGACCTCTGGAACCTGCACCAACACCTGAGGCCACAGAGGTTGGTCCTCCTCCCCACCCTGACCTGACCCCACACCTGCAGCTGGCTCTTACAGGCAAATTTGACTTAGAGTCACTTTGCAGCCCTGTCTACCCCACCTGCCTGGCCTCACCTCTGCTCAGCAGCCTCCAGACGGCTGAGGGCCTCCTCCAGGTCCACGCTGTGCTCCAGCTCCGACCTCCGGAGCCGAGCCTCAGTGGTCTCCAGCCGGGCCTGCAGCTGGAGAGGTGATAGTCCACCTGGCTGGCTGCTTCCCGGCCCAACCACCGGGCAGGGCAGCTTAGGCACAAAGCCATCCCAGGGGTGGGTGAGAGGGCTCCCCTGGCTTCCACAGTCAGAGTGGACATCAGGCTGGGATCGGGGCTGGGTTTGAGCTGGGTCTGGTGAGCGGGGTCAGAGGGGCAGCCGTCCACACGCTGGCCCTGGGTCCAGTGCCCACGTGGGCTGAGGAGGGCCCCAGGGTCTGGTCTGGCCACATTGGGCAGGATAGTGGAGATGCAGTGCATAGCTGGGTCAGCCCCCTGAGGGGGAGTGAGCGTGGGGTCCCACCCCTCCAGCCACCCCTCCGGCCTGTGCTCGCACCTCTCGTCTGTTCCTGGGGCCTGGCCCAGAGGGCTGGTGGGGACCACAGCCACTATAAGTGGGCCTAGTGGGGAGGGGTCTGTCCAAGCTGGGCCAGGCCTGCCTCAGAGTCTGCTGGAGCCTGGGAAGGTGGGGACGGGGGCTCTGGGGAAAAGAAGGTGTTGGGGGGTCTGCCTAGATATGCTGACCCAGAGCACATTCTGGGGTGTCTGAGGAGGGGGACGTAGGCCCCACAGGCTGGCGGGTGGGAGTCTGAGGCAGGAAGATCAGGGCACTGGAGGCCACACCTGTGGGCCTGGGGCCCAGTATAGAAGTGAGTGACCCCTCCTTAGCCACCAGTGGAGCCGGAGGGCTTAGCTGGAGCCTGGGAAGGGGCGGGTGCCACTGGGATGGAGACGCCCAAGAAGCAGTCACTCTGCACCCCTCCCCACCCCCACCTGCCCCACCACCCCGCCCGTCTGTTGGAGGAACCCCGGGCGGCCTGGCCCCCCTGTGGCTGCACGCGGGTGCCTGTGAGAGCCGGCGTGTGTGGGGCTGCCAGTTCTGCGAGCTCAGACCTCACTGACTCATGAGGTTTCCCAATCCGGCTGCAGGATTTCTGCGGCTTCTATTCCCACTGGTCCGCTTGTTCCCAACATCTCCCCACCCTGTGCTAGGAAGAGCGCCCCCCCCACCACGCGCAGGCCGGGGGGGCCGGCCAGCTCATCCAAGTGCTCCTGGCCCTGCCTGGGGTGAGGAGGACCCTCTGGGTCCTGCCTGGAGGGGCTCCCCAGGAGAGGGGATGGTGACCAGAATGGGTGCTAACAGCTGGGGGTCGGGGCAGAGAGCCCCTCTGTGGGGCTGGTGACACCGCCCATCCCCAGAAGTCCTCAGGATCCTAGGAAAGACGAGGCCAGCCCGGGGCCCTTGGGCATTTAGCACTGGTCACTGGTCATACCAGACAAAGGGCTAGACCTGGTTCAGGTCTCAGCCCCAGTAATGGCAGTGTGGCCCTGGACAACTCTGGCCTGTCCTGAGCCTCAGTTTCCTCACCTGGAAAGTGGGGTCCTCTGTCCTGCCATGTGGAGCAAGGGGGCCCTGCAGCCAGCAGGGGCTCCGAGCACCCCACCTCGTGGGCCAGTCACCCCAGCCCAGTCCTGCCTCAGAAGCCATCATGTCTTGGGGCGGCAGACACAGGAAAGAGGCTCTGGCCTAGCAGGTCTCCCCATGGGGACAGTGGGGGGCCCTCCCGGCCCACACGTCCTGACCAAATGGCCTCTGGCTGCAGCTGGCCAGTCACCCTGGAAGGCACTGCGGCTGCGCAGGGCACTGAGGACAGAGGACTAGGGCTGAGGGTGTGTCAAGGGTCTGTCCACCCTTGGCTGTGGGGGGGGGCTGGGGGCGGGGCCAGCTCTCCATATGCTCTGAGGGTGGAGCCAGCTCCTCAGCAGGACCCCAGTCCGTTCTTTTCGGCTCTTCTCCCCTACTCCCCTTACCCCCTCCCCCCCAGCAGGTGCGGGATGAGTGCTGGCCATGTGCTCGCGCTGGGCTAGGTGCGGGGGCCAGTGGGCCAGGACTGACCCAGCTGCACCAGGCTTCAGGCAGGAGGGGTACGAGTCAACGCTCGAGTTGGGCGGGGAGCCCCGGGAGCCTGTCCTCCTCTCGCCCTTCCACTCCGGCCTCAGTTTCTACATCCATCGCCCAGGCTTTGGCTGTGCCGTGGCTGACCACTGTCATTCCATGTCCTGAGACTCGCTGACAGTTCTACCGGTCACCCCAGGCCAGGCTGCCACCCCCTGGCTGCCTCGTGTCCCCTGCACACTCACCCGCTCGCTGACTGCATGGTACCTGCTGGCCAGCTCGTCTCGCTCGGCGCCCGCCTGGGCCAGCAGGTCCTCCAGCCGGGACAGCTCCTCCTGCAGGAGCTCATTCTCCTCCTGCACATGGGCTGGGGAGGCTGGCGGCTCCTGCACCCCTGCAGGAGCCGCCCCAGGGTCAGCCCACCAGCCCCAGTGCCCTGTCCCCACTGCTGGTCTGCCCCATCTTCTGGGACCAGTCCCGGGAGACCCTGGTGTCGGGGAGCTGCACCTCCTGCTCCTGGCCTTACTTCCTCTCCTGCCAGCAAATGTCTATCCTACCTACTCACGTTTCATCCCGATATGGACCCATCCCAGGGCAAGCCCCAGACCAATTAAAGCAGGGTGTGTGGGGGTGGCCTGGACATGGGGTATCTCCCACCCGCGTCAGGCAGTGCGGACTGCTGATCCAGGGTAACCGAACCTCGTACCCGAGCAATAAGCTGCTCTTCTAATCACATGGTGGGGTTTCTTTTTCCCTTAACACACAGTGAGGTCCCCAGCTCCTTTAGGAGGCTGGACTGACTGTTGTCACAGAAAGGGGCCTCTGGGACCCATGCACAAGGGAGTCATGCGCACACTCTGGGACCAGGCTGCCTGGCCGACCGGAGCAGGGGCCCAGCCTCGGAGCCAGCGGCACAAGGTTAGTGGGCACCGTGAGGGGCCTGTGGGGCTGGGGAGCAGAGCTCGCTCTTGAGGGTGGGGGCTATTCAGCATCTGTGCTTTCTGAGAGTCAACCTTTAGGATTTTCAGTCATTTAATGAAATATAAATACACATGAAATCAAGACTGGCGGTCACAGGTGTGTCACAAACACACGTGCAGCTCTGGGTGGGGAAGGCCCTGCGGCCTAGTGGTGACCCTGGTGAGTGATGCTGTGGGAGGGGTGGTTCTGCACCAATCACAGGGAAGATGATGGGCCGGGAGGGGCCAGCCCGGCCTGGGAAGTGGAGGGCCTGGCTCCCTGACGCTAGACTCTGACTGGCTGCTCTGTGGCTCCCTGGGTGTCCCCCCAACCCACTCCACCACCCCACCACCTCACCACCTCCCTTCACCTTGTGGTGGCTCCTCGCCCAGGCTGCCAGCCACAATCTCACGGATGCGGGCAGGCACAGGGGTGGGCGAGGCCTGCCAGCCTTCCCCACGCATGGTCAGCGCCCGGTCTTCTCTGCTGGCTGTGGGGCTCAGGACGGTGTCCTCCAGCTTCTGGAAAACACCCACTTAGAAGTACCTGGGACTGGCAGGTCCCTGGACAGCTGCCAGCCCCTCCCCCTTCCATGAACCCACTGGAGTTAGTGGGGGCTCCCACGGGGCTCCCCTAGGGCAGCAAAGTGCCTGGAGAGGACTGGGCGAGGCTGAGGTCACCCAAGGCTTGGTTTCCCCACCTGTGAAGTGGGAGGGTGCCCTGTCCGTCCTGGCGCTGCTCTGAGGACAGGGGAGAAGTGGAGGAACGCTCATTCATCCAGAGAACTCCCAGTCTAGGTCACCACCTCGCCCTGCCCGCCCTTCAGCCCTGCTCCACCTTGGGGGGGGGTTGCACTGAGCCATGGCCACCGGCCCCTCCCCTCCCGTGGCTTCCCAAGGACTTCCCCCGACCCTATGACTCCCCAAGCCTCCCTCCGGCCCAGGGTCCTGGTGAGTGACCACCGCGCAGCCTCCTGCCTGCCTGTCCTCGTGCTCCTCTGGTCTTCCTGGCTCTCCCTGAAGACCCTCGCGAGGCCTGGGCCCCTCCGCCTGGCTCTGCCCCTCAGGCCCAGGCTGGCGGGGATGGAGGTCGCTCCCCAACACCTCCGCCCTGGTGCAGTCTCAGCCTGTTCCCCGCTCCTGAGACCTGAGCCTGGCCTCTGCTGCACACACCCGCCCCGAACGCTCCCTGGACACAAGGCCTCCTCTGTCAGCACCCGGCTGCCCAGTCACCCCAAGACCGGGGCTCTTGCATGACACCTGGTGAAGGCCAGTTCTGGTGGGGAGACACTGAGCAAGTGCCAGGGACTGAATTCCACTGCCCTCCCCCAGGAGTGAGAACTGGGGCCTGCAGGCTGGGGCCCCACTCTTCACCTGCGTGTCTGAGTCCCCTGGGCGGTCTTGGGGAAGGGCCTTCACTCAGCGCTCCCCGCCCCCCACCTCTTGACCCACTTCAGCGTTACTCTGGGTGCGCAGCCAGCAGCCTCCCTTGAAGGGAGGGAGGATGTGCCTGGCGCCCCTTCCCCGCCAAGCCAAGGAGGGGGTGCCAAGACCACCAGCGCCTCTGCCGTCCTCCAGGGAGGACAGGCTGCTGGAAGGCACTCAGCCACGGCCTGCCCTGAACCCCCTACGTGCACGCGGGGAACCCGAGGCCCGGCAGCGTGGCGAGAACCACCGCAGGCCCCACCAGGGGGCGGCCAAGTCCAGGAAGCGCTCCTCCCAGGCCAGGAAGGCCTCTGCCCGCTCCAGCCCCGCTCCCCGGGGCGTCGGGGGCGCCGCCCGCTAACGGGAAAGCGGCAGCGGCACAAACTTGACTCATTGCTAACATTTACAGAGGGTCGCTTATTAGCCGCGGCGTCCCGGGAGGCGCTGGGGGCGTAATGGGTTCCAGCTGCAGCCGGGTGCCTGCGACGGGCCGCGGCCCAGCTGGAGCCGAGGGGCGCGGCCGGCGGGGGCGGGGCGGAGCCCTCGGGCCGCCCTCTCCCCCCGCCCCGCCCCGCCCCCCGAGTGAGGGCGGCCCTGCCCCCGGGGAAACAGCGGAGGGAGGGGCCTGGGGGGAGGGCCCGGACCGGAGGGGCCTCCATCCAGGGCGGGTCCCTGGGCCTGCGCCAGCAGCCCGGCCTGGGCCGTTCCGCCGGCCGCTCCCCCTCCCCACCGAGCCCTCGGCCCGCCCCGGCCCCTGCCAGGCCACCTGCAGCCCTGCGGGCGGGGGCGGGGGGGCCCTCTGGCAGCTTCGGGCAGGGCTCCTGGGGTGGGCGTCGGTTTCCCAAAAGACCCCAGGCTCAGGGTTGAGCCCGGCCGTGTCCCTTCCTCCTGCCTGTCCCCTGCACGCCGTCCCACTCAGCTCAGCCTGCACCAAGGTTCCCAGGGAGGTCACAGCCCTGCGTGCACCCTCCTCCCCCTGTGGCGGAAGCCTGCTGGTGGGACCAGTGGGGCAGCCACCCCAACCTCCACGCTGCCCCCAGCTGCGTCGTGGCTGCGTGGAGGGGAAGAGCCTCCACTCCAGGAAGGTGGGCTCCCGTCTGTCCCACCCGAGGTCGGAGAGGGACACCCCTCTGAGACAACTGGGCTGAGGTCCCTGCTCTCTGCCGCTGCCAGTGCACTGTGACCTGAGCTTTGTGGTCTCATCTTTGAAAATGGAGAGGGGGTCGTCCAGGGACCCGCAGCTCTGTGGAGGGTGGAGTGTTGGGACCCCCGCCCCCCATTTTCACCGTCGGGGACATGAGGAGCCTTGGTATGGCAGGTGGAGTTGCCGGGCAGAAATAGGAATCACCCAGAGCAGTCCCTGCCACCTCAAACCCCCATCCTGAACTGGCGGGGGAGGAGGATGGATTCGCACAAGGGGCCCAGAGGCTTTCAGATGGACGATGAGGCTGCCCCACACCTGGACCCCAGTTAGGGACACCAGGGTGGGCCCGGAGGAACCCAGTGGCGAGGCAGGGAGGGGTGCCAGGAGCTCCCTTTAAAGTCACCCTGAGAAAGTGGGTGTCCAGAGAGTGACCTCAACTCGACCAGGACACAGGCCACACTCTCCTGGGGCAGGAGCGGGGTGAGCGAGGGAGTCAGGGTCCGGGAGCTGTCGTGGGCATGTCCGCGGGACAGTCAGAGGTGGCCGGCCAGCAACATGGGACGGGGAGGAGGAGCGCCAGTAGTGCCACCGTGTGGCTGCAAGTTGCACTGCAGGAGCCCTCTGGGCCCAGCTCTTGGTGGGTGGAGGCTGGGGCTCCCGTGTTCGCGGGAAGAGAAAATGGGGGGCCTGTGCTAGTGAAGTCAGAAGGGTATCGCCACTCTAGCTTTCTCAGCCCACATTTTTATATCCCATTGTCTTGCTCTCAAAGGGAGCTTGTCTCCTCCACTGTCCTGGGGAGGAGATTCGGAACTCGCTCAAGGTCGTGCGCCCTGGGGCAGTGTTAGGACTACCCCGCCGCAGGCCCCCGCAGTCCCCCTGACGGCGGTGCTGAGCCAGCACCCTTGCAGGCAGAGATCAGGACGCGGCGGGCAGGCTGGCCGCAGGTCTCCTGGTGCCCTCCGCCCTGCGCAGGGCTGACCGCAGAGGAACAGGGGGCAGCCCGGGGGCCTGGGCCACCCGCTCTCCTCCTCCGTCTGTGCCTGCTCAGACCCTCCCCAGCCTTTCTGCACCGGGCACTCCCACAGGCCCCCCTGCTTCCCCAGGGCCGGGCACGGCTTGAAGAACACATCTGAGGATGGTGCCTCCAGCCAATTCCAGCCACCGGACGTCTGTGTGCCGCCCTTCCGTGGCTTGGCCTGCTGCAGTGAGGGCCCTGGGCCCAGGTGGCCTCCTGCCAGACTCCATTTCCTTAGGAAAAAGAGCTTCTCTGTGTCTGGGGTGACACCTGGCCCCTGGCACGCTGCATCTCAGCCCCGCCCAGTTCAGATCTCCCAGTTCAGGTGGCTGAGACCTTTGGGGTCATGCTCCTTCTGGGTGGTCGTCTGGTCCTTAACTAACAATAAAGGGGACATCGGGGCCAGGCATTAAACCAGGCACTGGGGGGAGCCACTCCTTCATCTCTGTGCCCCTACGCCAGCCCCCAGCACCGTCCCTGCTTGGCACACAAGCAGGCTTAGACTCAGGTCACCACAAGAATGGCTGAAAACCAGGTCTAAGATGTGAGTCACTAACTGCAAAATGACTCGTACACAGAGACACGGGAGGGCGAGCCTCTGGGCTGTCTTGCTTGCCCTGTGTCCCCAGAACTCACACAGGCTTCCTGCAGGAGGTGGCAGCTGAGTTGGACCTTGGAGGAAAAGTCAGAGTCCAACAGCCAGAGGGGACGCAGGTCAAGTGTCCAGGAGGAAAGCCCAGTGGAGGCGAAGGCAGTGGGCTGCATGGACGGGGGAGCAGGGTGCCGGGGACGGGTCTTAACAGTGGTTCCCTTGAGGACTGTGGGGCCCCATCCTTGGACCCTGGGGCCGTGGGTGTGGTGTTTCTGAACGAGAAATGGGATGTGGCCCATCTGAGTAGCACAGTGACCGGGCTGTGTCAGGTTAAGTGGATGGGAGATTCTGAGACCGGCCTGACCCTAGTTTGCTCTTAAACCATCCCAGCTCCTTCCCATGGGTGGGCCCTCTGTCACTCAGGCTCTGGGGAGCCCCCCGACCACTGGTCTCACCTAGTGCAGGTGGGGACACGGAGGCCGAGGCAGTCAGCGGCAGAGCAGCGCCAGGACCAGGACCCCACAGTGCTCTCCTTTCTGCTCAGGGGTTGGCGTGATTCCGTCACGGAGCCTGCCTTGCCTTCCTGGGCCCCCTGGCAGCACCTCCTCCTTCTCCCCTCCAGGGCCCCCACTTTAGAGCATCACCCGCACCCCCAGGAGGACACAGTGAGCCTTTGCGGCAACTAGAACAGCTGGTTGGCCTGTGAGGCTCCTACTTCTGAAGCCATCAGGGAGCTAGGAAAGCAGTGGGGTCGACAGACCAAAGTTCAAGGGAAAGGACAGGCATCAGAGGTAAGCTGCGGGTCCCCGCGGGCGGCTTGGGGCGCTGCTCTGCATTTGGCCCAAGCAGGGCCATGGCTTGGGGAGGAGCAGCTGCCTGGGGCTGGACTGATGAAGCTGGAGGTTGAGGACCCTCGGAGACAGAACCGGTTTCTCTGGCTCTCATCATTTTAAGAACAGCAGCAGTGTCCCAGCCCATCAAATACGCAGGCACAAATGTAACAGCAACACATGGGCAAGGCCTTTCTGTTGAGAGCAGTGTTGAATAAAATCAGCAAGAGCTTAAATGGAAGAACGGCTTCTGCTCATGAATTGGGAGACTCACTGTCATACAGATGTCAGTCCTCCTCGCATTGACCTGTGAGTTCAGTGAAGTCCCGTCAATGAGCTGAGCACACACCCCCAAAATTAGAACAGCGACAAACCCAAAGAACCAAAAAGCAACAACAAACACACAAATTGATGAAACAGAAGATGGAAACGCCATAGAGAGGGCCAACAGTGACCGTGTCACAGACGGAACAGAACGTGTCACTTCCGGGCTACCAGCTCGTCCCTGCCCACCAGGACTTTCTTGGATTTCGCGCCAAAAGCCCTGGCTCCTGGGTGACCGGGTCTCAGACCCCTCAACCCCAGGGAGGGGGGTCATCTTGCTTCAGACTCTCAGACTTCAGAAAGACAGTAAGAAGATATTGGGAACAACTTTGAGCAATCAATTGGAAAATGTAGGCATAATGGACCAGTTCTTAGAAAAATGCTGCTGATCAGAACCGAACCCAAAAGAAAGAGTCTGAAAATTCCTGAAGTGTCTGAGTGAGCTGGGCCGGAGTCACTCGTCGTCCGCCCCGGGCTCCTCTGCACACCGGCCTGCCCCACCTACTCCGGGGCTGGACTCTCAGAGAACCGGCTCTACGGGTGGGGCGGGGGCCGGAGGTGAAGGGGGTGCGGAGAAAGGGCCAGGGGGCAGCAGCTCTGGCTGGAGGGAGCTGGGTGTCAGGGGCACGGTCAGGTCTGGTCCCACACGTGCCCCAACCTGTTCAGGTCCCTCGGCCTCCCCTCTGTAGCTGGAGGGGCTGGAGGGCCCCTCCCACCCTGCCACCCAGCCTGGACGAGCCTACCTGGGCATCTGGCGGCGCCCGCCCACCCGCCACTCACCCCGGGGAAATTGCCGTGCGATCTCAATCACCAAGGCGCCCCGAGGGTGGCCGGGCGGGCAGGGCGGACCTCAGCCCGGGCTCCCCGTGGCTTTTAGATGACAGTTTCCCACAGGCAGTGGGACTCTGGGGGCAGCCACGTTTGCCAAACACTGACGCCCACGGCCGGCTGTCAGCACCATCCTGTGTCTCTCCTGCAAACCAACGCATAACCACAGCAACTTGCTTCAACTCTCGAGCCTCTATCTTCCTGGAATCCGAAGGGGCAACAGAACCCTGACGGACTGGCCAGGATGCCTGGCGTGGGAACCCCGCCTCCCCCCCCACGGTCTGCCCCGCGCTCAGGACCTGGGGGAGCCGAGCCTCAGGGGACTGGACAGAGCAGGTCGCCCCGCCTCGGGCCACCTCATCGCTGTGTCACCTGACTCGTCTGCTGCCCTCGTTGTGCTCTGTGTGTGTGTGCACGGGTGCACGGGCAGTGACGCCACCATGGTATTTAATCACAGCTGTGGGCAGTTACTCTTCCCCGGTGACCTGTCTGTTGACACAGGGCCAGGTCAACCCCCCACAGCGGAGTTTCGAGGTTCCAAGAACAGGGTTAATGAGCAACTCTGAGCCAGCTAGTTCCCAGGGCTTCACCGGGATCCCTGAGAGGCAAGTGGGGGCGGGGACTGCCTGGCTGTGGTGGCAGAGTCCGGTGTGGCAGTGGGGGCGCCGACGCGTGCTGGCAGGCCGGGCGGTGGGCTGGCTCTGGGGAGAAGGGAATGAAGGCGAGAGGGGCGTCGGGAGTAATTCCCCGTCACTGCTGCTTCTGCTGTTTTGTTAGGAAGGTGGGTGCTACCTGGGGATTCGATGTGGGCACAGACCAGTGGGCAGAGATGCCCACACCTCTCCAGGAAATCCCTTCATGATTCCCACACTTTGCCACAAAGAACAGTGAATTACATCCCAGACTGTCAGTGAGGGAGGGTCCTCTCTCCCTCCCCAGCCCAAATGTGTCAGCAGCCATGAGCCTGAGGCGCAGAGAGGGGTACTGACTGGCCGAGCTCACACAGCATGGGTCAGGGAGCCTGGGCCTGCGGCTCTGGTCTCCGGGCCCCCAATTCAGTCTCTCCTCAGGCCCCTATCCCAAGTCGAGTCTGCACGTATGTGCACCTGTGTGTGTGACTGTGTGTGTGTGTGTGTGCACGTGTGCTTGTGCTGACCACGTGAGCATGTGGAAAGTGCCCCTTGGAGTTGGGGGGTGGGGGGTGGCCTCTCCGGCAGGGTCCCTTCCCCCCAGGTGCCCTGGGGGCCCAAGCAGGAGGTGGCGGAGGGCAGCCACACCACTGACCTGGATCACGGCGTCCAGCCCCAGCTGGGACCGGCTGGCGGAGTCCCCAGCGGCAGGCTCACTGGAGGCGGAACTCATCATGGGCGGAAGTGCAGGAGCCGAGAGCCAGCAGGGCCTCTGCTCCAGGGGAGTGTCCTCCTGGGACCACGGCCGGGACGTCTCTCAGTACACCGGCCCCACTCCCAGGCAGCCCCGGCTCCTCTCTGTCCTGGGCGCCCAGCTGCCCTCTCTGGGTTGGCGGCAGCGTGGCTGACTGAGCCCAGAGGCGTTGCTGCAGCAGCACGACGCTGAGGGCTCGTTTCCCTGGAAATGGGAGCGCAGGCCCTGTTGCCATGGGGACCAAGGAACGCTGTTGTCTGGAAGCTGATTCCCTGGAGACCTGGAGACGCCCTGGGTGAAGCCGTCCACCTGATATCGACCGCACCCGGGGAGGGACTGGCCTCTCCCCCAGGCCCCCCACCCTCTGGGCAGTTGCCCCAGGAGGGGCTGTGTGCTTGGTGGCCACACATGGGGTGGAGGTGGTGAGCAGAACACTGGTCCTCCTGACTGAGAATCACAGCCTAGGACTTCTCCCCTGGCCTGGGGCTTCGGCAGTGTGATGGCCTGGAGCAGGTGGGCCAACTGCGGCCTGCAGAGGGGACGCCACCTGCCCAAGGACCAAAGCAGGGCCCTCCTCCTGCCTTGCACTTGGAAGCACCTTCTGGAATCCGATTCCCTCCGAACCCTTCAGGGTGGCCTGCCCGGTGGGTAGAGCGTTTCGTACCTGCCGTGTGACGTTCACTTCCCTGCACCCGAATCTTCCCAGAACCACACGAAGCACCAGCAGCAGGCCTCCCAGCTTACTGTCAGGGGCGGTGATGGGCGAGGCGAGGGGGTGCCTGACCATCACTGCAGACACAATGCTGTCCTTCCCAGCCTGGTTCCCCCGGGGCCTCTGGACTGAGTCTGGCACCAGGCACTCAGTCTGCGTCCCTGCCTCACTCCCTTCCCCCGGGCTCCTCGTTCTAAACTGGACTTCCCCAGCCGGGCTTATGTCCACGGGGTCCCTCTTGGAAAGGAGCAGCCCCTGGAGGGGTGGGCCCTGCAGCCAGGAGGGACTGCCTTTCTCATGAGAGGAGGCCAGTTCAGGGGCCCTGGGGAGGGCGTGTGTTCCCAAGACTCCCAGAGACCTGGGGTCTTTTGAGGCAGCTCAGGAGAGCAGAGGCGGCCTGTCGGGCAAGGCCAGAAGGGACCAGGCAGCAAGGGTGGACACTTGGTAGGTGAGCATGTGATCTGCTCCCAGTGCTGCTGGGGGGAGCCCGACAGGGCCAGGCCACTTCCTCGGAAGTGAACTACTCAACGGGGTGCCGGAGCTTAAAGGACGCTCCCCCGAGAAACGCCTGGTGTCCTCGGGCCACCATCCCCCACCCGACCCCGCCACCCCGGGGACAGCCGCAGGGGTGCCCCGCGCAGGCACAGACAGGCCAGGCTCTCTGGCCAGACACAGCCCGGCTAGATCCGCAGGGCTGGGCGGGGCTCACTGGACGGCTCCTGGGGACCGACAGGGGTGGTCGTAGGCTGCCCCGGCCCTGGTGCCTCTGGGGCGTCCGGAGCTCCCGTGGGTCCTGAGGAGCCTGGGGCCGGGAGGAGGGGCCGCGCAGCATCCTGGCTCCCCAGCTCCTCCGCGGCGGGCTTGGGGGCTCCGTGCAGGGTGTTCGGGTAGCGGCTGGTGAGAGGCTGCCGTTTGGTGTGACCGTGTGTGAAGGTCACTCAGATGAGTCCAAGTAAGACTCCGCTGGCCTGAGAAGAGGCAAGCTGGTGCCCCGTGGGGGCTGCGATGGGCCTGCCCGTGCCCCTCCCTCCCCACCCTGACACCCGCCTCGGCCTGGTCTGCCCTCTTGAACCTCGTGGTGGAGCCGAGCAGCTGGCACACTCTGGCCCCAGCCCACCCCCTCCTCCAGGATGTCTACTCTGGCTCCCGCGGCCCGGCCCCCTCAAAGCTCCCGCAGGCCCCATGCTTTCTACCCAGGCCTTCACTGCCTGGTGTCTGTGCTCGTGGCTTCTCGTCCTGGCCATCAGTGGACTAGAAGGAGAGCCCTCAGGGCAGGACTGAGCCCTGGGCCTGGGCAAGGCCCCCAGGGGATGTTCTGGAATGAGTGGAGGGGGTGGTGGAGGTGCTCAGCATGTGGGGGGCCCTCTGTGGGATGGGATGGCTGGCAGTGTGGGCCCCCAAGAGGACCAGGGCTCTCCTGACCCACACCCTAATTGGCTCTGATGGCTGGCGCCCTGCACCCTGAACCTCTCCCTGGGACTTGGAGAATGTGATCAGGGTCCCTCACCCACAACCACTGCCCAACACATAGCTGCCTCCTTGTCTGTGCAGAGGAAGGCCCTCCACGGGTGGGTCCTCGCTGCATTTTGTCACTGAAGCAGGGGACCTGGCTGGGTCTCCCTCACCCCACCATGCTTGCAACAACAGGTCACCTACAAACTGTCCTGGGAGAGTCCCGGCATGCTGGGCCCACGTGTGGACAGGGGCCCCAGGGCCCGCCGAGGAGTGGGCAAGCCGAGCCAGAGCCCAGCCGGCCTCACCCCTTTCTGTCTCCCCTTGGCCCCAGAAAGCACCAGAATTTGCCGCCTCTGACCCAGACCTTCCCGAGAGGAAGGGACCTCGAGACTCGCACGAGAGCACGGATGTCCCCATGCCAAGGCCACTCCGGCCCCTGGTCAGCCTCTCTCGTCCCCACCCTGACATGGAATTGGGCCTGCCGTGGACGGGACATCGCCCTGACATGTCCTCCGAAGCCGGTTCACAGGCAGGGCATCCCAGGAAGAGGGCGGGAGGCCATGAGGAGCGGGGCTGCTGGCTGCAGGCCCCGCTTGAATTGGCTGTGGGATCTGACTGGCCTCCGGGCCCGTCCGTGCTCCTTCGGTGGGTGACTCCATGCCCTGGGCACCTGCGCCTCCCCACATACCCAGGAGACAGCTCTCCGGGCGGCCAGTGTGGCGGGAGGGCCGGAGAATGCTCACGGAGGAGTGGCCTCTGCCGGCAGCTGTGGCCCAGCTGAGCCAGGTTCACAGCTTCTTTGGGGTGTGTCCCGTGCAGGTGCTGGACAGGAAGCGGGTGTGAATTCTGCTGTTGTACCAAAATGCAGCCCTGTTCCAGACACTGGCTGGGGCGCAGACTCGGGCACCGCCCAGGACTGCTGATCTGTGACAAGGCTGATGGTCCGGCTGCTGGCTGGCCGCGGGCCACTGGCTGCTGTCTGCCTGCATGTCTGTGCCTCACAGCCATGTGTCCATGCCTGAGGCCTGGCCACGGACAGCAGCGGAGGCCCTGTGCAGGGAAGTTGGATCAGGGGTGCATTGGGAGACTCATGTTTAGGGACACTGCCAGGTCAGCCTCTCGGGGTCACCCGAAGTGTTCCCTGGGCACACGTCCTGTGGGAAAGGTGTGCCATCCCTTCCCTCTCTATCCCGCTCTCGGGGCCTCTCTGGGCCGCCAGTCCACTGCCCGGAGACCACAAGGGGCATCAGCCCTGGTTGGTGGGGTTCCCAGAAGGGGTAAGTCCTGAGACGCTCCCCAGGAACAGAGCCCACCCTGTGTTCTTCCGTTCAAAAGGGTTGCCCGAGGATGCTGCCGTGGGCAGGGGTTGGGTGCCCAACTCAGGGGCACGAGGACAGAGCGAGGTGCCGGCGGGGCTGGAGGAGGGCGGAAGTCCTGTGGCTTCTTGAACCTGAGTAGCTGCCTTGGGGAGGGGCAGCTGTGCTCTGGGCGGCCCGAAGACAGGACTGGGCCAGGCTGGAGGACGGAAATCTGTTTCCTGTTTGGCTGCGTCATAGGCGGCGCTACAAGGTGGGGAGCTCCCTGCGCTGGGAGGTGTGGGAGCGGAGACCTGCTCCCTGCGGCTGCAACTCCTCAGAGCGGCTTCCAAGCACCTGGAAATGAGTGTCTTGAGCCCAGTTCTGCCCGCAGCTCTGATACAGGATCAGCATCCTGGGTGTCTCAGGCCTGTGTTGGGGGGAGGCCAGGGCTCCCCCCGAGGGCTGTAGGTGTGGTATCTCTCAGACACCTGGCCGGGCGCTGTCTCCACGTTCGCTGTTTGCAGCCACTCCAGTGGCAGAGCACGGATGCACGGTCAGCCTGGTGGGGCCAGCCTGGCCGGGCCAAAGGTTGGAGGGGTGGCTTCCCCTTGCTGGTTGGGACTTGCAGAGCCCTGCAGGGAGGCAGGCTGGCCTGGGCAGAGCGCCCGGGGCAGGAGCTGGAGGGGGCCAGCCGGGTGAGGCTTTCCAGCCTGGCCAGGCGAACCCAAGGGGACGTCCCTGGAACCAGGCTTGGTCCAGCTCTAGGTCCAGGTGGTGATGGCTCCTCTCAGGCAGAAAAGCAGGCAGGGTGGGAGGCCGGCAGCCCAAGAGCCTGAGGGCCCAAGACTGGGGGCCTGGCGCTGGACATAAGCCCTGCAGGGGGAGGAGGCGGCTTTCACACCTGGACCTCAGAAGGACCACGTTTGAGGCTCCCTGCTCTGCGAGGGGGACGTCCAGGTTGCTATGGAAGCACAGCCCGGAGCCCTGGCCCTCAGGGAGGCTGCTGGGAGGTGCTGGGTCACCCTGGGGCAGCCCTGGCTCTGCCTCACCTTTCTCAGCTGAGCAGCGGGAATGCCGAGTGTCCCCCCTCGTTCTGGGGGAGGCCCCGTGTCACAGAGGCATGCTGTGGCTGCTGCTACTGCGGGTGGGCAGGCGAGCACCAGGCGCAGGACAGCAGGAGGAGCGGGCCCAGGAGGGGCGAGTCCCGGCCCGGGTGGGCCCTGGGCCTAAGGCATGGAGTCGGTGTGACGGAGGGAGGAGCCCCATGAGGCCTCCCCGTGGTGACCAGGCCCCGCCTCCCTGCCCAGCGCTCCTGTGACATCCCTAGTTGTTGGTGACTGACTCACCCTCACCTCAGAAGCCTGGGCCAAGGGCAGCTATTTAACCCGCTGCGCCCCGCCCGCCTGCCTGCCAGTCGCGCTGTGCACTCCTTGGGGAGCTGGGGCTCCAGCTGCAGACCTGCTCCTCTCCTGCACCTGCAGACCTGCTCCTCTCCTGCACCTGCAGACCTGCTCCTCTCCTGGGCGGGTGCCTCTTTCCAGCCCATCGGCAGAGCCGGCCCGGCCATGGACGTGCAGGTGCCCCTGTGGCACCACTATCTGCAGGCCATCCGCTCGCGGGCGGCACCCCGGGCGCAGGACTTCCAGCGTGCAGAGAACGTGCTGCTCACGGTGCTGGAGCAGGTGCGCAGCCTGGACCCCCGCTTCCTCGTGGACTACTCCCAGGACCTGGAGGCCTTCCAGTTTGCCCTGCGCTCCTCAGAGGACCCGCTGGACGTGGAGGTGCCCCTGCAGGTGGACGCCGAGGCCCTCCTGGTCGAGGAGGTGGGGGCCGCTGCGGCAGGGGATGGTCCGGCATGCTACCGTCTGGGCGTCCCTGGGGAAGGGGCCGGCCTGGAGCGGTGGATGACGGACGACGTCTTCAGCGCCTCCTCGGAGGGCAGGGCCAAGTGCTGTGGCCACATTGTGCCCAGCAAGGTCCTGCATGTCCTCAGGGACCTTCTGGTGGCAGCCATCGTGCACTGCAAGCACCACAGCCTCATCACACCAGGTAGTGGACCGGGTCACTCTGTGCGCGCGTCTGTGTGCACATGTGTGATGGCAGTGTGTGTGTACAGACGTGTGGTGGCTTGCTGTGCACGTGTGCACATGTGTGCCAGTGCAGGGTCGTGAATGCAGGTATACGTACACGTGTGCTTGCGTGTGAACATGTGTGTGGGGGGTGTGCATGTATGCACAGATCTGTTTCAGTTCATGGCTTGGGTGCTAATTGGTGTCTTGGGCCCTGGGCAGGCTCTGTGCTCAGGTGCTTTCAAGTGAGCCAGGGGTCTGGCCTCCGTCTCTCCTCTGGGTGCCTTGCCGATGTGCTCTGCTGTCTGGTGAGCCCTGGGGTGGGCAGAGCTCCTGGCAGACCCAGAAGTTGTGGGTTTCTTTCCAGCAGGGGCTGCCTGGACCATGAAGGTGCTGGAAGGACTGGCCAACCAGTGCAGGGCCCGGGACAGTGGGGACCCTGGGCAATGAAGCCCGTCCTCCTGAGGGTCAGGGCAAAGATGTGGGTGGTCCTGGCCGAGGATGGGCCCTGCTTCCCTTGGGAGGGGACGGGCGTGTGGCAGTGGTGGCTGCCACCTGGTATTCGTCTGGCCCTCACGTCTGCTGTGAGGTCAGCAAGTGGAGGTGGTCAGCCCACCTGAGGGACAGTGACCTGCCCTGGGCTGCCCAGCGTGTGAAACTCAGGTCTGGTCGCACATCTGGGCTTGGGCCCGCCTGGTGGCTTGGGGACCTCAGCTACCTGGGCCCACAGGACCAAGCTCTCCACCTGGGTGCTTCCTGTGGGTTCTGGGGAGGCCGGGCTTCTGTCCGCAGGCTGATGTGAGGGATTCAGAAGGGGCTTTATCTCCCGGGCAGAAGTCTTCTCTCACCCTAGAAAGGTGGCTGCCAACGCCGGTCCCTCTCCAGACCTGGCTGGTGACCTGGGGCAGGTGGCCACCCTCTCAAGGTAAAAGCACCCTTACAGGTCGGCTGGACCCTGTCATTGAGCGCTCCTAGAGCCCAGCCCCGCGACACCGTGTCCGGTCATTTTCTGAACCTTTTAATTACGGCAGGCGGCTTGGTGGGGCTGTTCTGTCTCCTTCCGTCCCACCTGGCCCTGCCCTCTGCGGGCCCTGTGCCCCCCCTGGAGACAGACCCGCCAGTTGGGGTGAGCTTGAGGCTCTGCCCAGCCCTGGTCTGAGCTGCCAGGCCCCTATTTCCCCAGCCACTTGGGTCCCCCAGGGCCCCAGGGGCTGAGGAGGCTGGGAGCCACACCCAGGGCCAACCTCTGCAGGCAGGGAAATTCCAGGCATTGTTTCCTGACACATTCCTTAAAAGGGATGCCGCAGCCCCAGGTGACAGGCTCAGGCTGCCCCCACCCTGGGAACCGGTGAGACCGGGTGGGGGCTGAGGTGGGGAGCGGCTGGGAGGGTGACAGGTGTGGCTGGCTGCCTTCCGAGCCACCTTTTGGTGAACGAAACGTGTGACCAACAGTAGATAAGGACACGAAAACACCCATGGCGGCTTTACCTGACAGGTGCCTCAGACGCTGAATGGGGGGGCGGGGATCACTGAGCCCCCTTCTCCCTTTAATCGATGGGGGGACTGAAGCCCAAGTGGCAGGGCTGGGGCCTGCCCTGGGCTGGTTCCCAGGAGGTGCAGGAGACTGCTGGGGAGGGGTCTGTGTCCCAGGTGCCGTCTCCTTCCCACAGGACTCCCAGGGTGGTGGGCGGCCCGGGGGGGCTGTGCAGGCTTTCGGAAGGTAGGGACCTGGCTCTCACGCTCACCAGCTGCAGGAACCTTTCTCCACGGCACATGCTGGGGACTCGCTTTGCGACATGAGGACACGAGGACAAGCTGTTGAGCCCCCGCTGGTTGGCCTCCCGACCTCTGACCCAGGCACCCTCTCTGGGAGTGCTGGGGAGGGCAGGGGAGGCTGTACCACGCCTGGGCTGGTGTTAGTCCGTAGGGCGTCCCTCCTGCTCCCCTGGGAGATGCCCGCTCAGCTCCCCTCCTCTTTACGTGCTGTTCATTTGTTTTGGAGGAAAGGACTGGGCCCTTTGGGGTCTGGGTTAGGGCAGGGCAGGGGGCCGGAGGCATTTCAGCTGGAACGTGCAGTCCGTGGTGTGCAGGAGGAGACAGGGTCTCGTGCAAGGACTGGGGTGGCCTTTGGGATCCAGGGCCTCCTCCTGGACGCACCTCCCGACTGTGGCCTTTGGGGCCTCTGTGTGTTCAACCCTGGAGCCCAGCCCTGCCCTTCCCCTCAGCAGCCCTTCCTATGAGGTGAGCCACAGGCAAAGTCTGAGATGGGGGCTCCTGTGCACAGGCCTCACTGGGGGGTTCTCAGGGAGGCCTCCAGGGAGAAGGAGGGGCCTGGGAGGAGCAACGGGCCTGATCAGGGGAAGCCTGGCCCCGCCCCTGAGTGCTGGGGTGCAGGAGCCCACAGAGGCCGGCCCCCGGCCCCCAGGGGCCCCTCACTGGCTACTGGCTGCTGGGAGGCGGGTCCCCTTGGTAAGGTGGCCCAGCAGCAAAGCTCGTCCTCTGCAGACCCGCCAGCATGGGAGGCGGGGGGTAGGCAGGAAAGGGGTGCTGGGCAGTAAGAGCGCCCACCCTGAGGCGTTTCCCAAGGACTGACGGGGGCGCCGGGCACAGCCTCAAAATCGAGCCACTTAGAGATGTGTTCGAGGCCTGTTGGAGGCCTTCCTCCAGGCGACAGCTTCTGGATCTTAGAGCCGCCCAGGGCCTCAGGGCACTGGAGGAAGGGCCTGTGGGAAAGACCAGCCCCTCCCATGTGGGACCCCCCCATCCCTGGGTCAGGCAGGCGGGGGCCCTCAGATGCAGCCGTGGGGTGGCCCCTGCCCTGGGCGGAGCTGGTCCTCTGAGCCATGCGCTCCTGGCCCAGCCCGGGGTGCCGGCCCAATCCTGCCAGAGGCAGCCGTGGGGAGGGGGAGCCTGGGCTGGGGGGGACCACGGGCACCGGGATGGAGCCGTGGGCAGGCTCAGGAAGGCCTGGGGCGGCTCCGCCAGCAGGCTCAGGCCTCCAGGGTGTGGGGGCGAGGGAGACAGACCATGAGGCTGCTTCTAACCTGGGCACTGGTAGGAAGACCTCAGTGCAGATGCTGCGAAGTCACTAAGCTGAGCAGCACTCTCACTGCGTCAGTCAGTCAGCGTGCGTGGCCTCGTAACAAGTACTACAGACAGCGGGGCTTAAACCATAGAACCTACTTCCCCAAAGTTCTGGAGGCCGGAAACCTGAGGTCAAGGGGTCTGAGGATTGGTTAGCCCTGAGGACTCCGGGCTTACAGCAGCTGCCCTCTCACCGTGCCCGCGTGGCCTCTCCTCTGTGTGCAGAGCCCTTCTGTCTCTCCTGCCGGGACAATCTCACTGGAGTAGGCCCACCCTAATGGTCTCATTGTACCGAATCACCTCTTAAAAGGCCTCATCTCCAGACACAATCACAGCCTGAGGTGCTGGGGGTTAGGGCTTCCACACGTGAATTCTGGGGAACACAGTTCGGCTCGTAACAGCCATGCAGGTGTGTGCGGGTTCCGCTGGGCCCGGGCCTGGGCTGGGGCTGGGGCAGAGAGGGTTGCAGGGGGAGGGAGGCCGAGGGGGCAGCAGGGCGGCGGAGCGCTCTGGCGGAGGCTGGCATGACTGGCGGGTTGTTGCAGGTTCTCTGAATGCGGACAGTCTGAGGGAAGAGCAGCTTCACCTGTCCCTGCTGGTGTCCAGCGGCTGGAGAACGATCCGCTTCAATGTCATGCCTGTGGTGCGGACGAGGCACAGGGTGCCAGCCCTGGAGGGGGCCCAGCTGATGCCTGGGTTCCCCGAGGGCAGCCTGAAAAGGATCACTGGCCAGGAGGTGGCCCTGGTGCCGGCCAGTGCCGAGCACTGGAGGTAGGATGCACCTGCTGGGTCTGTGGGGTCTTGGGAACCTGGCGGGAAGGGACCGCCACACCCTGATCCCCTCGCTCCAGGCAGGAAGCCCTGCGGGGTCCCCCAGCCTCTGCCTGGGGCATCTGTACAACACTGGTATCACTGGGGTCTCAGGAAATTTGGGATCTGACTGGAGTGCCTGCTACCCCGCTGCCAGCTTTGTCCCTCTTGGAGCTTCGGGGAGGGTGGAGCTGTGCTCTCAGGACCCAGGGGGCTGAGCTGTCAGGCTGTGAGGAGGGACGCAGAAGTGCAGACCAGACCCTTTGTCCCTCGGCCCAGCGCCTTCATTTTAGGAGAGAAGGCAACAAAGAGGTCACGTGACTCACCCAGGGTCACGAGGGTTCCTGGGGCAGCTGGGAGGGGTCCCCAGGGAGGACGGTCAGAATCTAAGGAAGGGAGTCATCAGGGTCTTTGCTGGCATCTTCCATCTGGACTGCCCTTCCCAGGTGCCTGTCCCCCTCCCGTGAGACCCCACAGGTGGTGTTTAGCCCCCACCCCTGCCCTGCTCGCCCCGGGTCCCTGGTTTCTGCCCCAGTAGCCTGCGCTTGGTAAGGACGGTCTGTCCCTGCAGGGAAGGAGGGCCCCCGAGTCAGCGTCTGTGAGCGGGTGGGGGGCACAGAGCAGAGGCTGTGCCCCACTGGAGTCCTCAAACTCGGGGCTGGGGACTGAGGTCCATGCAGATCTGACGCTGCTTAGCCAGCACCTGACGTGCAAGGTCGCTGCGATGGGACACTTCGGGGGATGTAGCACCGCTGAAGTAGCAGGGGTTGCTCTTACAGTTGAGTTAATTCTTGGAAGTGGAAGACATTCGTCCTGCCCTTCAGTGGCCTCCTGCCCCCCGGGAGCCCCCCGGGAGTCCCAGCAGGGAGCTGTGAGCCCGCTGGCCCCCAGGGTCCCCATTTGAGCCACCTCTGCATAAAACAGGGGCTGCGTCCAGGCTGACAAAGGGCCGCTGCCCACAAAGGAGGGAAGGGCTGAGCGGAGCAGAGTCGTCTTTTCAGAAGTAAATGGGAAAATGGCCTTTCCAGCACCCCGTCCACCACAGACTCCTGAGGACTGTCCAATACGGAGGCTCCACGGAGAGTGGGGCCCACAGGGCACTGTCCTCAGTGTCCACCCTGCAGGCCACTCAACAAGCCCCCCTGCTGGGTGGCGCCCCGTGCTGTGGGCGCCGCCGGAGGGGCAGATTCCGCGTGTGCGGCTGCCTGGTGGAGGCTGGGCTTCCCAAAGGGGTGTGGAGTGAAGGGTCAGCCCAGCCAGGCTGGGTGGCTCCACCCATGTCCCTGCCCAGGGACCAGGAGCCACTGCTTCACCCCAGGCGGGTCAGAGTGGGGTCTTCCTGTCCACACAAAGAGGACCCGGGGCACCCTGCGTCCCTCCGTGGTCTGGGGCCTGGGCATCTGCGTGGAAAGCGGACATTCCACACTTGACAGCCCACAAGGGCAGTTCCTGAGAAGCACATGGGGAGAGCTGAGTGCAAGGGGCGAGCACCCGTGGTGGCCGGGGCTGTCCGGGGGGCTCAGAAGCTCCTGATCCTACAGAGGCCACAGAGGCTGGGGTGGGGGGATGTCCTTTTGGGCGTCCGCGGCCGCCTGGCTCGATGTGGTGTGTCTGTCTGGGCTCCCAGGGTCTCCACTGACCATCTGCTCACCAGGCTGCTTGGCGCGCTGGGCTCCCTCCGGGGCCACCGCCTGGATAGCCTCTCCATCCTGGACCGAGTCAACCACGAGAGCTGGCGGGACAGCGGCCAGGGCCCAGGCCTGACCTTCGGCCACCTGAAGGTACGCCCTGTGGCTCGAGGGCGCCAGGGGCTTGACCCGCCCCACCCCGCGTGGCGGTGAAGGGGAGGCAGCTGGGGCTGCGGGGTCTGGGGCCTCCGCCTGGAATGAGCCGTGGGTGAGGAACGGCGGTGGGGGTTAGGGAGGTGGCCGACCTGGGGCCAAGATGGCTCTGCAGTGAGTCCCATGGCCCACTCACTGTCCCTCTCAGCCTCTAGACTCACCCTTGAGGGGCACTAGCTTCTGAGAGGGTCCCTTAGGGTCTCATGCACTGTGGCCCCCGAGCCCACAGTGAATGAGGAGGCTGGTGGAAAGACAGGATGCATCAAGGCAACTGTGTGACAGGAGAGGGGCCCTAGTATCCCATACTAGGGATCAGGGGGAGGAGAAGGTGCCTGGGGGCCAGGTAAGTCCATTCTTGTGGCTTTGGATGTATTATGTGCCCAGGCATCCTGGGCACACAGACTAGGGCTAGGATGATGCCTCAGGGTAGGGCTCTTTGTGTAGGGCTGCAGGGTATGTGTAGGAGTTCAGTGGAGGGTGGGTCACGTGGGAAAAGCCCAGCGGATGAGTGCGAGCCTCAGAGTACCCTGAGAGGAGGCTGGGGTGGGGCACTGGGAGAAGAGAGGCTCCAGGATGATGGCGGCAGGCAGGGCAGGGCTGGGACTCAGGCCAGGCCTGAAGGATGGGGAGAGGTGCCGGTGGGGCAGGGGCTCTGAGGGTGGGGGTACAGGGCGGGGCTGGGACCCAGGGCAGGCCTGAAGGATGGGGAGAGGTGCCGGTGAGTCGGGGTACAGGGCAGAGTAGGGAAGGCTTTGATGAGGGTGGTGGGCTGCAGACGGCCAGGTGTGAGGGGGGTGCCAGGCCACACCCCACACTCCGGGGGGCCTGACCCCGTGGTCCGGCCTGCAGACAGTGCTGCTGTGGGCCTCGGTGCTCTTCCCGGCGCCCGAGGACTGGGCAGAGCTGCAGGGCGCTGTGTACCGGCTGCTGGTGGTGTTGCTCTGCAGCCTGGCCACCAGGACGCTGCCCCACTTCCTCCACCCCGAGCGAAACCTACTGCAGGACGCTGGCTTGGACCTCAGCACCCTCTACCAGCGCGTGGAGCTCTTCGCCAGCCAGCCCGAGGCCTCCCTGCGCATCCACGTCACCCACCTGGGCCGCAGCACCCCGCCGCGCATCGGCAGCGGGGTCAGGGCACTCCTGCAGCTACCTGCCAGCGACCCCACCTACTGGGCCACCGCCTACTTTGACGTCCTGCTGGACAAGGTGGGCGCAGCAGCAGAGGGTGGCTGGGGAGGGAGCCCTGGTCCACTCTTCCCAGTCAGGACCTGAGGAAGGGGGGTCGGGTCAGTCCTCTGGACAGCGAGAGTGTCTGTCAGAGAAGACGTGATGCCTGGGGGTCAGATGAGCCGGGAGGAGAGGAGCCAAGGGCCAGTCTCTGGGAACCAGGGCAGCATGTCTTAGCCTGCCCCCATAACCCACCAGAACCACCCCCAAACCCCCTCTCGAAGAATGCCCAGAGCCCCACCGGCCCACCCTGGGGCTCCGCTCCTTGTGAAGGTGGGTGGCTGTCCTGGGCCTCGTGCAGCTTCCTGCTGCAGCCCTGGATGCGGGAGTCCCACGGCCGTGCCCACTGGGCCTTTGACCGCTGTCCGCCGGCTGCCCCTCCGTGTACCCTGCCAGGCCCCCCCTCCTCCACCCCACAGAGCCCCTCCAGCTCCTGTCCCCGAGGGCCAGCTCCCACCCTCACCCCAAGAGCCAGCACAGGCTCCTTCCAGGACACAAGGGCCAGGGGTGGTGGTGGCAGGAGAGGTGATGCATACTTGGTCCCAACAAGCTCCCGGCGGGGCTTCCTCTGCGTCGGGGCCATCCAGGCAAGGCCCCTAGCGGAGAGGGCCCTGGCAGGTCCACCTGCAGGCGAAGACCCCGAGGTGGGAGGCCCAGTGGTCAGGGTCTGTGTGATGTCCCACACTGTGCTGGGGCCCTGTGATGGCCCCTGGGTGTCCCTGTGACCCCTCTGCCCCTGCCCTGCCCCCAGTTCCAGGTTTTCAACATCCAGGATAGGGACCGGATCTCGGCCATGCAGAGCGTCTTCCGCCAGACCAAGACTCTGGGCGCTGGGGAGTGCTGAGCTGCGCGCCTGTCCCACTGCCTGCCCCCACCTGGCTGCACTGCCCCAAGGGGCCCCTGAACACCTGGGGGAGGCACTGGGCTTCACCTGCGTGGGTAGGGGGTGGTGGAGGGACCACCCGCGCCTGGCCAGGGTCAGCCCCTGGGGGTCTGAGAAAGCAGGGCAGTGGGGCTCCAGAGGCCCTGGGATGAAGGTGCCACGCCCTTCGTGTGACCCCTTGTGTGCCTCGGGCTGATCCATCCCTTGTGGTGTCGTCAAGACTGAGAACCGCGTGTGCAGTGAGACTCGAGCTTGTCCCCACCTGCATCGTGTGCTGCCCCGCGCGGTGAAGTCCCTGTATCTGATCTTGAATAAATCAGTGTTCTGCACCTACACAGTGGAGATGACACTTACTGCCTTTATTTTTAGCAAGTTTTTATTTTTATTTATTTTAATTTTTATCTTATTTTTTAACACTTTTATTGTGGTATGACTCCTACTGCCTTAAAAAAATTTTTTAATAGAGGGACTGGGACTTGACCCCAGGACCTCCTGAATATTAAGCAGTGCCCTCCCACTGGGTTCACCCTCGCCGGCACAGACCACTTTTTGTATGTCGACGTGGACAGTGTCTCCTCTGGAAACAAGAGAGTGGAAGCAGCTTGTGTGCCATTTCAACCCTCCTCCGTTCTCCACGAGTGACTCCCCGCTCCCCGCATCCTCGCCTTCTGGTTCATGGGGGAAAGTGAGACGGCAGAGGGGACTCCCACAGCCCCACTGCCAGCGGCACTGGTGCTGCCGTGGTCCAAGCACCCTCCTGTGCATGGGGGCGCTTCTCCTGGTGCCCGGTGCCCCCCACTGCCCCTTCTCCCTGCCCTGTTTCCGCACCTCCACTCTCATCAGCTCGCCCTGCGGGGCTGGTCACACTCAGTGTTTCCCAGCAGCAGGCTGCTTCTGCTCTTCACTCTCTCTGCCTCTTAGTGATATCGCTCTGCAGCTCTGAGCCCAGGGCCACAGCCTGCGGTCCTGAGAAGGGGGCAGATAAATTCAGCAACGGAACGAACGGACCGCAGAGGTAGACCTGCACTGGTCAACTGACAAAGGAGCCAAGTCAGTCAGAAGGGGAGGAAGTTCTCTGAACAAACACTGGAGCCGGGCAGGTGTACACAGAGACGAACTGTGACCCCTATCCACTCCACGCACAAAATCAACATGAGGTGGGCGGTAAGCCTCACTATAAAAGCTGACATGACGTAGTTTCTAGAAGAAAACATGGGAAGGTATCTTCAGGACCTCAGAGTCGGCAAGGGCTTCCCAGGGAAGGTAAAACAGCACAGACTAGGCCAGAAACTCAGGAGCAACTAGGAACTCAGAAGCACTATTTCAGGTCGTCTGGCCCTCTGGGCTGCCACGCGGACCGCAGCTGCCATGCGACCGTGTCTGGGCCATCCCATTAGTGCACCTCTGCTGGTGGCCGCGCACACGTAACTGAAGAAAAGACATCTTTGAAAAGCTGTGCGAGCACTTTGGTGGGGTCAGCTCCTAGGTCCAGCGCTGCTGGGGAAGGTGCACTCGTGGCCCTTTGATGCGTCCTGCACCCTGCTCTCCCAGAGAGGAGTGTCTGTTTGCTCTTCCCCCAGGGGATCTGCTGGGGCCTCTGCCTCCTCACGTTGTCACCAGGGCTGGTTGTCACCTGACTGAAGACCCGCCGGTGTGATGGGGACCAGTGCGGCCTCCACAGTGCGTCTGCCTGCCTGTGTCCTCACCTCAGACGAGGAGCATCTCCAGCACACGCTGGCCGCCTGCACTGCCCCTCACTGGGACTGCCCGTGCGCTCTGTTTCTGCCTAGAACACCGGGGTTGGGACCACAGCGATGTGGAGCCTGTCTCCGACCTCGGGTCATGAGGGATGCTTTTCCAGGTTGTGGTTCGTCTTTCCAGCTGTTCTTCTGGGCTTTTGCTTGTTTTGTTGATTTGTTTGGTGGTTTTGCCGCAGGAGGTGCTAAGCATCTCCCTTCTGCCTTCTGGCGGTGGTGTCACTGGGGAACAGCAGTGTCTACCCCGAGATTATGCAGAGTTACTAAAAGGGCTTCATTTCGCACATAGCATCTTTAATCCACCTGGATTTCCCTTTCAAACAACAAAAATGCTGTTTCAAGTAAAAACAATATATGGGCTTACAATATATGCGCAGACATCAAGAGCCCCCTTTTGTAGGGTTTCATTGATGGGGAACATCCAGGAGAGGTGAAGACACACAGAGAGAGAGGACTCGGGGCTGTCAGGGGCTGGGGGGCTGGAGGGTGGAGGGGGTGGGGGAGAGCGCGTGCTCTGGATCCAGGGCTTTCCTCTGAATGCAACAGTCTGAAGCCAGACAGCAGTGCT